>NW_027397126.1:466762-663911 GCF_003265705.2 Callorhinus ursinus
TGTGTGTGTGTGTGTGTGTGTGTGTGTGTGTGTGTGTGTGTGTGTGGTTCCATATGAATTTTAGATGCTTTTTCTATTTCTGTAAAAGATACCATTAGCTGGACTAGTTTGGTAAACTCTATTGTCCCTGCAGTGTACATCTTCTGATTCTTCTCGTTAGAAGATGCAGCCTTGGTCTTGTACCCATTCTCCCTGACTACCAAGGATGACTGTGGTTCTAGCTAGGTTCTCTCGGTTTCTTTCTCCGATCTCCCTGCTGAGCTTCTGGATGGCGTGCCTCTCTCTCAGTATCACACCCAGCTGTTAGCCTCCTAATTGCTAGCTGATGGCTCTGTTGTTTTTGACAAAACCCTGGGGCATAAATTGCTCCATAGTCTGATCCCATTATAGTCCATCCCCTTGGCAGGGGCAGAGTATTGCCAGTCTTTGAGGCTTTCTCCCACCCTTCTCTGTGAAAAAAATATCTGTCCCATGGGGCAAGAGCTTGGGAGACGGTGGGGTGATGAATGTGTCCTTCACAAGGTGCTTCACCAGGGTTTTCCCTATGGAGCAGGGGCTGTGTTTGAATTTGAGGGGAAGGGGGACTTGCTGCTGGCACTCAGCTGCGGCCACTGCCCAGTAGGGATCTTCCACAGACGCGAGCCAGAAATATGGGAGCTTCCAAGGTCCCCTGGCTCTCAAATCCACTCAGAATAGTTCTTCTACCCCAGGGACCTGGGGGAGGTGGTAACTACCACTCAGCTGCCTAGCCCAACAGAGCAATTTTTCCACAAGGCAGAGCTCTGGGAGATGGGTGCATTTCCTAGCCCAAATGCCATGGCCTCCCACTGTACTGACCAAGTGTCCATAGATTTTGTTGATTAAATGCATCTCAGTTGGTTGGAAGATCAACCTCCAGAGACTTTGAGTGGTTGTCTTTGCTAATTTTGACAAGTGTAATAGAGGTTGCTCTTGGTGAACTTTTCCCCAACCCCTCCTTACAGTGCTATTCTTGAAGTCCTGCCCTTCTTTATCGGTGTTTTGAAAGCATGCCTAAGTTTCCCTCATCAACTCTCAGTCTATACATACCTTGTTAGGCGTAGCTCTACCATGAGAAGCTCCCCCCCCCCCATGATAACTAGTTGGAAACTGAGGCACAGGACAGCCAGGGAATTGCCTTGAGGCAGTGAACTCCTCAGACTTGTCTTCCTTGCAGAAGATGGAAATTTGAGATCCTTGCCAAGGAATATCTAGAAGAATTAGAAAAGTAAGCATGGCTCTGATGGTTTCTAGGTCCAAAATCATGAGTCACTATGGAGGGTTGCAGCTTGAAGCAAGCAGGCAGTGAGTTAGAGAGGTCTGTGTTTCATGCTGACCTCCCTCCTCTGAGCGACACATTTTTCTTAGACACGATAATAGAATTTTCTCCTTAGGAGAAAAAGTTAAACAACCATAACAATAAGAAAAGCATTGCACTGAGTTAGGATTTTTAGAAAATTAACTGTCAGAAGTCACTTTATGAAAAAAAAATCTGCAGAGGATGAGAACAGTTGCATGGTGGCTTTAATGTATATAACTGAAAATAAATTATCAAATTTATTAGCTTCGGAGGAATGCTTCTCCTTGTAAGTTAGGAGCTTAATGAAAAATGAGTACAATGTAAGGGAAAGAAAATGCATTCACTTTGAAACAATTTTTCTTTAGCCTTCAATCTTGCTGACAAGCATTAGATATCTTGGTTGGAGAAAAACTTGTCAGTTCCCCAGTTAAATGCTCATTTCACGTAACTCCTTAATATCGCAGAGTTCAAAAAGGTACCCTTATTTCAAAGGTCTGTGGGTTCTTTGCTTTGCCCTGTCTTTGTAACCTCCAAAATACTGAAGGTGCATCACACTCTAATGAAGTTGGCTGGAACTTTTCACAAAGCTGTCTCCTGGGTGTGTCCATCTCGCTGCCTGGGCAGGATAGTGCATGGTGGAGAGAGAACAATATAATTCCCAGGATGTCAGGGAGAAGGACTGCAAAGCACAGCTGTTCCAACCCCCAAACTGTAGGGAAAAGGGACAAAGCACAGATGCTGTAGTAGAAAGTGATATCAAAGAACACTAGCTTCGGAATCAAACAGGCCTGGATTAAAATCTGGGTTAGGACCCCCGTGTCACAAATTCTTAATCTGTATAAAGGGAATAATGTTAGTACCCGTCACACAGGGCTATCGTGACAGTTAAATTGAAGAATATATGTATAAGGGGACTAGAAATTTCTGCTTCCATTCTCTTGTATGATCTCAGAACCCAGACAGCATGCTATAAGAAGCCTGGAAAATGTTTAACCACCAGCTCTGCCAAAAAAGGTAATTTTGTTGCACTTGCTGATTTCCTTGGTGTAATCCTCCCCTGATGGCTGAATACAAACTACAACATGCAATTACTGAACATGGAGTTGGTAAGAGATACACAGATACTGTAGATATAAATAATCACCAAAGCATAGATTACTAAAATGTAGCAAACTCATTAGGAAGTGATGAGTCTTGGGTATCACCATTGTTTTTAATATAGCTTATTTAATTAAAAGTTGATGTAATTTAATTTTTGATAATGGCTGTGTTTAATAACCAGCTCATAAAATTCCTGAAAATTTAAGAATTCGTTCTGACAAGTTGATACCAGCTGGCTCCAGTTATACCACAGGCTGTGTCCAGCATACCACTGAGCCTAAGCCACTGGGAAAGGCCATGTGTCGGGAACAGCCTCAACTGACCCCCAGAGGACAAGAGCCCCAACTGACTGGTCCGTGGGCATCAACTGCGAGCCATGTGAGTGAGCCATCTCGGACTTCCAGCCCAGTCGAGTCTTCAGATGACTCCAGTCCCAGCTGCCATCTGAGCGCAACTGCACGAGAGACCCTAAATCAGAACCGCTCAGCGGAAACTGGTCAACACACAGAACCATGAGGGATAATAATGAATTCTTGTTCGAAGTCGTTACGTTTGGGGGTAGTTTGTTATGCAGCTGTAGACAACACCAATACTGGCTCATAGAAATTGCTCAGTCAATAACAGATATGATTATTGTTTTGATGGCTGCAATGACTGGCAGATTAATTGAAACTCTTTCAAGCAATGGGAGATCTATTTATTTTACAACGAAGAAGGGAGGATTCCTTTTACTGCTTTGGCTCGAGGACGTAGAATTTTTATACAATGCGTGTAATTTGTCCTGAGTTTGACTTAAAAACCATATAACTCTAGATGAAAAGTCTACAGTTACTTTCCACAATATAGTCTCCCATTGGCCTATTGTTTACTTTCCTCCTGCGACAGCAGGGACTCTGCAGGAAGCAAAGTCACACCACCGAGGCCCAAAGAATGACTCCAGGTAGGCCTCTCTGGCTATCCCATTTACAGCAAAGCCTGAAAATTTAATAAGAACGATAGAAAGATTGGTGAATGAGAGCACTATATTTTTCTTCCATCCCCTGTCTTATTGTTTTCTCAGTTTCTTTAACTGACCAGAAGATAGATGTAACAAGGACAAAATATTAATTTAGAAATAATTACAACCTTGTTCAACCTCCCCCTTTCTTCTACCTCAGTTCCTAGGTAGGCCATGGTTGGGCAGATTGAAGTAATGGTGAAGGGGGCGGGTGGGAATTGAGAGAATCTCAGTTAAGATTGCTTAATTTACATTGACAAGGGCAGAGAGTTGTTTGCAGAGAGAGAGAGGGAGAAAGAGAGAGAGAGAGAGAGAGAGAGAGAGAGGATGATGTTTATGGGAATTTATTTTGTTTTCCCAAACAGACTTGGTTATTTGTAATGTAACCCAGGTTAAGTTATGAATATAATCTCTCTCTGGACTTTTTCTCAATGGATTGTATTTCTCGATTATTGTCCATTATATTTCGGTTACTGGACTTAAATGTGAGTGCTTTAAGCTAGGAGAGCACCACAAGGAACTTAGCTTTATATGGGTCATATTGAACTAAAATCTAATTTGTGTTGTATTTGTTTAACAAATACTGGCATTATGGTTATGACAAACAGAGGTCTTTTGTTTTAGAGATGCATACTGAAGTATTTATAGATAAAATGGTATGTCTGGGATTTGCTTTAAAATAATCTGGGGTTGGGGGAAAGTGGGTGAGAGTGTAGATAAAATAAGATTAGCTCTTCATTGACACTTGTTGAAGCTAGGTGATTCATGAGGTACATGGGGATTCATTATACTATTCTTTCTACTTTTGTGCATGTTTGAAAATTTCCATAATAAAAAGTGAAGAAAAAAGTGGGCGAGTTAATATCTATTGTTCTTACTCTCTCTCTAAAAAAAAAATCTAAATGAAATTGCTCTTTATTATATGTGGTCCATATTTGCTTTTTTTCTGTGATTGCTGGTTCTTGACAGAAAAATATCATCACCACCCTTGATTATGAAAACACAGACTGAGTGTTTGCTGATATTTTAGTACAGGTGGGATCTACTTAACTCAATCCAATACTCAAAAGTCTTAACTTAATTAGAATCTAATTGCAAGATAATCTTAGGTGACAAAAAGGTTTCCCTGGTGTATTTTAAAAAGAATTTAATGAATAAAAACTTGACTTATGTGCTATTTTCTGGGACTCCGCCTATTGTAGAAATTGAGGTCCAGCCTTTTTTTTTTATTGTAAATTTTGCTGCCTGGGTAGATATTTGCATTTGACTGCCTCTACTTTTTAAAGGGAAGGAAGCAGACCAGCATGGCCCCAGACTAAATAATGCAGGTTTTCCATTTCAATTTTCTTTCCCCAGAGAATGTGGATGATGTTGCAGAGCACGTTTTAAATTTAATAAATGCATCCCCCACTCTGGATGAAGAAGAAACAAAGATTATTGTTTCTAAAGTATCTGATATTTCACAATGTGATGAGATAAGTATGAATCTAACCCAGATTATATTACAAATAATCAATGCTGTTTTGGGAAAACAAAACAATTCAGCCTCTGATCTGCATGAAGTGAGAAATGAGTAAGTCCTAATGCTTTGGTAAAATAAGTTATTTCATAAAACTTTATAATATTTGTTATTCATTCCTTTGCATACAGTCCCAAATTGTCAAGGTCGGGTGGCTATGCATTGGAAAGCTGAGTTAGTACAGTGCAATGCGGTCGTCCCACACGAATCCCAATTGTGAAGGAATACATTGCAAAATTCTAATTCAACATTAATCATAGCAGCATTTCAAGTAAATAGTTGCCCCAAACCAAACCTCCACTCTATTTTCCCCGTCCTGGGTGCTCCCCCAATATCTATAAAATGCATCCGCCCAGTGTTCAAGCAAAAAGCTTTAGGAATAATACTAGTTACCTCCCTCTACCTCCCAGCCAACCAGTAATCAAGTCTTGTAGGAGGCACCGGATGTGAGGTTTTTAATCCCTGAAATATTCCTCGAACCCATCTACTTGTGTCCATCCCCACCATCACCACCACCCTAGCCCCAGCCTCACACCTCTCCGCTGAGCTTCTACAGTAACTTCCTAACTGGGATCCCCACCTCTGCACTTTCTTCTCTATGGTCTTTCTTCTACATGGCAGCCAGAAGGATCTTTGCATGCACAAATCAGATCATGTCATTCTCTTGCTTTTAAAACCCCTCGGTGGTTTTCTGGTACACGTAGAATAAAATCCAAATTTCTTGGCTTATGAGGCCATGCAGCATCTGGCTTTACATACAATAATGTCATTTAATCTTGAGAACCACCTTGCGAGAGAGGAATGCTAGGATTACCTCTGGCTTGCAGGTGAGTAAACAGGAGCTCGACCACGTTATTGTTAGACGTTAGAGGAACTAAGACTCAAACCTGAGCCTGTCTGACTCCAAAGCCAGCACTCTGATTTCCTAATCCCTTAAACAATATAAAGACAGTGATTAAAACTGAAGGAAAAGTCTTACATTGAGGAAATCTCAGGAGGAGAACGGGCCTTATATTCAAGTGGTAGGAATACTCTTCTCTCCTTGCAGAATTCTGAGGACAATCGAGCGTGCTGGTCACAAGATGGAGTTTTCTGGGAGGACAGCAAATCTGATGGCAGACAGGCTGGCGTTGGCCGTCCTGCGGGTGGACCACACATTTGAAGGCGTGACCTTCGGCATTCGCTCCTATGAAGAAGGTGCAGACCTTGAGGTGAGTCCAGCTCGGGGAACTGAGAACAGATCAGGCAAGTCTTCATTCACTTACTCCTTGGGAGAGAGAGGGGATACTTTTTAAAGGTTTTAGTCTTCAGAGGACCTTATGAAAATATAAATATCCCAGTGAACGATTCATATAGAACCCTCAGTAGCCTAACACCTCGGTTGGAATGGCGTCTGTGAGGTGAGCAATGATACCACCTTTGGCCCTGTGGCCCGAAATCATCTCACGTGTTACCTTATTATTAGCTACCATTTCCGGATGTTGGGGCACTGAGCTACTGTCTGTACAGATAAGGAAACAGAGCAGTTGAATAACTTGCTCAAGGACACACAGCCTAATGGCAGAGCCAGCGTTCAAACTTATGTCTGTCTGGCTTTAAAGTCTGGGCCCTTTCCATCACACCACGATACCCCAGCCTTTGGCAGGCCACAGGCCGCCAACCCCTGCAGAAGACAATTTGGGAGGGGCACCATTTTTTTTTTAATTTACTGTTTTAAAAAATTATAAAATTTCCATATGGGGAAATGCACAAATTCTAAGTATATATTTTCTGAATTCTAACAGATGTGTACATCTGTGTAACTCAAAGCCCCATCAAGACATAGACTATTACTGTCACCCCTAAAATTCCCCTCCTGCCCCTTCCTAGTCAATCCCCACAACTACGACCTCCCCTGGCAACCACTGTTCTGATATTTTGCCACCATAGTTTTGCCTGTTCTAGAACTTTATATAAATGGAATCATAAAATATGTACTGTCTTATATAAGACTGCTTGCATGTAGCGTTCTTTTGTTTCTATAGTTCATCCTTTTTTATTACTGAATAATATTCCATTGTATGGATATACCAAAGATCGTGTGTCTAGTCTCCTGCTGATGGACATTGGGATTGTTTCTGGTCTTTGGCTATTATGAACGATAAATACTGCATTGAACATTCATGTAAAAGTCTCTGTGTGGACATATGTTTTCATATATCTTGAGTAAATACCTAGGAAAGGGATTGCTGGCTCATAAGATGTAAGTTTAAATTTGTAAGAACCTAACATGCTGTTTTCCAAAGTGGATCATGGAGTGATTTTTCATTTTTTTTTTTTAAATCGACGTATAGGGCGCCTGGGTGGCTCAGTGGGTTAAGCGTCTGCCTTCAGCTCAGGTCTTGATCCCAGGGTCCTGGGATCGAGTCCCACATCGGGCTCCTTACTCAGCGGGGAGCCTGCTTCTCCCTCTCCCTCTGCTGCTCCCCCTGCTTGTGCTCTCTCTGACAAATAAATAAATAAAATCTTAAAAAAAATAAAAGTATAGTTGACACACAATGCTACATTAGTTTGATTTTTCATTTTTTAAAGATTTTATTTATTTATTTGACAGAGAGAGACACAGCCAGAGAGGGAACACAAGCAGGGGGAGCGGGAGAGGGAGAAGCAGGCTTCCCGCCGAGCAGGGAGCCCGATGCGGGGCTCGATCCCAGGACCCAGGGATCACGACCTGAGCCGAAGGCAGACGCTTAACGACTGAGCCACCCAGGCGCCCCTCATTTTTGTATTGACCATTTGGGAATCTTCTTTGGCGATGCATCTGTTAAAATCTTTCGCCCACTTTTAAACTGGGTTGTTTGTCTTCTTAGTAAGTTGTAAGTATTTTTTATATATCCTGGATACAAGGCATTTATCAGATATATGCTTTGAAAATATTTCCTCTGTGGCTTGCCTATTCATTTCCTCAGTGGTGTCTTTTTCTTTCTTGAGAGAGAGAGAGAGAGAGAGAGAGAGAGAGAGAGAGAGTGAGTCGGGGGCAGGCGAAGGGAGAGGGAGAGAATCTCAAGCAGACTCTGTGCTGCGTGCGGAGCCCAATGTGGGGCTCAACCTCACGACCCTGTGATCATGACCTGAAATGAAATCAAGAGTTGGATGCTTAACTGACTGAGCCACCCAGGTGCCCCCTTACTGGTGTCTACTGATGAGCATAAATTTTACCTTTGATGAGGTATAATTTATCAGTTCTTTCTTTTATAAACAACCTGTGACTTGTTTAAGAAATCTTTGCCTACCAGCAGGTGATGAAAATATTCGATGCTTTCCTTTCAAAGATCTATGGTTTTAGCTTTAATGGGTAGGACTATAAACCTAATTGAATTAAATTTTGTGTATGGTGTGAGGAGGTATGGTGTAGCATATGCTTTGGAGTTCATTTTGTTCCATCTAGATACTCACTTACTCCAGCACCATTTATTGAGACTTTTCTTTCCCCCTTGGCTTGCTTTGGCATCTTGGACAAAAAAATCAATCATGCAGATGTAGGTCTATTTCTGAACTTTCTATTCTGTTCCATTAATTTTCTTATAGATGCGTACACCATGATCACACTGTCTTGATTCCTCCAGTCTTGAAGTCAGGTAGTGTGAGTCCTTCAACTTTGTTCTTTCTCAATATAGCTTTGGTTATTCTAGGCCTTTCCCGTGTCCATAGGAATTTTCAAACATGCTTATCAATTTGTACAAAAAAGAAATGTGTTGAAAGTGATTGGGATTGAGTTGAAGCTATTGATTAATTTTGGGAGAACTGATTTCTTAGTAATATTAAGTCTTCTCATCCAGGAACATTTACTCAGGTAGACTGTAATTTCCCTTAGCAGTGTTTTGTACTTTGTTTATTTATTAATTTATTTATTATTTTAAGTTTTTATTTTCATTCAGTTAACATATGGTGTTATATTAGTTTCAGGTGTACAATATAGTGATTCAGCACTTCCATACATCACCCTGTGCTCATCACAAGTGTACTTACTCCTAGGTGATAAATAGAGATAGATATAGACTATCAAGTTTATTTTTATATACTTGCAGCAAATAATTGGAAAATTAAATTTAAAAAATTCCATTTGCAACAGCATCAGAAAACATAAAATGTTTAGGAATAAATTTATTTACTTACACCCAGCATGGAGCCAAATATGGGGCTTGAATTCATCACAGTGAAATCGAGACCTGAGCCGAGATCAAGCATTGGACACTTAACTGACTGAACCACCCAGGTGTCCCTTTGTTTTGTAGTGTTAAGCAGAATAGTATCACCATGTTTTGAAGTTTTAAGTGGAGTGATATCACATGTCTTTTTGTCAAGATTTTTGGATGTTGCCCCATAGGTCCCTGGGGTTATGTTAATGTTTTTAATCATTTTACTATTTATTTTTCTGATAGTGTAATTTCTACCGATTTCTCTTCAAGCTGACTGACATCTGTCATCTTCATGTTACTCTTGGACCGACTCAGTGCAATTTAAAAATTTTTGATATTGTATTTTTGGTTCTAGAATTTCCATTTTGTCCTTTTTCTGCCTGCTTCTCTGCTGTTATTTCCTCTTTTTGCTTTAATTGCAAGCATATTTTCTTTTAAATACCTGAGCATAATTACACTAGCTGCTTAAAAATCTTTGTCTGCTGACTCCAATATCTGGGTCATCTGCAGGTTGATCTCCACTGATTGTCATTTCACTTCAAAATGGGTCACACTCATCCTTCCTTCACACATGGGATAAGTTTGGATTATGTCCTGGATGTTGTTGATGTTATGTTGTGGAAATTCTGGATTCCACTATATTCTTCGGAAGACTATTGACTTTTGTTATGCCAGGCAAGTGACTCTCTTAGATGGCAGCTTAAATCTCAGGTAAGTTCCTTTATCCTTAGTTGGAGTCTGTCTTGTACATTGATGGTTCAGAGGCCAGGCAGAGTTTATACTCAGAATTTTGTCTCCTACTGATGGGGTGCCTGGGTGGTTCAGTAGGTTAATTGTCTGACTTCAGCTCAAGTCAATATTCTTGGGTCCTGGGATCCAGCCCAGCAGGGCTCCCTGCCGGGTGTGTGTGTGGGGTCTGCTTGTCTGCCCCTCCCCGACCCCTCCCTCTGCCCCTCCCCCAGCCCTCCCTCCGTCCCTCTCCCACACACTTTCTCTCTCAAATAAATAAATCTTTAAAAAAAAAAAAGAATTTTGGCTCCTCCTCTCTAGCTTTCTCCTTCCCACAATTCCCTGTTCCTCCCCCCCCCAACCCCCGCAGACTTTCCGGTGACAGGCTATGGTCACCCTGACCTTTGTTTTATGGTTCTTCATGCCACTAAGACTGCAGGTTTTCTGTCAGAATTTTGAGTGTTCTTCACATTAGTTTCACCTTGCCATCAGGTTAAGGGCTGTAAAAACAAGTAACTCACCTTGTAATGTTAACCTTTTTCCACGTGTTGACTCTGGTCCAGAATCGGCCTGCTTTTGTTCCTTTTCCAGTGCCTTCGAGTTGCGGTTGGTTTGTATAGTTGTCACATGCAGGAGGGTCAAGTCCCTTCTGAGCTCCTCAGCAATGTTGGAGGCAGATGGTGACTGCCCATTGTATTTTGGTTACATATGGGGTTTTCTTTTTTTTTTTTTTTAAGATTTTATTTATTTATTTGACAGAGAGACACAGCGAGAGAGGGAACACAAGCAGGGGGAGTGGGAGAGGGAGAAGCAGGCTTTCCGCGGAGCAGGGAGCCCGATGCGGGGCTCGATCCCAGGACCCTGAGGTCATGACCTGAGCTGAAGGCAGACGCTTAACAACTGAGCCACCCAGGCGCCCCCATATGGAGTTTTCTATTATAGACTCTGGGGGAGAAGCAAGTCCACCAACCCCAATCACATTCTTGGTACCAAACTGCTTACATGTTAAAGCTAAATCAGAACTTCTCTGGGCCGCCCAGGTGGCTCAGTTGGTTAAGCATCTGCCTTCGGCTCAGGTCATGATCCCAGGGTCCTGGGATGGAGCCCCACATCGGGCTCCCTGCTCAGCTGAGAGCCTGCTTCTCCCTCTGCCTCTGCCCCTCCCCCTGCTTGTGCATGCTCTCTCTCTCTCTCTCTGACAAATAAATAAAATCTTAAAAAAAATCAGAACTTCTGCATGGTACTTAGCAGAGTTTATTTATGCTGGCAGAAGAGTCGTGACTTTGGGGTTCACAAATAATTTTTGAAAATATTATAAACTCTCATGTCCCCTACCTCTACAGCTAGCTAGATAGTAGTTCCTTGATCGGCCACATGGATAATGGAGAAAATGGAGGCCCAAATTGCACATATCTTTGTTCAACTACAACCCAGCTGTGTGACCCTAGACAAGTCACTTAGCCTCTCTGAGCTGCCATTTCCTGATATCATCATACAACATACATTTCAGAGCTGATAGAAGGGCATGTAAGGGTGCCCATATACCCTGTTTTGCCTGGAAGAGTCCGGGTTTACAACTGTGGTCCCAGTTTACTGGTAAAGTCCCCTGTCATTCTCAAAAATGTTCTAATACTTATAAAGTACTATTACCAATCAAATCAGCAAATTTTCCTCCTAGTGAGCCTCTAGCAGAATTCCCAAGGCCTTATTGCCTCACTTCCCTGCCTTACTTTTCAACAAAAGCATTGCCCAATAAAATATGGAGCAATGCTTAATGCTACTGTATTGGTTTTTTGTTCCATTTTTTTTTTTCCTCTCAGAACTATATGGGTGAAGAGGGGTCTACTTTCAAAGACTGGTCTTTATTTCCAAGAATCAGGGCAAATCGCCTGATTCATCATTCCCCTTTCCACCTCTATGCATACCTAGGTGCAAGTAGGCCAGAGATAAGTTTGGGAAGAAAAAGTTGTGTGTGTGTGTGTGTGTGTGTATGTGTGTATGTGTGTACGTGTGTGTGCACCCTGGTCACATCTGGCCCTGTGATCTGAGTGTATGTGTGGCTGTGTGTGTGTGTGTGTGTGTACATGTGTGTGTATGTATATGTGCAGTTCTCACCCTCCAGCCTTACAGCAGGATGGTCTGGAGGTTGCAGCTGGTGCTGGGGTGAGAAAGGGGGACTTGGGCTCATGGGTGATGATTCCAGTTTCCATTTCCCACCTTGTCTTGGCAGATTTACCTGGATGAGGTCCCTCTGGGAAGGATTTTGGCTTCCGTATACTTGCCTAAATCACTGAGGGAGAGAATTCCTCCCAGCAACTTACAGACCATCTTGTTTAATTTTTTTGGCCAAACTTCACTCTTTAAGGTAAGTTCTTGCCTCTGGAAACTGTCATGAGCTGACATATGGTGACTCATTGTAATTATGAGCTCTTGCTATTTTCATGATGTTCTGTTTATTTTAGAATATGCTCTCTGATTTATTCTGCAAGTCTCCTGGCACAACCCCTGGTCCTCAACATGAATCAACGTCTTCTTTAATGATGTTCCCCAGTTTTTAATTTTCACAGCTTCTCCGCTTTGCAAGGGACCTTAAGGATCATATGGTGACCAAACAGAGGCCTCAAGATGTTTTAAAACCAAAAGAGGACAGCGAGTCCTCCTGATGAGTGTGGTTTCAACTTGTTCATGCTTTCCTCCCAAATCTCCCCTGGCTCCTCAAAGCCTCCACGCCCATTTTTTTGGGCCAATTCATTTGAAGCTGAGCGGTGTCCAGTAGGACACTTGCCCTCGAGTATTTGTTGCTCCTTCCCACCGCTTCCACAGAACCTTCTCTGAGGGCTCCAGTCCTTACCCATTATTAAAACCCAGAGGCAGTATGATGTGGTGGTTATGGGCATGGATCTGGGGCCGGTCTGGCTGAATTTAAAGCCGGCTAGGCCATAGTCTACCTGCGGGACCTTGGGCAGGTCCCCCAACCTCCACGGGCCTTAGTTTGCTCTGACGTAGACTAGGATGATAGTAGTGCCTCACTGGGCTGTTAAGGATTAAAGGAGTTAATATATATAAAGTGCTTAGAACACTGCCTAGCACGTCATAAACACCAGGTAGCTATTTGCGTTGCTATTATTATTTGCCTCTTTGGGGGCTCTGCCTGATAAAAGGTTCATTCATTTGGCCCACTCCATCTCATCTAGCTGTTGGAAAGACAGCTGTCAGAGCTACAGCATGAAATGGTTGATGATCACTATTAATTGTTCAGGTTCACACTTTATTACCTCATTTGCTAATGAGAAACCTTGACTCAAAGAGTCCTATGGTCTGAATGTTTGTGTCCCCCAGAATTCATGCACTGACATCCTAACCCCCAAGATGATGCTATTAGGAGATGAAGCCTTTGGGAGGGGATGAGGTCATGAGGGTGGAGCCGTCATAATGGGATGAGTGCCCTTGTGCAAGAGGCCCCAGAGAGCTTGCTTGACCCTTCCTCCATGTGAGGATGCAGCAAGAAGCTGTCAGCTCTGAATCAGAAAGCAAGCCTTCACCAGAACCTGACCATGTAGGTACCCTGATCTTGGAATTCCAACCTCCAGAGCTGTGACAAAGAAGTTTCTGTTATTTAGAAGCCACTCAATCTGATATTTTGTTCTAACAGCTCGAACGGACTAAGACAAAGAGGCTAAGTGATTTTGCTCAAGGTCACACAGCTAAGAAGTGGCATAACTAGTAATCAAATCCAGGCTGTCTGACTCCAAAGTTCAAGTATTTCAGAGATCCATACGTTAACACCCCTGTGTATTTTCATTTTCTAGAGAGGCTATCCAAAGGAATGAATTTATAATGGTTAAATATTCACAGAATTATTGCAGGGAGATTGCACTGGGCCAACTTAAATATACCACATACCAACTCAAATATAACACATTGTCTCCAGTTATACCTGTAGGATGTTCTGTTCTCCTGGAATTCTCTAGTGGCTCCCCTTTCTGTCTTTGTACATTCTATTTATTCCTGTGGGTTCAGCTCAAATCCCACCCAGAAAGCCTGCGTGGAGTTCATGAGCCCCTGCTTTCCTCCCCACCCCATGCTTGCATTCTTGTCTTCCATACCCATCTAGTCACTAGTCTGGTTTCCCTAAGTGGATTGTGGTGGATGTCGTGGGTCAAACATGTTTTATTTTCATGGCATCTGGCACAGGGCTAGGTACCCAACATGTTTTCAGTGGATATGTATTTATTAAGCCTTGTTTTTAAATGGAAAAAAAAAGTTGGCAAGACCTGGGACAAGACAGTTAATGAACAAAAATTTTAATAAAAACGAAGAATGTGGTTCATAGCACTCTGACCCTTTTGGTTAACTTGAAATTTCTGTTATCATCTGACATACCATTATTTTTGTCTTAATTTCTCTGCTTTCTTGAGAGGGCTGTGTCTTTTGCATAGACTAAAAGATAAACTGATTTTGCATAGATTTCACACCTAATAAGTAATTTTTATTCACTAACATCTTCCACTGGAGGGGATTAAAGATCTTTGCCAAAATTAGCCTACAGACGTCATAGTGCCAGATAATGGATTAGAAGTAGCCTGACATCACATTCAGAACTGGAAGGGCCCTTGTAACTCATAGTGGCCCATCTCATTTTACCGATGATGATATTGAGACTCAAAGAGGGGAAGGGACAATGTATTCAGTCAGTCACACAGTTATTATTCAGCCAACAAATCCGTATCGAAATCCTGCTCTGTGTCTTGTGTGGTGCTGGGTGCTGGCGATTCAACAGCAAGCAGCAGAGACATGGTGTGGGCCCTCCTGGAACTTTCGGTCTGAGGGGCAGAACAGAAACTGACAGATTCTAGCTCTGAAGGGGATGACCTGAGCCTGGGTCCTGTGCCACTGATTGTTGCGGAGGAGGTACTTATAAGAGATGCCACCCTCTAACTACCTTTTCCCCTAAGTCCCAAGTCTCACAGACTCGCCTTCACACTGCTTCCTCTGATATCTTTTGATCAAAATCTTCACTGCCACCGCAACATTTTACTTTAAAAATGGTTGATAAGGGAAGGCTGGCTGGTTCGGTCAGTGTTGCAGGTGACCCTGGATCTCGGGGTTATGAGTTCCAGCCCCACGTTGGGTGTAGAGATGACTTAAAAATAAAATCTTGAGGGGCACCTGGGTGGCTCAGTCATTAAGTGTCTGCCTTCGGCTCAGGTCATGATCCCGGGGTCCTGGGATCGAGCCCTGCATCGGGCTCCCTGCTCGGAGGGAAGCCTGCTTCTCCCTCTCCCCCTCCCCCTGCTTGTGTTCCTGCTCTTGCTGTCTCTCTCTGTCAAATAAATAAATAAAAAAATCTTTAAATCAATAAAATCTTGAGAAAAAAGTTGTTGATAAGATGCCACTCTTGGAAAACACATACTCCCTCCTCCACGAGCGGCTGGCCTCCAGGAGAAGGACAGAACACTGGGCAAGTACACTCTAGCACAGGGGCTCTGGGAGCATAGAGGAAAGATCAGGGAGGTCAGGAAAGGCCCAGGGAGATGTCGGCTGGAACCCGAGGTTGAGTAGAAGCTAGGAGATAAAAGGATGGAGGAGTGCTTCCGGCGGAGGAAACTTCCCTAAAATGTTCAGAGGTGAAACAGGCAAAACTTGAGCCTTGAGCCAAGGAGTGGAAGAGAAATGATTTAACGCCTTTTCCTGCATGGCCGCCATTTTGTACGAAACGGAAATTAAGCCGGAGGACAGGTTAATTAAGTCCTGGGTTGCTGTGTGTTTCCCCTCTTTTGGCATTTCCACTCCGGAAAACTGTATCTCTTAGACTAAGTTGAGAGGGTTGTTAGATATCACCTGGTCCGCTTTTCTTCCTGTTATCAGTGTACCAGAGAGGGGAAGAGACTTTCAAGGAACAAGAGGGCTTGGGCTAGCACTTGGTCTTTGGATGGTCAGCCGGGGCCCTTGCCACCAGATTGTGCTGTAGATCCACCTCTGCATCAGGCTACCACAGGGGAATTCCTCTGGGAAGGGAGCGTGGAGCCACCAGGCTGGCTTTGAATGAACAGAGCTGGTCAGGAACCAGAAGTGAGTAGCTTCCTAGCGGAGCCCCAGGCTATGTTCACAGTTAGCCAGTTCTCAGTGGATTCAGGGTTCAGAAGTAGGAGCGCTGGGCATCTTCTGAAAGTGGCCCAGCAGACTCTGCAGGGGGCGTCATCTAAGCTCACCTCATCTAGGCCTCCTTGGCAAGTCCTCAGAGGACTTGCTTCCCATCCCTCCTGTCCTGCACCTGCCTCATCTCTTGTCTCTTCACATGTGCCCGGGAAGAGGCAGTCTCCCAGCTGCCTCGCCCCCTGGGGCCTTGGCCTGTGGCACTTTGGCCCTGTGAATTAGCAAGCGCCACATCCTAACAGCTACATTCTACTTGATCTCCTTGGAACCACCATTTCTGAAGCATCTCTGCCCATTCATGCACTAGCTGTGTGATCTTTGTCCAAGTCTTTGAGCCTCCCCAACCTTCTGTTTTTCCAGAAAATGCCTATATTGTTTCATTGAGGACTAAAGACGGCGTATGTGGAAAGCACCTAACAATGTAACTGGCTCACTCTGGGTGCAAGACGAAATACTTGCTGTATGTTTGGCCATGCAGGGGACATGAGGCCACGTGATGCCTCTGCTCTGACCTCAGAGTTCATGGTCCCCTAGGGAGGAGATGACAGTCCTCAGAAACTTACTTCAACCTGAATGTTTATCCACCTGCTTCCAACGTCAGGGGAGATGAACCAGGCGGTGGCTTATAACTAACCCACGATGAATTTATGTTTCTTATGAGGAGGAGGGGCCCCCTAAAAGTAAGTAAGGGTGGTTAGGGGTTGGAGCTAAGATAAGCTGTGAAATGTCAGGGTTCAGAGTTATCAAAGTAAGGAATGGTTTCACTTTGTTGCTAGTGTGGTACTGAGTAGCAGGTAACAACAAGGTAGCAACAAAGCCGGTGCTTGCTGAATACATATTTGGATGTGGGGCTCGGGTTAGTGAATTGTTGTAGCTTGGTAGAATCGAGACCTTATGCGAAGACAGGAGACGAGCTAAATGACCTCTAAAAACTTTTTCTCAGGGGTGCTTGGCCGGCTCAGTCAGAAGAGCGTGCAATTTTTGATCTCGGGGTCGTGAGTTCGAGCCTCAAGTTGGGTGTAGAGTTCACTTAAAAAAGAAATAAAATCTTAAAAATAAATGAATGAATACAAATGAAAATTTCCTTTCAGCTGTGATTTTATTTTCCATATTTCTGTGCCTCCGGCCATGCATTAGTAATTCTGAACTGATTATTGACATGCAAGACATTGGAAATTTAGGAGCTGAACTCCTCTTCCTTATGTTTCACCCACAGACCGGAAGCGCCACGAAAGCACTAGGCACCTTCGTGGTGAGTGCCAGCCTTTCAGATACGTCCATTGAAAACTTGGCTGAGCCAGTGGTTATCAATCTGCAACATGTTGAAGGAGACCAGGTACTATACCCATTCTCATCTCAGAATAGGAAGGCCTCTGAACCCCTCCTTGGACTTCCTGTTAAAAATAATGGACTAGTGGGGCGCCTGGGTGGCTCAGTGGGTTAAGCATCTGCCTTTGGCTCAGGTCATGATCCCAGGGTCCTGGGTTCGAGCCCCACATCAGGCTCCTACTCAGCAAAGAGCCTGCTTCTCCCTCTCCCTCTGCTTGTTCTTTCTCTCTCCCTCCCTCTCTCTCTCTCTGTCAAATAAATAAATAAAATCTTTTAAAAAATGGGCTAGTTAACAGATGTGGTTCTAAGACTTAAAGAAGATCGCCCCATTTTGGGCAGTAGAAGTGTGTTGTAGTTGAAGCCTTCTAGAAATAATGCCATCGCTTAAAGGGATCAGTAACGGTGGGCTTCCAGCACTGTGACAGATTGGCAGAGGACTGACTAGGGCAGGTGGATCTTTTGGTTGTCCCATTACACTAAGTGATATTTAATTCCATTTGTTTTTGAGTGAGGCAAACAATTTAAAATAATTGAACATTTTGATCCTTTTCAATTGCCACGAAGAGCATTAAAATATGTATTAATTATCACCAACGAATTAAAACCGTAGTCATATGGCATAACATATGGTATATATTACTAAATGATCAAATTTAGCTGTAGTATAAGAATGAACTACTATTCCATTCTTTGATGTTAATGTATGTCCAGTGTGAAGTCTTACTAGCTTCCTTCATTCCCAATCTAAATGACCAGATGGTACAGCATATTTTTCACAGGTCATAATTCTAGGAAGGAGGAAAGAAGGGTGGGAGAGGGAGAGAAGACAAAACAGATACGACATGAAACATGTTAGATGGGTGAGATCTCTCAATTCCAGCATGGGCCTCGGCTCTCCAAGCACCCCCAACAGCCAACTTCTCATTGCCTCCAGTTCCCTGGAGATTGTAGGAGCTAGTGAGGCCCCAGGAATGCTCCCTGGGCCTAATGAGCAAGCAGCTCCACTTTGTATCCATAAAGCTTGATCTCAGCTGTGAGCCCCAAATTCCAAAGTTCTGCAAGGACCACCTACCCCACATCAGACCTGCCCTGACCATTCAGCCTCCTCCTGGACCTTGCACCAGGAGGGTCTAGCAAATTCCTATGTTACCAAATATTTGTGTGTGTGTGTGTGTGTGTGTGTACACATTCAGTTTTATTGTAACAAAGCAACTTGTACACTTTTAACATTTAAAACTGAGCATCATCTTGGGGCACCTGGGTGGCTCAGTCGTTTAGGCATCTGACTGTGGCTCAGGTCATGATCTTGGGGTCCTGAGATCGAGCCCCATGTCAGGCTCCTCCCTCAGTCAGCTTGGCCCTCTCCCTTTGCCCCTCCCCCTGTTCCTGCTCTCTCTCTCGAATAAATAAATAAAATCTCAAAAAAGAAAACCCTGAGCATCATTTTTCCTTTCCAGTGACACACACAAAAAGTTTTTTTTTAAGAATAAACAGGAACAAAGTTACAATAGAGAATGTCAATTCCAAATAAGATCCTACAGGTACTGCTAATTCTCCCATCGAGTGGCAGGGCTCAAGTCATCATTAGTAGAGAATTTTATTTTAAAAGTGTCATCTTAAACTGCAAGGAATTCCATTAAACATCACAATTAAACATGTCAGAGGAGAAGCCATGTTGTCAGAATGCCCACTTAACCCACCCAAACATTTCAAACCCACCCTTTGCTGATCTTCTATAACCTCATTTTAAAATTTCATTTTATTTTTATTTTTTAAAGGTTTTATTTTTTTATTTGAGAAAGAGAGAGAGTGCGGGAGAGAGAGGGTGAGAGCAAGAGCAGGGGGAGGAGCAGAGGGAGAGGGAGAAGCAGGCTTCCCGCTGAGCAGGGAGCCTGACTCGGGGCTCGATCCCAGGACCCTGGGATCACGACCCGAGCCAAAGGCAGACACTTAACTGACTGAGCCACCCAGGTGCCCCTATAACCCCATTTTTAAAAAAAATTTTTCTTTTTTTTAACCAAGAGAAAGTAGATTGATGCATGTTGGTCCATGCTAACTGTCCATACTCACATAGAGACGCTGTAATCACATAGAGCCCAATATCCAGAAAAAGGAGGAAAAGGGGAACTCTAGGCACTACTGCACAGGGGCCCCACACCCTCCAGCTTCCAGCAGACCTAGGGGAGCAGAATTTCCCACAGAGTACGGTGGTGTTGATTCCAGAAAGTTTGTGTTGATACAAGAAGGGATAAAAATGAATTTGGAACAGAAAGGGTAGAGATTCTTTCTCCGCTGTGTTCTGCTTGAGGCATTTCCCCCCAAAATAAGTTGAGAACCATGGTATAGACAGAGAGAAAAGAGACTTGAAAAAACGGCGAATGAGCACAAGAGGAAGGGAAAAAAAAGACTGCAACTTGCTGCCAAGGACTGGAGAAAATTTAAAAAGGAAGGTTGGAATCCATCGGCGTTCCATGACTCGGCTTCTCCTTCTTCCTCCTCATCTACCTCCCTTCATCCTCTCCTTCATCTCCGTCACCTTCATCCTCCTCTCCTTCACCAATATCTTCCAGTCCTCCTTCTTCATCATCATCTTCTTCTCCTTCCCTTCCTTCATCATCCATATCGGGAGCCAAGTAGTGTGGTCACGGATTTGGCCAAATATCATCTTTGATGACCTCTGCTGGTTCATCTGCACCTGCATAGAATGGTCAAGGAACCAGGGGAAGAAGCCTTGGTTCCTCATGCTGTCTCCTCCTGCTGGCTCAATTCTGCATTGGACTTAAATGTTTCGTCAAATCCTTTCTGGATTTCCGTTTGATTTCAGTGGACTTGGAAGACGAATCACCATTCTCGGTCAGATGAAATTCTTTGGAGAGAACTTTATTTTCGAAGTAAAGGTTTTCATCAAAATAAAAATCTATCCTGTAACCTACCTGATTTAATATCTTCAAATTCTGTCACTTCAGCTCAGCCTCTCTCCATCCTCCTCCCTGAGCAGTGCAAACACTTGTGGATGGTTGACAAGTGTTGTTACCCCTAAATTGGAGATCTGGGCTATCAGTTCCGACCTCTTCTGAAAAACATGGTTGGTGGAGTTTGTTATGTTTCTGTTCTACTTTCAAGATCTCCACACTGGGTTGTTCATGAGTCTATTTCATTTTGTACTGCATCAGCGTGTTCAGTTGCTTCTGCTGCTCTTTTTCTCCCTTCAGCAAGTGCTGAGAGGTCAATAGCTTCTCTGGCTTAGGGCCAAGAGGCAGACCGTTTTCTTCATTTGAGGCAGGAGCGAAGACTGGCATTTGGGGGCCATGCTGTGAGGAAAGTCCATGGAACAAAGGCAGACGCACATCTGGAAGAAGCTCTGATTACTCCTATGTTACCAAATATTTTATTTATTTGGTTGTTTATTTATTTATTTTAAAGATTTTATTTATTTGAGAAAGAGAGCACACACAAGCACGGGGAGGGGCAGAGGGAGAGGGAGAGAAGTAGACTCTCAACTGAGTGTGGAGCCTGATGCGGGGCTCCATCCCAGGACCCTGAGATCATGACCTGAGCCGAAACCAAGAGTCAGACGCTTAACCAACTAAGCCACCCAGATGTCCCTACCAAATATTTTAAAGGACACATACTAGACCACCATGCAGTAGTATGCTGTTTTCTCACTTATAAGCCCCAAGTCACTTGGGGTTAGTCTTAAAACCAACTTGCAGATGGTCCAAGTGTATGTGCATGTGTGTGTGTCTACCGTTTGTAGAAACATCGAGAAGAAAACACTTGTGTGTAGTTGCCATCGTGTGGTAACTATCACAAGGAGAGGTGCTTACCTCTGATTTTTCTTTTTTCCAGAATTCTGATTGGGTTCCCTGTGCCTTTTGGGACTTTGGGAGTAACAGTAAGTATTTTTCTTAGCAAGGTTTGTCTTCAGCTCTCAGTGAGCCTTTGCCCTTGACCATTTTCCTAGTTGGCAGTTGGATGAGAGGGAGCTATACTGTCTTACCAGATCCTACAGAGAACTCTGACTGACCAAGATATGAATATGAGTTTTGTATCTAGTTACGGCATGGGAGGTTAAAAAAAAAAAAAAAAGCCTTTCTCTTTGATAAGATGCTTATTTGGGGGATCAGAAAAATCATACAACTCGGGCATAAGGGAATTTGGAAGACCCAGTGCAGAGTAGCCTTAAGCTGTCTGAAGCAAGTTGAGAAATGAACACCTGGCTGTTCATCTGTGTTTTCCCATGGAAATTTGCAACATCTACTATCTTCCTCCTTTTTTTTCTCGTCTAGGCTGACTGTGTGACCCTGGGGAGTCCATTTACTCTCTTGGGGGGGCCCCAATCTTTTTATCTTTTCATTGAAGGGATAAGACTTCCTGGTTGATCTCGAAGGGCCCTTCCTGCTTGGCTAGGTCTGAGTCTTTGGGGACAGTAAAGAGAAGGGGTTTGGGATGGGGATCGCTGAATGGGTTCCTCTTCAGTTTGCCTTCTCCACTGGAATCTCCAGGGATATGGCCAAATCTCAAAGTATTCCCACCCAGAATCTATTTTCCCTGGAATGCCAGGAGTGGCTACGTGCCCCTCTGCCTGGGAAATTTTCCTTTTTCAGTATCCTTGAAATTGCGGGAGAAAAAGGAAATTCTCCTCCCGTGGGACTACCACTCCTTCCCTACGACAGAGATAGCACGTCCTTTCCTGGTCCTCTCCAAGTATCCCAGGCTAAGGTTCCTGCAAAATGATGAGCCTTGTCACTGACACCTTTGCCCCCACCCTCTGTCCATGGATCCAGAGCCTCTGGAATCTATGGAGTTATCCTGGATGGACAAATTTTGACATTTTGATAACCTCTCTGGTCTAGTGCTACCCTGGTGGTTCTATTCTACATCTGGTCTAGTATCTGAGGTCTACAGGTTACGCAGAGGTATGGAGGTTGGTTTTAGAACCCTGAATAAACTCAGGAGTGAGAAACGAGGCAAGTGTCAAGTAAACCAGAGGCTTTAATTGGCCCTAAGGAGTGACAGACAGACTGTGATCTGGCTCGTGCTGGTCATTTCAGATGCTTACTCCAGGGCCACCAAGCAGGCCCAAATGTCAGCCTAGATTCCATAGCTCATGTCCTTCAGAAAGTTCTAGATCTACCTGTTTCCTATTTGTGCTACTTAAGAAAACAGTCCTAACTCTGTCCCTCCAGCATGGTGGCAGGACTCTGTTCATGATTAGAGTCTATCCTAATCTGTAGGAGTTCCAGTGCGGGAACAGGAAGTGAGAGCCCAAGAAGGTATGCCATGCACAAAGTCCCCCAAAAGTCAATTTTGCCTATTAGACTTCATTTGATTTCAATGTTCAACTATACCTCTATCTTGCTCTCTTAACAAAGAATACTAATTAGAACACACGCTCGGAAGGTGCATATAATGAAAAGTTAAACATTTCTGAGAAAAACAAAATTGCTTTGAAATTCCCTTCTGTCTCCTGCAGATGGGCAAGGTGGATGGAATTCATCAGGCTGTAAAGTAAAGGAAACGAACGTAAATCACACAATCTGTCAGTGTGACCACCTCACCCATTTTGGAGTCTTAATGGTGAGTTGTCTCTTAATCACTCCTTGATAGAGTTTGGACAACTTCTATTAGATTACAGACCAGAAATACCTGGGTGAACTGTGATGGAAAAGTGGCATGTGAGTGGAAAAAAAGCCCCCTCTTTGTTCATCCAAAGTAGAGCAGATTGAAATAAATATTTCTTTTTCTCCTTATAAAAGTAATGCCTGCTCCTCAAAATTCAAACATTACAGAAAAGGTCCCTATAATCCCCCTCCCAAGAGATCACTGCCTTTAACACCTTGTTGTAAATCCTTTCACATTTTTTTCCTATGTGTATATTTTCCTATTATCCTACATACACATTATCCTATGTGTATATATTCCTATATTTTCCTATGTGTATATGTTTTTATTTTTTTAAAGATTTTATTTATTTGACAGAGAGAGACACAGCGAGAGAGGGAACACAAGCAGGGGGAGGGAGAGAGGGAGAAGCAGGCTTCCTGCCGAGCAGGGAGCCCGACGCGGGGCTCAATCCCAGGACCCTGGGACCATGACCTGAGCCGAAGGCAGACGCTTAACGACTGAGCCACCCAGGCGCCCCAAAATATGTTTTTGTTTTATAAAAATGGGATCAAATTATTCACGCTGTTTACCACTTGCTTGGCACTAACAATACAATGGGGCACCTTTCAGGCAAATACATATCTATCTACTTCAATTTTCAAAATACCTTTATAGAATTCTCTACAATGCCTATATGCAGGCATTTTAGTTTTACTGTTTACTGTTTTTCTCCATTATGAACAATGCTGTAATACACATTTTTATTCATTTCTCTTCTAACACTGGTGTAACTATTTCTATAGGATAAATTGATGGAAGAATTGCTGGGTCAAAGGGTATGGTCATTAAATTTTTTAATTGTCAGACTGCAGTGTAGGAAAGATATATTTTTTAAAATTCTTGCGCTACTTAACCAAACAAGACTCATCAAGTCTCATATTCAGGCTTAGAGCTTCAGTCATCATTAGTTAACTCTTCCATCTCTTTAGTTCCCTATGGCCCTCCCTAACATGAGGACTTGCTGAGTTTTCCTTAAAAATAGTCTCAAAGGGGCACCTGGTTGGCTCAGTCAGAAGAACACCTGACTCTTGATCTCGGGGTTAGGAGTTCAAGTCCCACGTTAGGCACAGAGTTTACTTAAAAAAGAAAAGAAAGAAAATGGCTCTCAAATGTGTTCCTTCTTCTTTACTCCTCTCTGAGTACTTTCTTAGTTCTCTTGAGTTACTTTATTATATATACTATATACTGCCATCTGAATGTGTTGTGCACGAGTTATTTCTCCGACTCATGGTAAACTTGGCACTGTTAATATTCTGAACCAGATAATTCTTTGTTGTGGGGGACTGTTCCGTGCATGGTAGGATGTTTATCAGCATCCCTGACCTCTCTAACCACTAGATGCCAGTAGCCCTTTCCCCAGGCATGACCACCAAAAATGTCTCCAGACATTGCCAATGTCCCGGGGGGAGGGGCAGTATTGCTTCTAGTTGAGAATAACCAGGGTAAGACAAGTGCTTCTTAGCCTTTTATGATTCATGAATCTCTATAACTTGAGGAAAGCCTGGACCTTCTCCCCAGAACAATGCACACATATGGTCAAATGATTTTGCATGCCATTTCAGGTCTTTTATGGTCTTCAGGTTAGAAAATTTCCGGATTATGTGATCTCTAAGGTCCATTTTGTCTCTCAACTTTATGAAAGTTATTTAAGGCCTAAGGGAAAGGAACATTTCTTTTTTTTTTTATGTTCTGTGTAGTGTTTTGGGACGCTTAGTTCAAATAATGATTCACTTTGCATCCCAAATTCACATCTATTAGTTTGGTTACATTTTAAGTGTGGAACATGTTAATGACAATAAAGCCAAGGACTAAATGTTCTTCCAGTGCTGTTGATGGCTCTCCATGACCTGTACACAGTAAGTTGCACTAAGCATATTCAACAAACAATATACAGTCTTATTGTATATTCATCCACATACTCTGGTTTTATAAGAGCTGTAGTAGAGATGCTATATATCCTGAGAACCTCCTGTTGGTGAGCCCTGGAAGCATTTTACCATAAACTTGCTCTGGCAAACGTATAAAATACAACATATTGCATTTCCTAGGATTTATCCAGGTCTGCAATGGATGCAGTGAATGAACGGATATTAGTGCTGATAACATACATTGGATGTGGAATCTCCTCCATTTTCCTGGGAGTTGCAATAGTGACATACATAGCTTTTCAGTAAGTTGATAAAGTCTTGCTCTGAATAGGTTTAATTTGGTTTGATGGATGCTGTTGTCATTGTAACCACATTAATTTCATAAAATGTTCCTATTCATCACAATAGGAAGAGGTCAAATCCATTAGGTTATGAAGTGGACGGATTAAAAAAACAGACAAGGCTCTTCTAAAAAAAGAGAGAGAGAGAAAGAGAGAGAGAGATTATAATTGGATTTTTAAAAAGCAAGAGGTTTGGGGTAGGGTAAGATTTCTCTAATGGGATATAAAACACTAACCATAAAAGAAAAAGTTGATAAATTGGACTTCACTGAAATTAAGAACTTCTTCCACCAAAAGACACAATCAAGCTAGTGAAAAGGCAAACCATAAATTGGAGGAAGGTAATTGCAATGTGTATATCTGACAAAGGACTTTTATGCAGACTATACTCTTACAAATGAAAAAGATAGACAATACAATTAAAAGTAGGCAAAAAACTTGAAAGGGACCTCACAAAAGAGGAAATCCATGCCTAACCCTAATCATTACGCAAATGGCTAATAACCATATGACAATGTTCTCAACATCATTACTCATCAGAGAAATGCTAATGAAAACTACAGTTATACTTCTATGCACCTACCAGAATGGCTAAAATTAAAAGTATTAACAAGAGCAAATGCTAACAAGGGTGTGGATCAACTGGAACTCTCATACATTGCTGGTGGGAATGTAAAATGGCACAGATACTTTAGAAAATTCTTTGACAATACTACTAGAATAAATACATATCTAGCTGTTGACCCAGAAATGTCACTATTAGAGAGAAATGAGTGCATGTGTCCACTGAAAGATATATACAAGAATATTCATAGCAGGGGCACCTGGGTTGCTCAGTTGGTTAAACGTCTGCCTTCAGCTCAGGTCATGATCTGGGGGTCCTGGGATCAAGCCCCACATCAGGCTCCTCGCTCAGCAGAGAGTCTGCTTCTCCCTCTCCCTCTGCCCCTCACCCCCACTCGTGCTCTCTCTCTCTCTCTACTCTCTCTCTCTCTCTCTCAAATAAATAAATAAAATCTTAAAAAAAAAAAGAATATTCACAGCAGCTTCATTCATAGTGGCTCCAAATTGGAAACAACCCCAACGTACATTAACAGTTGACTGGATGAATAAATTGTGGTATACTCATAAAATGGAATGCTTCACAGCAGTAGAAAAGAATGGACTACTTCTGTACAACACAGAACATAATATCTAAATCTCACAGGCATCGAGTTGAACAAAAAGGAAGCCAGAAAAATAGGAGAGCATACTGCATGGTTCCATTTATATGAAGTTCTAAGTACAGGCCTAACTAAGTCTATGGGGACAAAAGTTAGAATATTGTTTACTTCTATTGTGTGTGTTGGATGGTGGGGGAAGTTTGTTGAACAGGAGAAAGAATGAAGGAATCTTCTGAGATTTGAAAATATTCCCCCCTAGAGAAGGTATTTGCAAATGATGTATCTGATAAAAGGTTAGTATCCAAAGTATATAAAAAACTGGGGCACCTGGCCAGCTCAGTCATTGGAACACGTAACTGTTGATCTCAGGGCCATGAGTTTGAGCCCCATGCTGGGGATAGAGATTTACTTAAAAAAAATTAATAAACTTTAAAAAAGTGTACAATTAAATAGTTTAAAAATATATACAAAAAAGTGATATAACTCAACACGCCCCCAAAACCAATAATCCAATTAAAAATGGGCAGAAGACATGAACAGACATTTCTCCGAAGAAGACATCCAGTTGCCCAAAAGATATGTGAAAAGATGCTCGACATCACTCATCATCAGGGAACTGCAAATCAAAACTGCAATGAGATATCACCTCACACCTGTCAGAAGGGCTAAAATCAACAACACAGAAACAACAAGTAGATCTAGCCCTGAGTCTGCTGAAGGAGTGATGATAGAATGTTTGTATCCAGAAAACTCCTTCCTTCCTTCCCCCCAAAATACAAAAAAAAAAAAAGGAAAAAGAAAAAAGGGTGCTGCTTAGCTCAGAGAGGCTACTATTATTCCTGTTAGTGAAGGTCACTGTATTTAGGATACATTGACTCTACCTAGAAAAAGGGTGGGGAGCTCAGTACACGTAAGGTAAAATGAGCAAGTTAATTTTTTTAAAGCTGTTTTTTTTTAAAGATTTTATTTATTTATTTGTCAGAGAGAGAGCACAAGCAGGGGGAGTGGCAGGCAGAGGGAGAAGCAGATTCTCTGTGGAGCAGGGAACCTGATGTGGGACTCGATCCCAGGACCCTGAGATCATGACCTGAGCTGAGGGCAGACGCTTAACCGACTGAGCCACGCAGGTGCCCCTGAGCAAGTTAATTTTAATAGGCACTTCTTTTCTTTGATTTTTTAAAAAGATTTATTTATTTATTTATTTATTTTAGAGAGAGAGAGAGAGAGAGAGAGAGAGAAAGTGTGTGTGAGTTGGGGGAGGGGCAGCGGGAGAGAGAATCTCAAGCAGACTCCCTGCTGCGTGCAGAGCCCGATGCGGGGCTCGATCTCACGACCCCGAGATCATGACCTCAGCCGAAATCCACAGTTGGTTGCTTAACCTTAAGGGACTGAGCCACCCAGGTGCGCTTCTTTCATTCTTTCACTTATTAGGCAGATAGGGTGTGGCAATGCTTGATGAAAACCAGAGACCCTACCTAACTAAACACTGTGCCTTTTCTTTTAGCAAACTTCGAAAAGATCATCCTTCCAAAATCCTGACCAACCTGTGCACAGCACGACTGATGTTAAACCTGACGTTTCTGGTCAATTCCTGGTCCTCGTCATTTCAGAAAGCAGGCCTGTGTGTCACAGCGGCAGCGGCCCTTCATTACTTCCTGCTCGTCTCCTTGACTTGGATGGGCCTGGAGGGGGTCCACATGTATTTGTCTCTCATCAGAGTCTTCAACATATATGTCCCTAATTATATCCTTAAATTTTGTCTAGTTGGTTGGGGTAAGGATATCTGCTTGTTCTTGAGGTCTCTGTTTTAAGCTTGTGTGTATTTCAAATTCCGGCTTCATGAGACACATTATTCAGGACCAGATTCTGTTATTATCAACAGTAAGGACGCTGCATACTTATTCAGCACTCACAATATCTCTATGAGAAAGATTTCATCATTATTCCCATTTAATGTTAAGGACACTGAGGCACACAGAGATTAGGTAATTTGCTGAAGTGTACACAGCTAGTATGTGGCAGAGCTGGGATTTGAACCAGAGATTTGGCTCCATAGTTTGGACATGCAACCTCTACAATGTAGTCATACTGTTGAAGGGACAGGGAAAGGACTTGCAGTGTGTGGAGGGGTGCTGGGTCAGACACGCCCTGATTCCCACCACACCTCATGGCGGTCATTGTCACTGCTCCCTGATGGAAGAAACCAGGAATGGAACCCAGCACAAAAATCTCCTAATTTAAATGTTATTTCATTGGGTTGTTGTCCTGTATTTCTGACACGGTCAGCTCAGCTCCTCCCCCCTCCCTTTGCCTATTCAAAACACATTTTGAGTTCCAAGAATGTGTGGGAGACACAGGAGGCGTGTATGAAGTGGGACGCAGAGGATCCATGCGAGGCTAGCTTTTTATCTGCTGCCTTTGTAAAGACAATAGCTTCCCAATTAGCTCCTCATCCTTTTAATGACTTCATTAACATAGCACATGCTTTCACTGGATACACAGTCAGTGCTATTATCCATGCTAACGTGGGGAGCAGAGACAGGCAAATACTAAGCAGAGCATAAGCTAAGATTGTTTTAGTGCACTTTGCAATCCATCAGAAACATGGAGCCCAAAGCAGTCAGTACACGCCTGTGCCTGGTAGCCCTCACCTTAAATCAACCAGGAGATTGAAAAACGTTGTGGAAGAGGCTTCCTGAATAATCTCCAAAGCAGATAACCCACATATGGCTAACTGTAAAGGGGCTGGAAATCACACTTGGTCCTGGCTTGGTCCTCAGCTTCCTTCTCAGACCCCTCCTCCTTTACTCGCTCCTTAAGTAACAGTGTTCCCCAGCGCTCTTCTCTCTTGGATCTTCTGGTTCCACACGCACTTGCTGGGGTGCAAGGAGCGGCAGCGAAGGCTAAGACTTGGTACTTGGAGGTGGGATAAACTTAGGGAATGTCAAGGACACACCCGAGCCAAGGCCAAGGCCTGACTGGCTTGACCTGTCCAGATGCAACAAGCTGCTTGCAGATTCGGCTGATGGCTTACACAGACAGCAAAGGGAAGAGTAGCTAAAGGCTCCAGCTCCCAAGTCCTAGTCCTACACACTATAAAAGAAAGACACACACACACACACACACACACACACACACACACACACACACACACACACAAATAAAAGGGAACGGATGCCTGCCACACGAGTTGCGGGATTCCCTGTCGCTGAAGAACGGGTTCTAAGTGGAGCTATGCAGTTTTATATTCTGCAGCTCTGTGCTGAAGGGGCAGGGTGCAAAGCCCCACACCTCCCCCGAACCTGGGAGGCAGGAGAAACTGCCTCACGACAGGCTCCTGGAGGAGATGGAGAGGCGAGTAGGGGACGGCCTCAGAGCCCCTCCTCACACGCCTGCGGGCTCCTCCAGCTCGTGCGGGCTCTCGGGGCATTCTGCCCAAGCTCAGGTCAGCTGCTGGTCCAGCCTCTGCCTGCAAGGTCACCAGGGAGCCACCACAGAGCTGTCCTGCTAAGGGGACTTTTGGAACATTTAAATATTAGACAAACGCAATCAATGGCAAGGAAAACAAACATTAATATCCGTTTATGTTTGAAGTTCCGTCTTCCTAATGCCAAAGCAACCTGTTGAAGAGGTTTTACTCCTGTATTTAAATCCCTGTCCAAGGCAGTAGATTGGTCCACATTTTTTTTAATAATCAGTAGGGATTTTTCTGTTTATTAATCGATAATTTTTTAATTTGTTGATTACCAAAGGGTAAACACAGCTTGGGGACCGCCTCACAACTTCCACTGTAGATGGGAGGCCCCCTTCCATCTCTCCTTTCTGGCCTCCAACAGATTAAAAAAAAACTTTTTTAATCGAAGTCTAGTTCACACTTGATGTTACATTAGTTTCAGGTGTACAACATAATGACTGGACAAGTCTATACCTTATGCTGTGCTCCCCGCAAGGATGGCTGCCCTCTGTCCCCATACAGCACGTTACAGTACCATTCGCGACGTTCCCCATGCTGTGCCTTTCAACGCCGTGACTTACTCATTCCATAACTGGAAGCCTGCACCTCCCACTCTCCTTCACCCATGTTGCCCTTCTCCCATCCTCTCCCCCCTGGCAACCGTTAGTTTGTTCCTATGTATTTATGGGTCTGTCCTGGTTGGTTTTTTTTCCAACAGGTATTTTTATAAATATCTACATCATGCTAGGCACTGTGCTAAGTGTGTGATATACAGATCAAACGGGACTGTCCTGTTTCTCACAGAACAGGACAGTGGAGGATTTTTCAAGATGCTTGGCACTCTGGGATTTAGAACAGCCTTGCAAAGCATCTTACGAAACCCCTAAAATGTGTGCAGGTGTAATGCTCTTAGTTTAGGAGAAATACATTGTTAGAAATAAAGAAATCATTTAAGTTTTACAAATGTACATGGAATTGGATTTTTAAATCCTGTGTCTACACTCACATCACGTTTGACCACTTTGACTGAACTGATTGCTTTATTATAGTCTGGCTGAATTGACTGGTCGTTAACTGGTTGATCTAGTCAAAATGTCAAACTAGTAACGAGTGTGGGAACAGCCCCCCTGTCAGAAGGCACTGAAGGCTGCAGCTGATTGCCTGTGCCCTTCCTCCAAGGTGACCTAGACAAAAAGATCCTGGGAACTAAGGGGCTCTATTGAAAAGGAGAAAAAAATTGGCAGCCCATCATCTGGGAAGAAATGCTTGATGCGAACCTGTATTCCGATGAACTAGATATTTCTATTGCCAAGTTGATTTTTTGGCACTTGAGCTATTTTTAATAACCAGTGGGTGTTGTATTGGAGCCTTTGGCATGCTGTTTAGTTTAGCAGATTGGAGCACTCCTAGAAATGTTTAACTTGGAAAAATTCACAAACATTTTGCAAACAATGGTATTTTGATGCCCGCACATCTGTGGCTCATTTAAACAGTGTCTTGGTGTATCAGGGCCCACAGTCAATGATCAGGACTTCTCCCACTTCCTAATGGGATGCCTTTGGCTTGCTTCCCCCTCTAGGAATCCCAGGGATCATGGTGGCAATCACACTCAGTGTGAAAAAAGATCTGTATGGAACTCTGAGCTCAGCAACTCCATTGTAAGTACCAGCATCTCTGCTTCTCAGGTGGTGATGTTCTTGACCATCAGGGTCTGGGGGGTGGGACGTTGTTCCTGACCTGCGGTCTGGTCTTGATGCTGGCTCAGGGGGTACTCAGCCTCAGCCTTTTTTGGCCTAAACACAGTCACAGGCGCACTCAAATAATTAGGTGTCTGGGCTCTGTGTGACCTTGGGCAACTTACTTTACATCTTCCTTCCACTTCCCCCACTGGAAAATGGGGACAATAATGTTTGCTGTCAATGTAGTGTGCAAATTAAAATGACATCACGTATATAAAGTGCTCAGCATGTGGCCTGTTCCACATGTTCTACCTAACAGGCAGCAATTGTGATTAGAAAGCTCATGGAACCCAGAAGGAGTTGTAGTGAGCCCTGTAAGGAAATACGGAGATGGTTGGAGGACATTTTCCACCATCAACAACGGTCTCCCCTGAAAGACTCCATTGCCTTCCTTTGTAAATTGGCTCAGCTTTGTTGTCCTGTTGTTTTCTTCTCTTCTTTCTCTCTTCTCTTTTTGTTCTTTTTTAAAAATTTTTGTTTTATTTTTATTTGAGTACAGTCGACACACAGTGTTACATTAGCTTCGGGTGTAAAACTTAGTGACTGGACAAGTTTATACGTTATGCCGTGCTCACCATCTTTTGTTTTCTTCTTGATGTATAAATCCATCTCTGCAGTTTTCTCATCCACGGCCACAAAAGAGTCACCATTTACCTCTCCAGAACCTTCTTTTATAGGCGCGTAGCTAGTTACAATGTAGTCTTTTAGACGGCGTGCTTTCCTTTCATGCTTCTGATTGTTTTTTACTTACCCAGATCCATTCTCTTTATTGTTGCCTCTCAAGCTGGGTTTTTTTTTTTTTTTTTTACTACAGATTTCCTCTCCCACTGGACTGGAATCAAATGTAGGCGGTCTCGCCCCCAGACTCCGCCATCTTTTGTGTTCAGATGACAGTTTCTAGAGGGTCAAAATTATATTGTCCTTTCCGGCAGGTGCCTTCTAATTATATAATTTCTTGTTATCCTTTCTTTCTCTCCCTTTTCTCTTCCTTTCCTTCTCATCTCCTCCTCTGTCCTTGCTCCTCGCCTGTTCTGTGGCTTAAAGGGCCCCCAGTGTCTATCTATTGGTGATTCTTCTTCAAAGATCAAAAGCAAAAGCAAAACCAGAGCAAAACCAACTCACTCCACTCCTCCTGAAAAGAACCCTTTCATATGTGAATTGGTTAGTAAGAAGCAGAGTGCTCTAAGAGCTTTTTTTTTTTAATAATTGTATTTTGAAGAAGTAATACATGCACGTGGTATAAAATTCAAACGCACAAAAGGGTAGAGGATGAAAAGTAAGCCCCACTCCCAACCCCCAGCCATGCTGTCTCTCTTCCTTGATGCAACTCTTATTACCAACAATCAGATCTGTATAGATATTCTCTTGTACACTCTGTTATCCAAATGGTAGATATATGCTGTTTGGTACTTAACAATGTCTTAGAGATGATTCTGCATCTAAACATATAACACTGCCCCTTTTAAAATGTCTCCTATAGCCTCCTTTAAGGCTGAAGATGATATTCAGGGAACCCTAGGTATTAGACTTTATTAGGGAAATTCAATGCTTTTTTCCCTCACTCCCTCCCAACGTGCACACAAACACACACAAACTCACACACATGAAAGTATCCACACCAACATGAACAATATGATGGCAAGGGATTTTCCTGGTTCTGGAAAAGAGGTCTCAGCTAAGTTGACACACAGTTAAATTAGTAAGCTTGTCCATGTTCAAAACTCAGAGATAATGCCTCTAGTACTGGGAAATGTTATTAAATGAAGTATCTGTTCATATGAATCATCACATAGTTCTTCTTCGATAGAAACAGTAGAGCCATTAAGAGTCCAGTGGCCAGTGTTGCCTTTTGTCGTCCAAACCTGAGACTGTGGAGGGAGGTTTAAAATATATATCATTAACATTGATGATCTCTTCATTGTTTGATATAGCATTCAGGAAAGCCAGTCATTGCTCATGTCCTTTTACTGTGATATTTATCATGCAAAGCAGAATTCATCCTGCAAACAAAAGCTCAGGTGTAAGGTGGTGGGGTGGGGGGAGAGCCACATTGGAGGAAAATACATCATTTGTTTTTCTGCTGTTGAGGAACAGAACAGCCTCCTAGGGAAGTGGACTGAGAAGTATCTGCATATCCCTTCAGGATTTCTGGCGCTGGAAAGAACACTGGACTGGGGCTCAGGAGATTGGGGTTCAAGCCCCACCCTGCCCCCAGTGAGCATGAGTGAACTCTGGTCAAGGCAGTTCCTTTCTCTAGGGGCAGATGCTCTCAGGTGAACTAAAACTGATGAGGTGATCTTCAGAGTCTCACTGAAAAATACACGTTTGTGTTTCTCTACCTCACAATGGCCTTCTCTTCTTTGTCTCTTACAGTTGTTGGATTAAAGATGATTCTATCTTTTACACCTCAGTTGTGGCTTATTTTTGCCTCATATTTCTAATGAATCTCTCCATGTTCTGCACCGTTCTCGTTCAACTGAATTCCATTAACTCCCAAAGCCAGAAGCCTCGGCGGAGGACGATCCTGCATGACCTCAAAGGCACAATGAGCCTGACATTCTTACTTGGCCTCACCTGGGGGTTTGCTTTTTTTTGCCTGGGGACCTGTGAGGATCTTGTTCTTATATCTTTTTGCCATTTTCAGCACGTTGCAAGGTAACTTCTGCCTCTTTGTACTTTCTGGGGCTAGCCAGACCTCCACCAAAGCTTGGCTGCTTTGGAAAATAATCTCACCTTTTGAGGATTGAGAGAAGGAAAAGATACTCCAAGAGGTCTTTGCTATCAATGAATTAACAGGCAGCCATTGGAAACATTACCCGGATGTTAGGACTTCATTAAATGAGCTCACTCCAAGTTGGGGATATAGAGAAAAGCCCAGAGAGCTAACTCAACTCCAGCTAGTTGGCAATGTTTATATTAAACACTGACTGGTGATACTTTCTACAGTATTCACTGCATTACCACATCGTGCTCGTAAGTGTATGAATTTGCACTCACGTTGACATTCTGAAGTGCACAATCCCATTGGAAACAATAATTACTGGACAGTAGATGCATTAAACTTTTGACCCCCTAGACTCTGGCTACATCAGAGACCCAAATATTGTGGGAAGGAGCCAGACTAGGAAATTAGAGAGTCATAAAGGAATGAAGATGAAGAGCAAAGAGCAGTGGGCCAAGGCAAGAGGCCAAGGTTCTAATCTGGTTTTGCTCCAAACTGACTTTGGAAAAGTCACCAGAACGGTTGAACTAGATGATTGTAAGCTAATGTCTCTATAGCTCTTTAATTTCATTCCCATTTTCTGGTGAAAGGAGGAAATGATAGTGACATGGTAGGTGATTTCATGGTAGGCCAAAGATGTCACGAGAAGTAAAAGCGAGAGATCTGGTAATATACCTCTGACTAATTGTTGATGTTCATTTTAACCTGACTTTGCCTATTACAAATCCTCAGAGGAAGAGGCATGCAGAATGATTTCCTGGGAGTCTTGGACTCTGCCCCATGTTCTTCTTGTCTTCAAATTTGGCCCAGTTCAGTTGAGCTACTGGGGCAGCTCTGAGGAACTTGGACAGTGCATTGAATTAGGGTTTCCCTTAGTGCTCCAAACTATTTATCCACTCAATAAACCCCTTTACCAGACTCCAGTCCACTGGTGGTCCATGAGATGCTCCAGCAAGAGAAGAGTTCTATGGTCAAAGAAGTTCGGGAAATGCAGCAAACTATATTCCCCCATTCTTAAAATGGCACCATATATATCATCATGGTAAAAGCTCTGAGAAATTCTTCTGGGGAAAAAAAAAAACCTTTAAAAATTTGTTCTAACCTAGCATTTAAAAAAACCTCAGAGCACTTTGTCATGTGGTTATTAACCCCTGTGGAATCTTGGGAAATATGAATTGGTATGTAGTTATTCTCTGCCAGGCATTTGCAGGGTGCTGCAGGGCGATCAGGGAGCATTCTAGAATAAGGCACCATTTTTGCTTTCATGTCTTTCGATTCAAGAAACCATCTCATTTTTGAGCAATGAAGTGTATCAGCTGAAATTTCTGTCCCACCAGATTCTTCCAAGCATGTTCTGATTGGAATGTAAAAAGACACAAAATGCCTGGGTATAGAATGTGTGCAGGAGTGGATTAGGAACCAGATACCCGGGCAGATTTCTTCCTCAGCAGTAAGTCCACTCACTAATTCTGAGGAGAAACACACTCACACTATGGAAAGAGGGGATGATGGAGAAGCTGACAGAAGAACAAGAAAGCAAAGCAGTTTAGAGCTTACAAATGGAGGAGGGGTGTCTTCCACGCAGCAAGTGCTCCATTCCTACGGTGGAAAAGGAAAGTAGTTTCTAAGCAGGAAGCCTCTGTGGCTTAGAAGCAGAATCCAGCTGGGGATCTCCTGAGGGCTAAGCCCAAAGTCCCATAGATCCAGCGTCGACAGAGCCAAGCTGTCTCTGTCTGTCAGATACGCTTTATGTCAACCAAGCACCAAATCTTTCTAGTCCCTAGTCCTGCCTTACAGGATAGAATGTGCCATCTTACAGAGAGGGGGTTTGCAGAGCCCTGAGTTTCAAACTCAAATTACATACACACACACACACACACACACACACACACACACACGTGCGCGTGCGCGCACTCAGAGCAAGAACGCAATGAAACAAGTGAACAAATTAGCCATTTAAAAGACAGATGGCAAGTTTGCAATTCTGGCTGAAGGGGGTTGCCCGGTGGTCTGGTGTGAAAAAATGCTGTGCGTGATGAGCCATTTCTGAAGGAGGGATGCACAAGTAAAAATGCAGGTGACAAAAACCTGACATCTTCCCTCATGCCTGTGTTCTAGTGAGTAAGCAGATCAATCTGTTATTGGAAAGAAAAGGGAAGGCTGACAGGCAGAGAGGGAGAGCGGGCAGGCAGCTCATTGGAATTCACATAATAACCTTTAAGTCTGAGAACAAACTAAACTCCATGCAGGAAATCAGAACGGTAATAGATGCCTGTTGTCCCCTGTTGCCCCTTGCTTCTGCTGCTCGGAAAGAGTGAGCGCTGCTCGATTCGTCACCACAGTTGTTTGGTGACACGGAGATAAAGCCCTCAGGGGAGTGAATGACACAAGTCATTCTGTTTAGCCTCCAGATTGCTGCCTCCCACCTGGAATCAGAGAGTCTCAGGGCTGGGGCTGGGGACCCGAGATCTTCCCGATCCTACTTCCCATCGAGTGACAGAAAGTCACATGCCCCTACCTGAAACTTTCCAGAGACAGAGAGCTCACCGTTCCATAAAGCAGAGCATTCAATTTCTCTCTTTGTCTGATGGAAATATATTTGACATTTAACATTGTGTAAATTTAAGGGGTACAGCATGTTGATTTGCTACACCGATATGTTGTAATATAATTACCACTGTAGCTTCTAATCGGCTTTGCATCTTATCCGGGTCACCCTTTTCTGAGGGTCGAATGTATAGTGCAGCGGTTAAGACCTTGGGCTCTGCAGCCAGACTGTCTGCATTTGGTCTTGACACTGCCACCTCAATATTAGCCCTGTGACTCAGTCAGACTTACTAGACTTCTTGGACTCTGAGGTCTCTCAGCTATAAAAATGACGCTAATAGCACAATGCCTATGATATAATCATTGCTTAGGAAACCCTAGCTGCGATGTGTTACCACGTGGTGGTTCTGTGGCTTCCTCCAGTTGCTCCTGGTTCTAACCTGGCCACCACACAGAACAAGCCTAATTTGTCTTCTTCATGACAGCACTTTCAGATCTGTAACTATAGCTACCATCTCTCCCCACCCTATGTTCCCACTCCAAATCTTCTCTATTCTTGAATACTTCCATTTGTCATCATCGTTTCAAAACGAAGCCTCCCAAACTGAATATGGTGCTGGTAGGAGAAAGGGCCAAACCGGGGCAGGATGGCAGGAGACTCTTACCCACCTCAACCAACATTCTTGACTTCCACTAATGCCCTAGCTGAAGTGAGCTTTGGGGGCATTTACTATTGACTCGTGCTCAACTTGCAATGAGTTAAGACTACTCTGACCCATTACTAATCATTTACTTCAGCACAACTGGCCAGTGAGGAGGCAAGCTGAATCTTGTATAGAGAACAAAGGGTTGCAAACTGCTCTTGGGCCAAAAAAAAAAAAAAAAAGACTTTGAGGCCCAAGAAGATAATATGAAGGTTGCAGAAAACTGTGAGAGTTTGTGTATCAAGTGCCTTGGAGTTCAAGTCAACAAACATCTGTTGGGCTACCACACAAAGTACTGGAGGCAAAGGGAGAAGTGATATGAGGATGAACAGACTTTACAGCTGGGTGCAGGGATGGGCGATACATGGAGACTGTGGCCACATATAGCAAGTCGTATAAGAAACAGAGCGCTATGGGAGCTCGAAGTGGGAAAGATGAGTTTCAGTTTGAGGCACCCGGAAAGGTTTTGATAATGGTTATTTCTGCCAATCCCACCCCCAAGCTTTAGGAGATCCAATTTGCCCTCCAGAGCATTTGCCATAAGGAAAACCTCAAGTCCTATTTTTTTCTCCCAAGGAGGTATTTTAGAGGATGGGGATGAGAAATGGCCAACGCTGCTGGTGGATGCCCTCAGTCCCGCTCTATCCCACTTTCAGGACAAAATCAGGGCTGGCAGTGGAAAATGAGGGCACCAAATTTATGATTTCCACACAGTGTAATTGTGCCAAAGAGCATGTCTATTAGTTATTTATTGCTATGCAACAAATTACTCCCAAAGTTTAGCAGCCTAAAGAAATAGCACTTATTATCGTACCTAGTTACTGAGGGTTGGGAATTCAGGAGCAGCTTAGCTTGGTGGTTCTGGCTCAGGGACTCTTTTTTTTTTTTTTTTTTAAGTGGGCTCCATGCTAGAGCCCAATACAGGGCTTGATCTGAGCTGAGATCAAGAGTTAGCCGCTTAACCGACTGAGCCACCCAGGTACCCCTGGCTCAGGGACTCTGATGAAGTTGCAGTCAAGCTGTCAGCCAAGGCTTTAGTCATGTGGAGACTTGACTAGCTCCAGAGAATCTGCTTCCAGGAAGCTTCACTCACATGGCTAGGGACTGGAAGCCTTACTTCCTCCCCGTGTGGGCCTCTCCACAGGGCTACAAGGTGTCCTCAAGCTATATAACACTTGGATTCCTTTGGAGGGAGTAATCAGAGATAGAGAGAAGCCACAATGTCTTTTATAAGCCATTCTTGGAAATGACATGACATCACTTCTGCCATAGTCTATTGATACAGTGTGGGAAGAGATGACACAAGGATACAAATGCCAGGATACAGGGATCATTGAGAGCCATCTCGGAGGCTGACTACCGTTGAAGGGCTGCTCTCTCAAGCTCTAGGATAGACAGCAGCCCCGGGGGAAAACTGTGGTTGATATGAAGTCTTGATACAGACCTTCTTACCATCACTGCCTCTGACAGGGAAGCCAGAAAGATGAGCTCAGAAAGCCATAATGGCCCTGAGGTTATTTAGGAGGAGTGTCTATGGTGATAAGAGTAGATCTGGGTCTGGGTGTTGGTGACAGCTGGCGAAAGCAGCTGAAACAGACTGACCTTCTTCTTTTGACTTAGGATTCCTCATTTTCGTGTTTTACTGCTTGATGAAGGAGAGTGTGCGGGAGCAGTGGCAGATACACCTCTGTTGTGGGTGGTTACGACTGGATAACTCTTCCGGTAAGATGCCAGTTTGGGTAAGGTTTTGAATTTTACAGGTTTCGCACAACTGATCCGATTAACTTGTCTCCTGACTTGAGTTCATAGAGTATTGGCATCAAAATGGAGGCTGTTTCTATGTCATGAAAATGATTGATACTTTTGTGCTGAGACGAATGAAGTCAAGTGAAGAATGTGACTTGGGCCATGTTTTAACTTAGGGAAACTTCTCTTTTGGCCCACATTCTTGGATTGCTTGTCCTTGCTGTCACCTCAATCTCAACTCAGTTCAAAAGAATGTTGATTGAATGCCCTACTGTGTTTCAGGCCCTGGGTCACAGGGGCTTTCTGGCCTGTAGCCAACAGTGGGTTGGGTGGATGTGGGAAGCAAGGAGAGATAGTGGAGGTGGGAAGAAGCCTAGCTGGATGGAGTGATGGCCCATCCTATACAGCGGGAGATGAGATGGACCCCGATGTTGTCTCTGAGAATATCTTCAGTCCAGGCAAATTGATTTTCTTTTTTCTTTTTTTTTATTATGTTATGTTAATCACCATACATTACATCATTAGTTTTTGATGTAGTGTTCCACGATTCATTATTTGCCTATAACACCCAGTGCTCCATGCAGAATGTGTCCTCCTTAATACCCATCACCAGGCTAACCCATCCCCCATCCCCCTCCCCTCCAGAACCCTCAGTTTGTTTTTCAGAGTCCATCGTCTCTCATGATTCATCTCCCCCTCCGATTTCCCCCCTTCATTCTTCCCCTCCTGCTATCTTCTTCTTCTTTTTTTTCTTAACATATATTGCATTATTTGTTTTAGATGTACAGATCTGTGATTCAACAGTCTTGCACAATTCACAGTGCTCACCATAACACATACCCTCCCCAGCGTCCATTACCCAACCACCCCATCCCTCCCAGCCCCCACCACTCCAACAACCCTCAGTTTGTTTCCTGAGATTAAGAATTCCTCATATCAGTGAGGTCATATGATACATGTCTTTCTTTGATTGACTTATTTCGCTCAACATAATACCTTCCGGTTCCATCCATGTCGTTGCAAATGGCAAGATTTCATTCCCTTTGATGGCTGCATAATATTCCATTGTATATATATACCACATCTTCTTTATCCATTCATCTGTCGATGGACATCTTGGCTCTTTCCACAGTTTGGCTATTGTGAACATTGCTGCTATAAACATCGGGGTGCATGTACCCCTTCGGATCCCTACATTTGTATCTTTGGGGTAAATACCCAATAGTGCAATTGCTGGATCGTATGGTAGCTCTGCAAATTGATTTTCTATGTATCAAAGTCTCTTCCATCCAATTCAGCTTCTTTCAGCCTCAATGCAAAGCCCAGTCTGTTTCTTTTAGGGAAGGCAAGTACTTGAACTTGAAGATTTTATAAGTAGCACAGAGAACTTCCTCCTTTATGCTGGGCATGTCAGTAACTCACTGGTCTCTGTGCCAAGCTCTAAGGAAAGCAGACATCCTTGGTAAATGAATTAGCTCTGCCTGTATCACACATTACAGTATAAATTTTACTTTTCACAACTTCATAGAGAAGTTGACTCCTTGAGGTACCTAGAACAGATGCTCTGTGCATTGAGCTTTATATTTTTAACAAGATTATTGAGGGACAATTTACACATCATGCAATTCGCCTATGTTAAGTGTAGAATTTGATGCGTTTTATGGTTTTAACTTTTCTGGTGTCATTTCAGATGGGGACAGCAGGTATGGGCTACATGTTGGGTATAAACAAGAGAGACTGAAGAAAACCTTCCAGGACAAATTGTTGACACCATCCCTCAAGTCGACTGCCACGAGTTCTACCTTCAAATCTTTAGGCTCTGCACAATGCACTCATTCAGAAATCAGCTTCCCAAATGGTGAGAGAAAATCTATGCTGTCTACCCTTACATTCCAGAAATTTTGAATTAATGTGAGGCCACATACGTGGTCTTGGGAGATACCACCTCCTCAAAACTGAAAACCCATGTGCATGTATATACTTGGGCTCATTCCGGGCTGAGAAAGTGCATATAGAAGCACATAGTGAACTTAGTAAGTGCAAACCTGGTGGGTTATTCAACTAAGATGGGAGGGAAGAGACTAGAGGTCAAAATAAATTCATGTGTAATTCAAAACAACAGTCAGAGACTGTGAAAGCCAGAAGGAACCTTAGACCATGTCTAGTGTGATCCCCTCATTTTCCAGATGAGGAACCTTAAGCAGGGAAAGGAAAGGGGTCTTATGGACACTCACTCACCGTCAGCAGCAGAACTGGGGCCAGGACTCAGGTGGCCTGACTTGCAGGGTAGCGCACATCGCATGCCACCAAGAACACCCACTGAGCTGCATGACACTCTTAGTTGCTCAACTTCTTCCGTAGAATGCCAAATTTCTAGGTACAGAGATAGTTGTTGAGGTGGAGGTGGGTATTGGAAGGGAAAATGTAAGGAAAAGATTGATCTTTTTTTTAAAGATTTTATTTATTTATTTGACAGAGAGAGAGACAGCGAGAGAGGGAACACAAGCAGGGGGAGTGGGAGAGGGAGAAGCAGGCTTCACATGGAGCAGGGAGCCCGATGCGGGGCTCGATCCCAGGACTCCGGGATCATGACCTGAGCCAAAGGCAGACACTTAACCGACTGAGCCACCCAGGCGCCCCAGGAAAGGATTGATCTGAAGGCCCGAAGTGAAGGGAAAAGCAAAGGGAACAAGAACTTGGGAATTCAAGCTGATGTTGTGATGCCTCTGTGTTGTGTACTTCCAACTGGACAATGGTGCAGTGACCTTTGGTGGCCTTTCCTAAGGACCAAAGTCAATTCTAGTTCACACATACAGAACAGCTTTGGCGGCCTGGCTGTAGTCATTCTCACACCTTCTCAGTGCTGGTGGTGGGACTTCCACTTGTATTTTTCATTATGTTGGCTTCACACAGCAGTTCTATTTCCAAGGTCTGCAGCCAATCTGGAATCAGCATGGTGGGTAAAAAAAAATAAATAAATAGAGGCACCAAGGGGCACCTGGCTGGCTCGGTTGGTAGAGCATGCGACTCTCGATCGCGGGGTCATGAGTTCAAGCCCCACGTTGGCTGTAGAGATAACTAAAAAGGTTAAAAATAATAATAAAATCTTAAAAAAAAAATAAAGGCACCAAACTTGGAGTCAGAAGGCTTTGGTTCAAGTTCCAGCTCTGTCACTAACTCTGTGACCTTGGGCACATCTCTCCCCTACTCAGAGCTACATTCTCTCCACCTTCAACATGAGGAGGCTAGGATGGGTGGATAATCTCCAAAGTGCCCGCCAGCTTCTGGACTGTGCGGGGCAACATTGTTTCCCAGTTTAGGCTGGTTAACTAGTGTACAGTCTCAGTCTCCTTCTCTGTATGGGAAAGTTGATGCATTTGGAAAGACACTTTCCGTGCCCACAAGTGTCCATCGCTCTGGCCAGCTAACTTGCAGATAACATTCTGGTGCTCACATGGAGGCACCGGGGAGCCATAGCATACAATAGAGGGCAGGAGTTGTGGAAGCTGCTTAGTAGATAATAGTTGAGGCTGATAGGGAAATATCATTTTTGCAAAAGTGTTAATTGGTATTGGCTCTCCTGCTGTCCCTGGGGGATATAGTTTCATTAGCAAATATATGGCTCGAATGTACATGTCTTTCTTCGGGGGGGGGGCGGTAGCCCACCGTGCCTAGGATTTTAGGGTTGTTTTTAATACCATGCCCAGGATTTTAGTGGTGTTGTACCAAGCAATAGATCCAGAGAGCCGAGGCGCCTGGGGTTGTGACCGTGACTCAGCTAGGAGGGCAGGTAGCCTAGCTTCTTGGGCCACAGGTTCCAAATCTGCAGTCTGGATGTGGCCCTCAGAGAATCAGAGCTAGCAGCTTAATTTCCATTAGCACAGAGTGAAGCCATGCCTTCTGTACCACTGGGCACTCTCGGGCTTGAGAAACAGCAAAGGCTTCCAAGCAAGAATATCAAATTCACAGGGGCTGTAGGTATGTGTGTGTTACCAGTTTGTGTTGTCCCTTCCTGAAGGCCTTCAAGGTTTGTCCAGGAATATCCTCCCCTAGGTTAAGGTTACTATGAATAATACAGCCCGTTATTCACAATGCGGGAAGAACATATGCACTTGTAATGGCCCAAACAGTGCTGTTGGGATGAATGGATTTACCCTGGATCTGTATAAACTATCCAAGGAAAGCCCCACCACATTTACTTCCCCTCTAATTCCTCTACTCGCTCCTTCGTGTGGTAAAAAAAAAGTCTGATGCTTCTACTATCTGCGAAGTCCCCGATGCCACGGCTGAAAATGTTCTTTTTTTCTTTAATGCAGGTGACTTTGATGAAGATCCCTACTGTTTCTCTCCCTTGAGTTGTGAAGTTGTGCCTAATTATGTGGGAAGAATATTACCTGTGGAAGTCAAAATGAATTCCACTCACAAAGATTTCTTGACTAATTCCCAGCAGAGATACCCACCTCCCCCAGCCCCAGATTAGGGAAAATGTTGAGTTTGTGAAGCCATCTGCTCCGACTTTTATTCTAAATATTATTTTGGAAGGAGCAGAATGAAAGAGCATTTAGTGGATATTAAAGTCAGAATAATTCTCCTATTCATTGTTATAGCTGTTTCTTTCTTTTTCTAGGTAAGATTTGAGCCTACAGTTATGGTATATTCGGGAACACATGTCTACAGCACTGGAGATTTTGTTTCAGAAACTCTAAGTGTCCTATCCTGAAAGAAAAGAATCAAGATCAGGGTCCTTAACTGCACTGGGAATGAAATAATTTCAGGTGGCCAAAGTTTTTGGATCCCCTGTTGGCTTGACACCCACAGGGGAAGTAGGAAGAGTCACAAGGTCGTACCTTTTGGGAAAAAATATCCTGTTGGCCTGTCATGACAAAGCATCTGAAATCCCCATTATTCAAGTCACTCTTTGATTGAATCCCCTTGTTGACATGTAAACATGTTTTGTGAAGAGGGTGGCTCATCAATCCAGAGACACCAGTGATCTCCTTAGTGGGGATGGATTTCTCAGCCAAGACGGCCCCTGAGGGGACAGTGAGCAGGGTTCTGAGGAATGTAACGAGCAGTTGCTGCTTGAGGCTGGTGGTTCTCTCTATGGAGGAAAGGACAAGTCAGGGTGAGCGGGGGGAGTGCTGGGGTAGAGGTGAAAAAGAGCCACCCAGAGGCAACAGAGTGAGCGCGGAGCATGAATTCTGCCTGCTTTTTGCTCTGTGGCTAGGCTTGATGCTGTGTGGCCTTCTTAATCCTCTCCCAAATATTGCTACTGAGCCTTCCCAGCCAGGCAGGTTGCTCACATATGGCCTTGGGTAGCAAAGAATAAAGAGATAAACACTTTGGAAGGATACACAAGCAACTGGTATCAGTGGTGGCCTTCAGGAAGGGGAACTGGGTATCTGGGAAGAAGGGAGACTGACGTTTTGCCCTATGCCTCTTGATATCTTTCGAATATTTTACTGAGAGAATATATTGCTCTTTAGGCAATAAATGGGGGATTGGGCCTTTCCAATGAGAAAGAGCTGGCTTCAAATCCCAGCTTTGTCACTTCTTAGAGTTGAGACCCAGGGAAATAACCGTAATAGTACATTCGTTATAGAGTTCAAGCGAGACTTACACAAAGGCTACGCATTTTCAAGCACAGTGAAACACAGTACATCGTAACCCCTTTCTCTTTATAACCCACTAACCCTCTTACCTTGATCGCCTTGTAGCCCACCGACCGTATTTGCCCCATTGAAGTTACCACCTTGGATCCTGTAAGCAAGAGTTAATGCTGACTACTAAATGGACCGGAGCACTGGTGCCAGTCACTGGTATGAAGCTCATAGACCCCCCCTTGGCCCCCTCTACCATTTGAGGTAATATAAAAAACGTAGGCAGGCCCTTAGGCCCCCAGATACCTGCCTCAGAGTCAATCCCCTTGCCTACGAAATTTTGCTCTTGAGGTAATCCCACAACCATCGTACTCCATAGGTCTGTCTGTGTGCTTTTTTTTTGTAGGGGAAGGTGAGTGTGTGAGTGTGTGTGCATGCATGCGTGTGTGCGTGTGCGTGTGTGTGTGTGTATGTGTGAGAGGACTAACAGAATGAACAAACTGTGTCTTGAATGTTGGAAAATGTCTTAGAACTAACAATATTGTCACCTTCATTCAAAAAACAAATTTAGGGACAGGACTTGGGTATAATTAGCAAATCTACAAATATATACATTCTGCAGATGCTTTGACTTGGGGGGTCATTTTGGCTGTGAAAATGCCCATGACTGTCCTGCTCCTGCTGGAGCGATGAATGTACAGCCGTCTCTAATGACCTGACATGCTGTCAAGAACAGAAACATTTTATAGAAAAGTTCATGATTCCTGTCATGACTCCTCCTACTAATTAGTAAAACAGGGGTTTTCCACAAATTAGACAACAATTTGAAATTATAGGAAAGATTAAACATCTTTCAGGCATCCTTTGGTTTGCTCTTCCTGTGTCCCCAAAATGGCTGACACTTGTGTGAAGGCAGGCCCACATGATTATGGAAGAGACCCTAGAATCTTTGTCCTGCTTTCAGTCAACAATCCACCCCCAAGTTTTCATTGAGCCATGACATGGAGAGAAAGATTCAAATGTGTCATCCGTAGGTCACTACCTCCAACAGCTTACTGTCCACTTGAGGAGACCAGATACACACACTAGAAGAGTCAATGATTGAAGCAGCGAGGATATGGTGGAAGAGTAGTGCTTCACAGGCAGGAAATGATGCAGTTTTTAGTCAAGCTGAAGGTGGGGTATTCTAGGTTTGGAGGGGGACAGCTTCAGTAAGGCAGGATTTCATTTCTCAATAGCACAGGCAAATGTTCTGTATGAAGTACACGTCAGAAAATTCACAAAGCCCCTTTGGAGCTGCAAGGCATGGGCTCTGCCTTCTGATTCTCTGCTGTGTCTTAGGCACCCTGCGGGCAAGCTTGAAAACACTGAACAGTACTACACTTTATCTGGACCAAGTTTGAAGAAGCTCCTGCCTAGTACCTGAATCTTTACTTGTTTTGTCAGAAGTCCCAAAGGTGACGGTGACCCTCTGTGATGGTCTGCCTCCCCCTGAACCCAGAAACACAGGGTAAGAGGAGGTAAGGCTCGTCTCTTTGACAGCTCAGGCCTATCGTTAATAGATGTCCTTCTGGTTCTGACCCTCAAGCATTTAGGGGACATGATGAGTCTGGAGCAATGGAGAAAGGACCTAGTTATACTTCTGTTGATTAGAGAATGAGATGGGTTAAATTCATTCTTATAATGTCTGGCACCTCATAGGCCCTCCGTACATATTCATCATACACATGGATGAATGAATGGTCTATAATGCAGAGTATAGGAAAGCAATGGCTGACTTCCTTATCTAGGGTTTCTTATCTTAGTGCTAAGTAAACCTATGTTACCCACCATATGTGAGCCCCATGAGGGCAGAACCCTTGTCTGTCTTGCCAATTGCTCTACAGCCAGTGCCTGACACACTGTTTCAGTTGAGGCTCTTATTTATTGTCTTTAAATTGACAACATTGTCAGTTCTGGTTACCCAAGGGAAAGGGAATTGGTGGAATGGGCATGGGGAACTCAAATAATTTATGGGAAGGTTAAAGAATAGGGCTTGAAAAAAAAGAGGTCTGCAGATCAGGAACCATAGGGGTCGCTTCCTAGCCAGGAAACATCTTGTAAGGGCTTCAATCCTGGGAAAAATAAAGACTAATTTCTTCTATCCTCATGTTGTCAGCTTAAGATTCAGAGTCTCACGAGACTGCTTCTGATCAGCTGAGCTTACATTTTGTGCTGCACTAAGCAGTGGGATGAGGGATATGGCAGAAGAAACCTTCAGGGAGCCTTCTGGTTTTGGTAGTGGTAGGACAGGAGCTTGGATTTATCATCCCACCAAGAACACCCACAGTGGGGGAGAAGTCATTCAGCAAAAAGAAATGAGGGTGCTGTTAAGAATGGACAAGTAGGTGGGGGAAAATCCCCCATTTGCCCACTACACACAATACAGGACTGAATGTATTTTGGTTGAATGAATTGCTCATTCAGTAACATACTTCTTCGATGAGAGTGCAACCATGCTTGGAAGAGGAGTTCCCCCCCCCACACACCTCATTCATGTATTCACTTGTTTTTTAAAGGCTAGGGTATATCAGGACATGTTGAGAAAGCTGAAGAGTTCAAAATAAGCATCCCAGAATGGTGGAGAAGAGTGCTGTTATAAACGGTGATTTTAAGAGATCTTGGGTACACAGGTTGACCTTACTCTGAGGAAAATCGATATATGAAAACGAGCTTGGTGGTCTATGGTGTTGCCCCATCTCTCCAGAAGACTTCACAACTCATTATATTCTTGGAGTGCCTGGAAGGCTCAGTTGGTTAGGCGTCTGCCTTCGGCTCAGGTCGTGATTGCAGGGTCCTGGGATCCCAGAGTCCCGCGTTGGACTCTGCTCAGTGGGGAGTCTGCTTCTCCCTCTCCCTCTGCCCCCCCTTCAAATAAATAAATAAATAAAAATTTTTAAAAAAACAACTCATTGTATTCTTCTGTGAAGCTGCTTCACCGTACTGCTTTCTAAAAGTTCCCCCACATATCTGAAAATATATTTTGAACCCAACTTCTAGGACCCTTCAGCTCTGATTAGGGAGGGCTGGGTTGTCTGGGAAGGAAGTGAGAAGGAGTACAGCTTACATTCTCCAGCTCACCATACTATTGGCAGGATAGTAACAAAGTGAGGTTCGTAGAAAAGGGGGAGGCATATGGCACTCAGGGCCTGCATTGGAAGACTCTGGTGTGAGTATAAAAAAAAGAACCAGAAGACATGAGTAAGTGGTAACTTCAAATATTGAAAAAAATTCATCTCATCTAAATATATAAGAAAACTACAGATGTTTCCTTAACATATGCAGTCCTATGCAAATGATTATGTAAATTAACCAAAAAGTTGGAACTGGCAAATTCCCAAGTTTCCAAGATTTTTCTTATGTTAACCTAGTATTCATCATAGAAACAAGGTTGAGAATTTTTGCTTACATCCCATAGCACTTAGATGTGGGGGGAGGCAAGACTGAAGGATACGTTACATTAACAGGGTGAAGGCACTCATATAGGGACATGCCGGATAGATGGGTAGATGGATGGATGGTTGGATAGATGTAAGGGTGGATGGATGGATAGATAGATAGATAGATAGATAGATAGATAGATAGATAGATGATAGATAGATGATAGATAGATAGACAGATAGATAGATAGATAGATAGATGATAGTTTTTCCCTTCAAAATGTTCGTCAGCTCATCCATCATGCTTGGTTGTGGGCAGCAAGGGGACTAGAAATGGAAGTGAATCTGAGTTGTGGTGAATTTTGATGAAGGCCTAGTTCATGCAAGAAAGATTAAAAAAAAAAATCCTCAGCCCACAAATTCCCAGAGGAATGGCACACTTTAGAGGCAGTTACAGGGGAAGAACGAAGACCTAGTGTAACAGGCTCCATCCAATCTTCAGACACTGGCCCTTTCAGGGGTAGAGATGGAGGGGGATACTCTGTGGTGGGTCAGACTGCCCCAGCCAGCATCATCTGGGTCTTTCATGGACCGAAGATATGAGGTTGTGAAGACTGACAGCAGACTCTAGCTGTCTTCCGTCCAGAAAGTCCTCAGATGGTAGTGTAATAGACATACTCTTCTGCACCTTGACTTTTTTGTTATTGTTTTTGTTGCATCACTTTAACAATACAACAGGACACAAAGAGCTTCCTTTTTTTCTAAAGGCTGCATTGTACTCCATGGTATGGCTATACCATAACTTTTTAAGCAGATTCCCTAATGATAGTTTCCAAGCTTCTCGTTCAAGTAAATGCTGCAATACATAGCCTTGTACCTGTGGATAAAAACAGAAATCATGTTGTGGACCTGAGGTTGGGAGAATTATGTCCTAGTATTGGGGCCAGTAGCTATGTAGCTAATGAGTGGTAGAAGAGGATCCCTCTCTGCCTCCTTTTGACCTGAGTCTAGAAATGAGAGCAAGTAAAGGTTTGAGGGAGGTCTGAAGTTCTTTCTACCCATTATCTAACCAAGTGCAGCATGCTGGGCGTTATAGGCACTTCCTCTGTGCCCAGTTCTATGCCATGGAAAATAGAACAATGACTAAGCCACAGTTCAACCCATAACAAACTGGGACCATCCTTGGGGTAATAAAACATCCACACCCGTAACAATCTGTCCACAGTAACATATGTTAACTCCTCAAATTGCGTGATATGGACCTTTAGGGATCATACACAGTAGCCCCTTAATTATGAATCTAATTCCACAAATACTTATTGAGCATCCACTCTGATTGAGGAACCAGACAAGACAGATACAGTTCCTCTAATCGTCTGGGGAGACGGAAAGTGAAGCACGCAATCACAATCCAGTGTGTGATACTCTCATCCGCTACAACTGAGGGTTCCAATTTACACAGCTGATGAGAGGACAAACAGGTATGGCCTCTTTGGAAAACTGTTTTGTAGCTTCTAATAAAGAGTTAAACATACTCTGTGACCCAGCCGTCCCACTCCTAGAAAAATGCAAACATATGTCCGCAAAAAGACTAGCACACAAAGGTTCACAGCCACTTTATTCATAACAGCCAGGAAAGTGCAAACAACTGACATTGCTCACCAACAGGTGAACGGAAGACGGTGGGCTGCTTGTACAATGGAATACTATGTAACAGTAACAAAAGAATGAACTCTGGATATGGGTAACCACATAGATAAATATAAACAATATGTTGAGTCACAGAAGCCAGTCACAAAAGGGTATACAGTGCATGATTTTATTTACAAAGGCAAAAATAACCGATGATTCTAGAAGTCACAATCGTGGTGATCTCTGGGGCAGGGGGACGTGCTGGGAAGGTGCAAGAGGGAACTTCTGGGGTGCTAGAAATGGTGTAGATCTTGGTCTACATGGTGGTTACACAGATAATATATACCTATAAGAGTTCATCCAGCTGCACACTTGAAATAATGCACTTTATGCATTACTGTGTGTATGCTGTGTCTCAGTTGAAAAGTGGAAGGAAAAAAGCCGCACACTTCTTTTGAAGGCACATTTGCAGTATCTGTCCAAATGTGTACGTATGTATACTCACCCCAGAAATCCCATTTCCAACATCCTACCCAGCACAGGAATACAAAGATATGTGGACAAAGTTTTTTTTTTTTTCAGTTTTATTTCTTTTTCTAATGTTCACCTTTTTATTTTTTAATTGAATATAATTAACATACAATGTTATATGAGTTTCAGGTGTGCAACATAGTGATTTAATAATTCTACATATTATATTATTCAGTGCTCACCATGGTTAAGTGTACTCCCCATCTGTCATTAAGCAATGTTATTACAATATTATTGTAATATTCCCTCTGCTGTACTTTTCGTCTCCATGACTTATTTATTCTACAACTGGAAGTTTGTACGTCTTAATCCCCTTTACCTATTTTTGTCCGCGGGCAAAGTTATTTACTGAAACCTTGGAATAGTGAAAACTGGGAATAAACTAAAGTCCGGCGATATCCTAATACATAAATAAACATGGCCTATATGTCATATGGGATGATATGCAGCTGATAAAAAGAATAAGTTATATCAATATGATTAAAACGGTAAAGATATCCACAATATATTTTTATTCTAAAAAGCAAGTTGCCAAGCAGTACATATAGTATAATAAAGTGTGTGTACAAACAAAATTGTGTGCGTGAAACGCTACCTTCCTTGTCAACAGTGGCTTACCTCTGGGGAGAGTGACTGGTGGGGGCTTTCAGTTTTTAGTTTAAATACTCATGTATTGTTTTCATTTTTATAACAAGCATCTGTAACTTTTGTATTTTAAAATTTTTGTAATGATCGGAATATATACAGTGCTATGAGTTTCCCTGGCTTGGGAAATCAAATGGCTGATGATGCCCTTCACTCACTAAGATAATAATAGTGGAGGTGATCGAAGGGGGGGGTTGGTGAGAAAGATGATAAATTCAGTCTTGGACATCTGGTTTTGAGCTGCAGACATCTGGAAGGGAGGTGACCTGTAGGTCTGGGGCAGAGGAGAGCAATTAGGGAATGGAGATCAAGATTTGGGAATATGGATGGCAATCCAAGCCACTGTAGGAATGAATGAGATTATGAAGGGATAGTATGTGGAGGACTAAGGGGAGCAAAGGGCCCCAGAAATGAGGAACATCAAGGAGCAGACAGAAGCGGATCAGCCTGCAAAGGATACCTCGAAGGGATGACTAGAGAGGTAGGAAGAAAATCAGGAGTATTAGATGTCACGCAAGCCAAGGAAAGAGAAGTTCATGATAGACAAGGTACTCAGTGGTGACAAGTGCTGGTGCAAATGGACATATGATAAGGAGAGAAATGTGGGTTCTGGATTTAGTGACAAGAGAGCTTTGGTGAGATCCAGGAGGTTGTATGCGTATGGGGGCAAATGTAGCTCTTTCAATAAATGTAGTTGCTAAGTTGCAGGAGTTGGTCACTGGAAGGGACTGAGGTTGAGAGAGATTTTTTTTTTTTACATAATCTTTTAAAGATTTTAATTTTAAGTCATCTCAACACCCAATGTGGGGCTCGAACTCACAACCCCGAGATCAAGAGTTGGAAGCTCTCCTAACTGAGCCGGACAGCCGCCCTGAGAGAGATTTTTAACATGTAGTCTTAAAATCAGAAAGACTTGAACACATTGACGTGGTGATGGGAAGTAGCTAGAAGAAGTGTAGAGACCCAAACATTCAGGGGGACAGGGTGTAATTAGCCACTAGAGCAAGGAAGGAGGGGGCTGGGACCCATAGGCAGACGGACAGAGTCGGTACAAGGAACTCAAGGGTGCTCTCATCTGATAGCTACTATTTTCTCCATGAAGTAGGAGGTGATAGAACCTGCTGAGAGTGTGGGGAGAAGTGATAAGATGGAGAACAGGAGGAAGTGCTGAGGAGGGAAACAGAAGCATGGGGAAGCCTCCTTAAAGCTCCACTTGCTGTGAAGGACCATGGTCTGTGTCATTTGGGGGGATCATGGGAGGACATCTCCTGGGAGTAAGGGTAGAGGTAGAGGGTCTGCATGATGGCACAATCTCTGACCAACTAGATGGATGGATTCAAACCCCCAGTCAATTCAGTGAAGAAAACCTAATCCCATAGCTATTCGGCACCGCAAGAACCCCAGTTCCGCTCACTGCCTCAGCTGAACATTTGGATGTCATTCCATCACCGGAGGCTCTCGAGTGTGTTGGAGCAAAGGAGACCCTACCAGGAGCACTTCGCCATTCCAGTCACAGCTCAGAAGGGGTCCCTTTCCTAGTCATGCCTGCACTTACAATTCTGTTCTAAATTGGAAAGCGTCTTATTGCAGCATTATTTATGGTGACAGGAAGTTGGAAGCAATCTGACATTCATCACCAAGAGAGTGGAGAGGCAAAATGCGGTTGGAGGCACACTCTGGAGTAGTTTTCAGCAATTAGAACCAGGGGATTCGATGTACATAGAGCAACATGCATAGGCTTTTAAAACATCATGCTGGGTAAAAAAAAAAAAAAAAAAAGCAAGAGACAGAATAATATATATAACCATATCATTTACAGAAAGTTAAAGAGACATTTACTGAAAATGAGAATATACACTTTGTAAGAACACATACAAACAAAAATGGAGTACTTAAACAGAAGAGAAAGGTTGCCAATGAGGGAGAAGGGAGCATGTGAACGGAGCATGGGGGTGACAGGCAATAACAAATAAATTAAACCAGGTACCAATGATAAATGTGTCGGGAGCTGGGTTTGATGAACTCAACCCTCTGCAGCTAAGGCACTGCCTAGATGCAGAGATAAAGAACAAATGGAAACACTTCCTAGGCTCTTGAAGACTTTGTTTCCAGCCACACCTTTACCTCCAACCCAGAGTAACGGGCTCACCCGGGAGGATAAGCTGGAGGAGAGCATGCCCGTCATGAAGGGCTGCCCCTCCCCTCACCGCTCATTTTATGGATGAAGAGACGGAGTCCCTGAGAAGAGAAATGACCAGGCCAAAGTCACGGCCTCAGTTGCAAAGCTTAGACTAGACCCAGGCCTACTGGGCCCAGGACTCCTTTCTCCTGACCACGCGTACCCACTCAGGAGATTTCTCCCATGTTTTGTTGTTGTTTGCTTCTTAAATGAATTCGACTCCATCTTGTGGTTTCTGCTTCTTTCATATGTTTTTTTAATTGAAAAATAAAAGCTGGAAAAGAGTGTACTGCCCTGACCAGCCTACACAAAGCCAGTGAAACTTAGCTGATTGCAAGAGTTCTCAACTTTTTTTTTTTTTTTAATTTATGGTATACTACTGAATACTAGAATTTGTGGGAGCATGCTTCAAGGGGTTTCAAAAGTGTACTAAGCAGGTCAGTAATAGTAACAACGCAGTCCCTTCTGCGGTATAACAATGCCTCACGGGGCCTGAGGAGGCATAATGTTTATCTATGTGCTTCTCAACACATGTCAACCTTGGGTCATGGTTTGAGTAGAACAGTTCCCTGCCCTGACCACCCTAACTTATATACCCAGGAGACAAGTGAACGTGAAAGCTTTCTGGAGACCCGGGTGATACTTTTCTGCAAGATTTGTTCCATGTATTTGATGTTGCCCTATGCCTCCTCCTCCTTACACAAACTGAATTCCAGTCTGTTCTATGTTACATGACCTACTCAACTCAGTGTTCTTTAGGACAGTCTTCATCATAACAGGTTGTATGCTCAGTGTCACAAAACTACTGTGGCACTCAGGAAGGGTTCGGGGCACACCTGCTGAGAACCACTGCTCCAGGCTGCAATGAGATAGTGAAGGGCAGGCGCTTTAGCATCAGAGACTCCAGAGTTTAGATGCGAGACCTATCACCATGTAACCAACCTTCGGCAAGATACTTAAGCTTTTTAACTGGAGCCAGCAAACATAAATGGGTCTGCTATATGCAAGGTACTGTTCTAGGTGCTTGGGGGTAGGGTAGCAAGCCAAACAGATGAAAACCCTTGCCCTCGTGGAGCTGACATTCTAATAGGGGAAAATAGACAACAAACAATTAACATAAGAAATAAGTAAATTATGTGATATTGGTAGGAGGTGGTGTCATGGGCTAAAGAAGAAACTGAGAAGGATATTTGGGCATTGGGTTGCCAGGGAGAGGTTACAGCTGGCAGTATTAAATGGAGTGATCAGGGTAGGTCTTATTGAGAAGGTGACATCTGAACAAAGAGAAAAGGGAATTAGCCACATGTCTACCCGTGGTGTGTGTGGGGGGTATTCTTGGCAAGATCAAGGAATGGGGAGGTAGCAGCGGGGGTAGCAGTGAGAAATAGTTGAATTCTGGATATATTTTGTAGGTGGATCCGTCATGATTTCATGACTGATTGGGGTATGGTGACTGAGAAAAAAAAAAAAAAAAAGATATCAAGAATGACCCCAAGGTTTTTGGCCTGAACGATGAGAAGAACGGAGATACTGCCTACATCTGATAAAGAGTACAGTTTGAAGCAGGTTTTTCTTTTGTCTTACTTTTTCATCATGGGGAAAGATCAAGAGCAGTGTTTTGGGCACATCGAGATGTCTATTGGAAATCCTAGTGAAGATGATGTTGAGTAGGAAGTTGGATACACAAGTTCAAGGGGGAAGTCTGGGCTAGAGGTATAAATTTGGGAGTCACTGGTGTAGAGATGACTTTGAGACTTCATGAGACCCCCAGAGGAGTGAGTGGAAATAAGAGAAGAGCCCCAAGGACTGAGTCCTGAGGCCCCACCAGCATGGAGAAGTCAGGGGAGAGGCCCGAACGGCAAAGGAGACTAAGAAGTATCTGAGAAGTTGGAGGAAAACCAAGACAGCATGGTGTCCTGAAAGTCAAGGGAAGGGAGTGCAACAAGGAGGAGGGAGCGATCCACCATCTTCAACACTGCTGCTGGCTCAAGAAAGGCTGTGACTGAGAACTGACCCATGGGCTGGGAATGGGAAAGCTCTCAGTGACTTAACTAGAGCAGGTTTTATGGAGTAGTGGAGGCAAGAATCTAACCAGAGTGGCTCTAAGAAAAAAACTGGAGACAGGGAATAGAGACAACTCTTTAATGAAATGTGTTGTGAATGGACTAATCGTCTTGCCTATGTCTCAGTGTTATTGAAAAAATTACGAGACTCAACAAAACGATTTTGCCTACTAAGACAATGCATGTAACATGCCTGTCACACAGTAGGTCCTCAATGAATGGCAGCCATTATCTTTATGCTGTTTACATTGGAATCGAAAGCATGTTCTGACACCTTTCTACATAATACAGACTTTAATGTCTTAGACCAATGTCTTAGATGAGTCATTGTGTGAGGGAAACAAACGAACAAAAATCTCATAAGTTTTGCTGTAGTGCACATCAAACCACATCCCACAAGATGACCTCCAAAGAACATATCTGCTGAGTTTTCATCACTTTTGTGTTCCCTAGGATATAGTAATTATATGTAACTACCAGAGGCCTAAGAAAAAAGCTTCTTTCAAAAACACAATCTTCTCTCAAAATGGGACAAGCATCTCCATTAGCGAGCAGGTCTCTTGAGTATCACAGGGCTGTAAAGTTGCCTCCTTTTTTCCTGTACATACAATATTTTTTTAAAAGATTTTATTTATTTATTTGAGAGAGAGAGAATGAGAGATAGAGAGCACGAGAGGGAAGAGGGTCAGAGGGAGAAGCAGACTCCCTGCTGTGGGACTCAATCCCGGGACTCCAGGATCATGACCCGAGCCGATTTCCTCTCTCATCCCCTAATGGCCAAGTTAAATGCCATAGAAGGAAACTGACATCCGAGACGTTTTCTTTTTCCTGTCCAAGCCGACGCTCCCTCTAAACTTTTTTTTTAAGATGGTGAACAAACAGTATTACATAAGTGTTATGAAGACTGAGCAGTTCGGAAGAGAGTTTAGTTGTGAAAGAAAACACAACTTAAAACGAAGTGAACCTGACCGGTACGTCTCGGTTACACAGAACCGTTAGGGTGCCGTATGTTAATTAGGCATGACTGGTGAACAGTTGGCATGAGTGATTCGAATTAGCTATTGTTTTACACAGCCAAGTCTGATTGCATCTTTCCTCTGTTAATTTTCTGGCACTAATATTGCTATTGATGATGAGAATGTGTTCCAAAACAGCACATTCTATTGTGTGTGTTTATTTGTTAATTCCTTCCTGTTTCAAAGAGAAGGAGTTCTTCCTTTCTACCACCCACCCTCCCATCACCCCCTCAGCGACCTACCACCCCACGATGCAAGTCTGTCCCTCTCTGCTCACAATGCCCAAACCTCTGGCATATTAAGCTTCCTTCCCCAGGCCCTGGCTCCTCCTCATGTCACCGCCCCCTCTTCTTTCTGCCAACACCCAACCCCTCACAGTCCCCGCTCTTCCTTCCCCTGCGACCGGGCTCCGTGGTCCCCTGCACCACCGAAATTGCTCTGGCAAAGATCACCGGGGACCCACTGATTGGCCGATCTGATGACCCCCTCCCGCACCCCAGCCCCTATCCTCTCCAGTCTGACACATCGTCCTCCCTCAGCTTCCTTGACAACTAACTCCTCGGTCCTGGCTCTCGGCTTCTCCCAGGGCCCTCTCCTTAGTCTTGTTCTCCCTGGGAGAAGGACTTCACTTCCAGGGCTTTCCTTATCAGGAACAGGCTTGTAACTTTCATGTCTGTACCTGTAGCCCAAAGCTCTCTACTGAACTCCAGCCCCATATTTCCAACTTTTATTGGACACCTGCCCCTAAATGACTCATAAACTCAAACTCCACGTGTTCACATCCAAACTCATTACCTTCATCCCCATCTGCCCCAGTCTGTGCCAGTGCCCAGACTGGAAAGCTGGGAGTCTGTCTCTGTTGCCTCCAACATCTGGCCACCCGCATCTAATGTGTTCCACAGTTCCGAAATGACTCTGGAATGCCTACTCCCCTCTTCTTCCCCAGGTACCACGGGCTGGGTTCAGGGTCTCCACATCTTTTAAGTAAAGTCCCTCCTGCCCCTTCCTCCCCGCCCCCCCGACTCTGCTGACTGCAAACACCCTGAACTACATAGCCTTCCCCCAACGTCTGATCATCTCTTACACTAAGGAGCCGAGTCTAACTTACACTTCTGAAATGTATTTCTTATATTGTAGAAAACGCCATCTGTGTTCAACCTACAGTACATGCAGGCTCCCAGCCAATTATGCTACATAACTGAATATTCAGTGCAAGGAGGCTCTGCGGGCTGGTGGGCTGCGATGTGCTTTGTTGTGCTAACAGGGCCGGGAGGAGCCCCTTTGGGTCCCTGGGGCTCATCGGTCTGGGACCGGCCTCCCTCTGCCCTTCCCCGGAAGTATTATGCAGATTATAAAAGGAAGACTAATGGCTGGACTTCATTCAGGGGACTCCTGCCTTGTTCTGTGCAATGGAGGTGTGTAAAAAGAAAATGCCCCTTCTCTCCCCCAAAGCAAAAATGGAACCCCACGGCGAGCTGGATAAAGAAGGTCTAATTCCTGACAGCAGCCTTTCCCAGAGCCCTCCACTCAACCCATTTGGAGAGAATGGATCTGATTGCGGTTCGCTCAGCTCATTGTTAAGGAGCATTCAGATTTAACAAAGGTGTATTTAAAAAAAAAATGTCTTTGTCTCGTGGTTACATTTTTCTTTCCAGAGAGATCCTAGCATAGTACAGTATTTCTGGATCTTTCCCTCATCTCTCCAGCCATCATCCCAATGCAGATCTTAATTACCTCATTCCTGGGCATTTATAAGGTCTCTGCAGGTCCCGTGTTTGCATGGTTCCTCCCCGCCCACCCCCCCCAAAGCCGGTCACTCACTTATTCAGGGGCCTGTCCCCTTAACAGGCACTCACTGAGTAACAGGTTAACAAGCACTAACCGAGGAACAGCTCCGGATTGACACCCACACCCACACCCACCCACCCACCCACCCACACACACACACACACACACACTAAGCCTGGAGATTGGAGAAGGGGAAGGAGATATCTGGAAACCAAGTGCCCACAAAAGGTCTACAGTTCAGCGGGGAGTTGGACACCTCTGCCTGGAGAGACACCCTTCTCTGTGTGAGCAGCTCCTCATGTTTCCACACCCACCTCAAAGATCACAGGCTCGGGTGGTTTGCTGCCCCTCTGTCCCCTCCCCAGTGCTCTGTGTACACCTCACTGGGGGTGCCCCTTGCATTGGATTGGACACTCTCTCTTATCCTATGACAGTGACCTCCTGGAGAACAGGAGCTGTGGGACGCGCAGGACTTAGTGGGCCAGAGATGGCTCAAGCAGTGCCACCAGAAGAGTCAAAACGAACGCTAAACTGAGTTGCAAGCCGAGGGCCATGGATCGTATCACAGCTCTGGTCTGGAAGGGGTACCTGAGAGTCTGCCTCTCTAACAAGCTCCCAGCTGAACCCCATGCCATCAGACCAAGGACCATACTTTGAGCAGTGAAGACTCCAGCTCGCGTTCGCTATCTATCTTCAGGCCTTCTAGTCCCTGGAGCTGGGACCCCCGTGTCCAGTTGGGTAGAGATGCCCAGTACCAAGGTAGCCAGCCAAGGAGGATGGCGAGGGTTGAAATCTGGACCCTGCCCACCAACCCTTGCACCCTGGTACTGGCCACACGTGCTGGAAGGAAGGGGCACCTTCCCCCCTTTGTTTCTGCAACGCACAAAGGCTCAGGAAGTTCCGTGTACCCCCGGGACCGCACCCATCGGAAGCAAGCACTTTTTCTCTAACTCATACAAAAGTGCCATATGGTCTGGCCGCCTTGGCCATGGGTGATAGGCCAGCCCACTGCACCCTTTATCCTTTGCTCCTTTCTGACTGATCACTCAGGTTGATGATTCTGTGTACAATTGGATTTTGCTCAGCCACTATCATGCGTGCCCCGCATTTGTTGATATGAAAGAAGCAGCCGAGTACTCTTCATCACAGGACGTGGGCTCCAGCCCCAGCTCCTTTTTTACTCACTTCACGACTTCAGGCAGGGCGCATAAACCCTCTGAGCCTTGGTTCCTCACTTACCAAATGAGGATTGGCCAGGCCTGCTGTACTGGCTTCTCTGGGTTATTGTGAGGATCAAAAGTGATAACCTAGGGGAAAGCCCTTTGTAAATTGTAAGGTTCTGTACAAATGTTAAGGATTATTACGAAGGGGTTAGGTGGCATATCTTTAAATCCCTTTGTAATTCTCCCTGGCTCAGAAGCACGGTGCCCTGCCCGTGGTGGCTCTGGAGCCCACGACTGGTTGCCCGGCTGCGGGAGCGGGTCCTCTCCGCATTCTTTCTAACGAAGCGCAGCTTACAGTGCTGAATAGCACTGCGCGCCAACTTGGGAAGGAACTGCAACTCAACTCCATCGGCCAGCCGAGTCAGCAAGAGGACAAGCACAGTGGCCTCACAGGGAACAGGCAGTAGAGAAACACCAACGGAAAAGACACCAAGTTCCCAAGAATTTTTTTTTTTTTCAAATTCAGAGGGTTGACTCACCTGTTTATATGCTAAAAAGAACCCCCTTATTTTGATTTCGGAATACTTTCTCTCCTAGTAGTCAAACTTATTATGGAATAAAACATTTTGATAATTGCTTTTTAATATGATGAAAGGTTGGAACCTTTTCCAATGACAAGGAAATGAGAGAATATAATGGAATGATGTCTTGTAATTTTTATAACTTCCAAATAGCAAATGAGAGAGTCGTTCATTTATTCACTGAAGTTTCCTTCCAGAATCACAGAAGTACTCCTACACAGCAATTAGGAGGGGCAGATGAGTGTTTAAGCATTAGCTGTAACTTGTCTTTCTGGGGAGGAGGGGATTAGGTTTAAGCTGTTGGCAATGGGGAAAGTTAATTAAGAAATAGAAAATTTCAGTTATTACTTCCCTGTATTCTGCAAAGGTTTTCTAAATTGAGAAGTGAAATAAACCATCACTGTAATTTTCAAGAGTTTGCTTTAAAAACAAAAAAGGAAGCCAAGGTAAATAATCAAAATGTTTGTGTTTTAAATATTAATCTTTGCTTTAAAAATACGGTTCTTCAGGGGGATGTTTCTTATCTACCGCTTGTCAAAGTCCATGGCTGGGCAGTTCAGTGGGCGGGACACACGGAGCCAGCAATGTTCAGAGCCCCCCCACCCCAAGATCACAGCCAACCCTACCAGTGTGCATCAGAGCTCACAAAGGGCGCCGGCCAAGGTGGGGGAAGGCTTCAAACAGAGCCATCCTCCCTGGGAGAGATAGCCCAGAGTTGATGATTCTCAGTGCTACGTTTTCTTCAGACAGGGAGAGATTTGTAGCCCATCGTGAATTATTGTCTTGATTGCCAGAAAAGCCAGACCGACTTCAGCTTCCAGAGGCAGGAACTTCCTCACCTTCAGTCCCTGCCCTGTCCCCCTTTCCTGGTGGAGTGGCTGATTTTTCCTTCTTATCTTTCCTCTCACTGATCTGGGTATATGTTCTCTGGATGTGTGTGTCTGTGTCTGTGTCTGTGTCTGTCTGTCTGTCTGTCTCTCTCTCTCTCACACACACACACACACACACACACACACACAGTAAGCCCCTTCGAATCCTCTTTAGAAGTTGGTTTAAGTGAAGTTGGCTTGGAAGTTAGGTTTAAAGCCAGGTGACTCACTCAACAGCATATCCCAGCGGGCAAAGGTTACTTCATCTTCTTCCTTGAGTCTTTATTTCTTTTTGACACTTCTCTTCTTCATCTCTACTTGCCATTTGTTTTCTCACCTATGTACGCTGCCAGTTAGCTCTGAGAAAGGAATAACAAAAATTTAATGGAAAAGGCAATGTGTGTTTGTATCCTGTGTATCTGAGCTGAGACTAGTGTGCTTCTGCCAAGAGTGAAAAAGCAGAAAATGGGATTTTGAAGGTGGATTTTTATTTCTTACTGTTAAACCAGGAGATCAGTTGTTACAACAAAATCACTCACTTGCTGTCTTCTTCAGCCATGTCCTAATTGTATATTTGCCCTGATCTAAATATATGTGATTTTCAAGCTACGTCAAATTTTGGAAACAAGACGTGTGCAAATAAAACAAGTTTCTGTTGGGCAGGGGAGTTGGTCTTGTCTGCTGTTTTCACGTTTTATATGCCATGGTTTGTCTCCATCATTCATTAGCTCATCATTCAAAGCCATTCATTCGTTCATTCATTTGGTAAGCATTCAGCAAGAGCCTCACTTTGTGCCAGATCCTTTGCCAGACAGAATAAGATGTGATGAAGCCAGGGTGCCTGGGTGGCTCAGTCAGTTAGGCGTCTGACTCTTGATTTCCACAGACGCCTGACTTTCATCTGAAATATATTTATTTATTTATATATATATATTTATTTATTATTATTTTTCCTGGGCGTTTTAGTTATGTTGGGGGAGGGAGAAGGTTTGGAGACACATCACTGATATCTTCCGGCATTGCAGGATAACAGCTTACGTTTTATCCATTGTCATTCTCCTTCACTTCCTTTTCCTTTCTTCCAGGTTAGCGTAGTAAACGCCACACAGTATGTGTTCAGGTGAGACAGATCCGGATTTGGATTCAGGCTGTGCCACGTATTAGTCCTATAACCTCGAGTCATTTAATTTCTCAGAGCTTTAATGGCTCCTCCTGTAACATGGAGTCAATAAGGAGCACTTGCCTTATAGGAGATGTGGAGATGAGATAGGATAATGCACATGAGGCATTCCACACAGGGCTGAGACATAATATGTTTACAGTAAGTATTTGTCGTTGCTGTTGTTATTGTGATCATTGTCATTTCATTATGCCTTTTCTGATATCGACATTCGCAATTCTATTCTTAAAGTGTTATCCCCATGGTGACCAATATTAGGATGACTGAGGACAAAGTGGCTCAGAGATCTCACAGATTGAAGTAAGTATAAAGGTCATTGGTCATCTCTACTTAGAAGTTCAGTACTGTTGGGACGCCTGGGTGGTGCAGTTGGTTATGCATGGGACTCTTGGTTTCGGCTCAGGTCATGATCTCAGGGTTATGAGATCGAGCCCTGCATCAGGCTCTGTGCTCGGTGGGGAGTCTGCTTGAGATTCTTTCCCTTTGCCCCTCCCCTGCTCGTGCACACACACTCTCTCTAAAATAAATAAATCCATTAAAAAAAGGTTTAGTACTGTAACTGACATCAGTTAGAGAACAGCCATTGACCATCACATTCCCATGAATTTATCTGGTATTATCTCCAAGCGATGATCCAGGAGTGATGGATGCCCCAAGATAACAATGATGTGTCCCCAAACTTTCCCCTGCCCCCTGTATACCTAAAAAGCTCAACACTGGGTATTGGATGTAAGTGATGAACCACTGAATTCTACTCCGGAAACCAATATTGCACTGTATGTTAACTAGCTAAAATTTAAACAAAAAAATAAAAATACAAAATAGATAAAAAGCTCAGAAAAAATATACTGTAGACTCAAACAGGAAATACCTGTTTCATTGGCCAGAGTTACTTTAATAATCTCTTAAGGTCCCATAGTTTCAAGGGAACTGACACCATAACCTTGGATTTCAGCCAAAAGGTTGCTACTCTATTGTGTGCTTTTCAGCTAACAGCACTGGCAATGACTTGTGTTGGACATGATTGCTCCTCTGTCTTTTTTTTTTTTAGAGAGAGAGAGCAGGGGCAGAAGGGCAGAAGGAGAGGGAGAGAAAGAATCTCAAGCAGGCTCTATGCCCAACACACAGCCCGACATGGGCTCGATCTCATGACCTTGAGATCATGACCTGAGCTGAAATCAAAAGGTGGGCACCTAACCCACTGAGCCACCCAGGTGCCCTGTTCCTCTGTCTTAAGGAAGACAACTAGGCCCAGGTAATTGGTCATTTCTTTGATAAAATTATAGAAACCTTTACTCAAAAAAACCCACTTTTAAAAGCACAAGCCACTGGTAGTGGATCAAAGTAGAAGGCCACGCGTACTTAAAATGGTTTATCTAATTATATCCAGGTTGTTTAGAAAGTATTGAAAACTAATGGACTAAATGTACTGACTGATAACTATTTTTTTTGGCCAACTGACTGTGTCCCTTAAAATTTCCTCAAGTAAATAATGATTGCAAAGCGACTGACATTCCCTTCTATTTATTAGTAGTGCTGGGCAAGTAATGAGAAGCGCTTTTGCAAGATAGAGCCAGACACAAATTTTGCCCCTCCCTCACTCATGTCAATATCCTGAAAAGTACCAGATAGAAAATATGTGGTAGTTTTGGCTATCTTCCACTGCATCTAACATACCAAAGCTATACTACCTTGCTTCCCAGTGAGAGAAGATGTCTCTCTTCTCTTTTGGTTCTGTTGTTACACCCTCTCAGAGGGGAACTTAAAAAGGAGAGATGTTGAGCTCCAATGCCTTCCAAGAGCTCTCATTGACACGTAGATGGTCCCTAAAGCCATGGGACCAGATAGTGCCACCTGGTCAGAAAGAAAGAGGACTCTTAAGGAATCATGACATTTAGAGGTCAGGTAGACAAGAAGAAGCCTACAAAGGACACTGAGAAAGAATGACCAGTAAGGTAGGAAGGAAAGCAGAAAGTATGATGTCATTCACTGACATCATGAATGGAGAGAGTTTCAAGGAGTGAGTCATCGATGGTCTCACATGCTGTTGGCAGGTCAAGTAATTCGAGGACTCTAAAGGGTCCATTGAAGTTGGGAACACAAAGATTGTTGATAAAATTATTCAGGGCTGTGTCAATGGAGTGATGGGAAAAGAAGCCAGATCCTGAGGGAGTTGAGGAATGGATGGGAGGTCAGGAAGTGGAGACAGCACAACATGTGAAGACTTTTGCCCTGAAGGGGAGCAGGGACATCTTGGAGGGGATGTGGAGTTATATGATCTTTCTAAGAAAAGAGATAATAGAGTATGTTCAAATGCTGAATGGGAATGTTCTACTAGAGATGGAGTGATTGAAGATGTAGAAAAGAGGGGGATAATGAAAGGAATCAAAGCCTCGAGTGAGTGGGCAGAGTTGGGATACAGATCACAGTGGTGAGTTTGGTCTTTGTTGGGAAGAGGGAGATGTCTTTCATCCTATCAAGAGGAAAGAGGCGCAGTTGCAGATTAGAAACGTGGGTTTGGTGATGAGAAGACTCATTTATTCAATGAACACATACCAGGCACTGTTTGGGGCTATATCTGAGGATACTGTGAAATAGGCAAAGTCCCCGCTCTCGTGGCATGGAGTTTTCATTCTAAGGGGGAAGACGTGTAATGAAGAATTTAAAACACATAATATGCAATACAATTTCAGAGACAGAAGCATTATGAAAAGCCAGAGGCGCCTGGGTGGCTCAGTTGGTTAAGCGACTGCCTTCGGCTCGGGTCATGATCCTGGAGTCCCGGGATCGAGTCCCACATCGGGCTCCCTGCTCAGCGGGGAGTCTGCTTCTCCCTCTGACCCTCCCCCCTCTCATGCTCTCTCTCTCTCTCTCTCTCTCATTCTCTCTCTCAAATAAATAAATAACAATCTTAAAAAAGAAGCATTATGAAAAGCCATAAAATAGGGTAAAGGGTTAGTGGGTAGTTGTGTGCACAGGGAAGTGAAGTGGTTCTTTTTTCAAGAGTAACCACAGAAGGCCTCTCTGAGGAGCAAAGACCTAAAAGAATACAAGGGAAGAATGTTTCCGGATGGCTTCCATTATCTCAATGAAATATCAAGTGAGGTCACCAGCTGAGAATGAGGTGTGTAGGAAGGTTGAGGAGAGAGAGGAGAAGATATGAAATAATTCTTCTGGAGAGGGAGAAAATGAATTTACCAGGGAAATGTACAAGGATTGCCTGGTGGTATTAACTGACATTTGATCTTTGTGATCATGTCTTTAAAGTGAAGGTTGGCATCCCAATTCTGTGATTATGTCCAGAAACATTTAGTGGCTCAGAGGCTGAGTTCAATCAGAGTTGGAGTTTTGCCAGATGAACACTATGGTGGAGTGAAGGGGTGAGAGAGAGAGAGAGAGAGAGAGACCAACCCGGGGGGTTGTAAAGTTGTAAAGAAGTGATTATAATAATGGTTCACGGAACCTGAGCGCAACAAAGAAGGGAGGTTGAGAGGCAGCTGAAAAATCAAGAGGAAAAGCAATGGAACCGTGGATTACAGGTCTCCATGAACTCAAAGAATGTAGACATGTCTGAGTCCTCACTTAGATTCAAACCTGAATGACCCACCCCCCCCACACACACATCCCACCGACAGAGCCAAATCCTAGCATCTACCCAGTCAATTCGATCCCTTGTGCAACAATTGATTGTTAAGACATTTGTACAATGGTTGAGACAATGTAATGTTTTAAATTCACTGGATATTTTTATAGCCTTTGGCTTTACTTTAGCTATAGACCCACAATAATGAAAGACTTAAAGATCTCCTAAAGTCCACTAAGGGTCAAATTTATTCAGGTTTTGCAAACACTGTTCCCTAATGTCCCACCCAACTTGAGGACATTCACAAAATTGGGCTCTGAGTCCTTGTACGGTTTTGCCATAGAAACTGTAAGACTCCCAGGTCCCCCGCTTTGCAGCACACTCTGTAGTTCCTCTGGGATCGGGGCTGGAGAGCCTTTGATTGAGACCACTTGGGGTCACAATGCATTTTTGATGACTTCAAACTCAAGACCCAAATCACCACAAGTATGTTCGCTTGCTTGCTTGCTTGCTCTCTCTTTTCCCTTAGCATAAATCCCCTGTCATCCTGGGGCCTGAACCCACTCCACAGAGGTGAGGGCACTGTTTGCCTTCCTGCTTTAACCCAGAATTTTAATCCTAATACAGGAGACTGTCAATCTCCGAATCCTTTTTGTGATTTCTCTCAAGAGGCCAGAGGTCATTACAGATAGGAATCCTTGTGTTCCTGGTGGTCAGCTCAGAGTTTCTGAAGTGACTTTGCAGATTACTTGCTTCACTTTTGAAAAATGATCAAAATACCAAGAAATTCTTTTTAAGCCAGTTCACTATAACTGGATGTTAACCAGTTAATTGGTTATAAAGTCTTTACAAGGAAAATGGCATAACACACGAGCTAGCACATGAACTCAGCGAGAAGACAGATCTGGGCTCTGCCACTCACTGGCTGTGACCTCTGCTAAGTACCTAACCTCTCCAAGTCTCCGTTTGTCATCTGTACAATAGGGCTCATGACTGCTGTAAAGATGAAAAGAGACAAGCCATGTAAATGACAGAGCACGATGTCAGGGCTCTGCAAGCATTTGTCAGGATCATTACTGCACTCCACTAGAATGTGAGCACCACAAGAACAGGGCTTTCTGTTTTGTTCTTTGCTGTATCCCCAGTGACTGAAACACAGTTTGGTACATAGCAGAGACTCATTAATTGTTTGTTGAATAGATCGTGTGTGTCTTATATTGTCTTTTGCAATTGCCACAATGTTAGGTACATGTGAACTTCTCTTAAAACCAAGAATCCTGGAATATTATAGCTATAAGCACGTGAGAGATCAAGACTGCATTTTCATTTTACAGAGGAGGAAACTGAGGCTCAGGGAGATGGGGTGAGTGGTCCAAAGTCAGAGAAGCAGTTAAAGGTGGTATTGATGGTGAAGAGCCCAGACCTCAAAGCCAGAAGACATGGGTTCAAATCCCTACTCCCACTCACTAGCCGTGTGATTCGAGCAAGTTATTTCATTTCTCTGCACCTCAGTTTCCACTATGTGTGAAGTACAGGTGCACAGGGAATATAGTCTATAATAATGTAATAATGTTGTTTGGTGACAGGTGGGGACTGCTCTTATCATGGGGAGCACCGAACAATGTATAGAATTGTCGAATCGCTACGTTGCACGCCTGAAACTAATATAACATCGTATGTGATTTATACTTCAATAAAAAAAGCCCCTAGCTCATAGTTTTTATGAGCATTGGATGAGTTAATATATGTGCCTGGCATGTAATACATGCTGCATGTATTAGCTATTGTTAGTAGCTGCCAAGTTCGAGCCTCCCTACCTTCAGTCCTAGATGCTTCCCGGTACATCGGTTGGTTGAGTTCAGTATTTCTCAGCTGGAATGAGTGACACTTTTCAGGTTTCTAGAAAGTCTGTAATTGCTTCTGTGAGGAGCAGAGCAGATTAGTTGGCCTCCGATCTCCATCCTGTGTTTGGTGGCTTTTCACTGTAACGTTTAGATTTCAAATGCAGCGTTGTTTATCTTGTCATCTGGAAGGAGAATGTGTACTTCCTTTGGTGCCGAAATACAAACATTATTCAGGGTCTTCGTTATCTTTTAATTCCTAGTGTCTGGCACATAGTAGAGTTCAATTAAATATTAGTTATTTGTTGAGTGAATGTACCCTCCTTTGGATCCTTAGCTATATGATCACCAGAAATAGTAGGAGTCAGCGAAGTTTTTCTGTAAAGGACCAGATAGTAAGTATTTTAGGCTGGTGGGCCACACGCTCTCTGTCACAGCTGCTCAGCTCCTGCCGTGAAAACAGTCACAGACACCAACAAATGGATGTGTCTGTGTTCCCATCAAACTTTATTTACAAAAACAGGTGACCAGCCCATGCATGGGTCACAGTTTGCCAACTTCTGGTTTATAGTGTGGCAAGAGCCTTAAAGATAAAAATGAATAAAAGCAGGAAGTCTAGTTAGGAACACATACTCAGATGAACTGCAAGCATTTAATTTCCACTAAACTAATGAGCCGAAGTTTACTCCATAAACAACCTCGTCCGAGTTCTGAGCTTTTCTGTTGGATGTTGTCTGGTTCTGTTTTATCTGTGTTGGTAAATGAATCAAGCAGCAGAAACCAAAACAAAATGAACAAGGCACAAATTGGTGTGGGAGCCAAGAGTGCAGTGGTCCACACTTAGTGCTTATATATTCTTTTGGGTTCCTACACTTGATTCTTTGTGAGTGCCGATAGTTGCAGACCATATGACTTAGGATGTAGTGGGTCAGTGGCTCAGAGGGACAGTAAAGCACTCCTGGGAAGTCCTGCTCGCCCAGCAAACCCGAACAGCACTTAGGATGGGGTGTGATATTGTTAGTGTCATCGGAAAGCATTGGCTAGTCCTGGAGTTTTATTTTTTTGTTTAAAGATTGTATTTATTTATTTGACAGAGAGAGATAGCAGGTGAGAGCGCGCGCACAAGCAGCGGGAGCTGCAGGCAGAGGGAGAGGGAGAAGCAGGCTTCCCACTGAGCAGGAAGCCCAATGCGGGGCTCGATCCCAGGACCCTGGGACCATGACCTGAGCCGAAGGCAGGCACTTCACCGACTGAGCCACCCAGGCGCCCCTAGAGTTTTGAAATCACATAGTATATTATTTGGATACTGGAGACTTACACTGGACCTTGAAGAAGTTCAGATCTAGTAGTTAGTGTAAGTAAAATTAATTACCATTATAACAGTTCATTTTTATTTTTATTTTTATTTTTATTTTTATTTATTTGAGAGAGAGAGCACAAGTGGGGAGAGGAGCAAAGGGAGAGGGAGAGAATCCCAAGCAGACACCCTGCTGAGCGCGGAGCCCCCTGCCCCGCCCCCGGGCTCGATCTCACCACCCTGAGATCATGACTTAAGCCAAAATCAAGAGTCAGTCGCTCAACCAACTGAGCCACCCAGGCGCCCCAACAGTTAATTTTATATGTGTATAGACGTGCTTGAAATCAAATTCCATCCCTAGAAACAATACACTCAGAGATTAAAGAATTTTTCTCATTTCATTAGCTTATGCAGTAGCCATTAAGGATCCCAATTTGTCTGATATTTATCTGGAAAAATAACAAACCAAACAGACCTGGGGAGGGGCAGAGTCCTTCACGCTCCTGTGATCAATACCAGGCTGTACAGAACAGGGCACAGAAAATAAGGGAGAAATAGCACTTGTTGTAAATATGTCATAATTAAACCCTATCTGATGTATTTGGCACAGGAGAATAATTGGAAATTCTATTTATGGTCCTATTTACACTTCTATGGTCAAAATTAACGATTCAGTATAAGTGAGAGGTTTTGCCTATATTCATCACCATCAGTACCATGACTAAATGAAAATGTGTTTATATTTCCACGAACCTTGATTTTCATTGCAAAGCCTCAGACTCAATTTTTATGTGCTAACATTTATGACCAGTAGCCTACAGTCTTCCCTAAATTAACAAAAAATCCTTACCCTTCAAAATAGACATTTATTTTTAATGGGTTTTATTAACTACTGAGTAGATAGAAATGTATGACGTAGGCATAAGGAATGGAAAACAACCCTGAAAGTAGACACACACATTAAAAAAAATTAAATTTAGCTTTGTATAAGTAATGCATCACATAGTACAAATTCCAAATTTATAAGAGGTTATACGTGGAGAATTCTACCATTTTTCCTGTCCCTGGTCTGTAAAGCACTCCCTTACTCTTTTTAAAGGCTGCCTAGTATTCTAATTGTATGAATTTAACATCATTTATTTAACCTGTCAACTACTGATTAATATTTTGCTGTTATAAAAAATGCTGCAGTGACTAGCCTTGTATGTAAATTATTTAACACATACCTTAGAATATCTATAGATATTCTAGATACAGAGAATATCTAGAAATGGAGGTTGTCAGTCAAAAGGCATGGGTATTTTAATATAGAGAAAATTTATACTTCCACCAACAATGCGCGAGAGGGCTTGTCTCCCCAGACCTTTGTCAGTGAAAGGTGCCATTAAGCTTTGTCAATGTTATAGGTGAAAATGGCATCATGGTGGACTTTCAATTTGCATTTGTCTTATTATTACTAAAGCTGAACACCTTTTCGTATGCCAATAGTCATGTGTATTTGCTCTTCTGTGAACTGCTCATTCACCTTTGCCTATTTTTCTATAAGGCTTGTTGGTCTTCTTCCTATTCACTTGTAAAAGGTATTCCTCCAGGGAAATCTGCTCTTTATCTTACATTAACCCCTTTGCCCTCCAGTTTGCTTGTCTTTTTGCTTTGTTTAGGTGGTTTTTGCCACGCAGAAATTCCTTATTATTGTGTAGTCAAATGCATCAATCTTTTCGTTTGTGGTTCTGGGTTTTCTGGCATATTTAGAAAGGTCTTCTTTACTCTAAGAGTGAAACACTGTGTTAAGCACATTGAGGGATACACAGATGAAAGACAAAATGCATCCTTCCATCCAAAGAACTTGCGGTGTGGCGTTGGAGATAGGTTTGCTTCAAAATATGGGAGTGGAGAATGGTGTGTAGGGGGGAAGGGGTGGGGATAAATGTAGGTTGAGTGTAGACCTAGTTAGCCTTTCTTGGCCTCCATATTGGGTCACTGATGTTCTTATGTAGAGCAGGGATCAGCAAGCTTTAGATGTAAAGTATCAGATAGTAAATATTTTCAGCTTTACAACTACTCAGTTCGGCCTGAACAATGAGAGTCTATGTTCCAATGTGACTTTATGGAAGGACACTGAAATGTGAATTTCATGTAATTTTCATGTGTCACGAAATAGTGTTCTTTTGTGTGTTTTTCTCAAGCATTAAATAATTTTTTTTTAAATAAACAACACTCTTGGCTTGAGGACCATACCAAAACAGATGGCAGGCCAGATTTGACGCATGGATCATAGTTTGCCAACCCCTGATGTAAAGGAACCACTGTGAAATTCTATCCCGAGAGCGAAGTTGATTCGAGAGAAAACTATCAATTATTGAAAGCCTCACAAATAACTAAATTCATCACTTTATTTTTTTAAATTTTTTTTAGTAAGTAAAAAAACTTTATTAAGAAAGTTAACAAGAATTTATAATAACAAACCACTTCAAATGAATATTGGCGCACAAACAGTAAGAAAAATAGAAAGGATGCCATCATACATCCTTTTAGCAAAGCAAGAGAGTCCAGGTTTTTGTCACAAAATATTGTGTAGTAATAACTTTATTTTTAAGTTTTGCAAAAGGGATCTGGAAACAGTGAATGGGGATGCAGTGAATATGTGACCCACTGCTGCTCAGCCAAACACTGCTTCGAGGTGAAGAGAATGGAGTTCTTTGAATCAAATTCACCGATTCCTTCTGTTAAACTGCCTTTCACCTAATATTTCTGTCAGAGAATCTAGAAACTATGGTGATTGATGCCATAGAAACACACAGTGAGCGAGCAGGGTGATGAGCTTGTGAATTGCAGCACGGCTGAGAGGCAAAAAGCTTTTTAGCTGCCAAGCTAGAGGGAAGGTAAAAGAACAAAATGCAATGCAGCGAGCTCCACTGTTTATAGAGCACTTTTCACAAAAATTATCACCTTTAATTTTACTCAAAATGCACAATAACCCGGTGTGGTTAGGCACTGTTATTATTTTACCAGTGAGGATCTGACTTTTCTTCTGGCACGATTCACACCTCTCTGAGTGTATGGACCAGATAGATGCCCCTCAGTGCTAAGGGTAAGACCACAGTCAGCAAATAATAGTGATGAAGATGAGGAGAGGAAAAGCGTGCTGGTCACTGGATGTCGGTTATGTTCCAGACACAGAGCTAGGCACTTGACACATGAGGCCTCCTTTTGGCCTCCCGGCTGCCCAAGTACAAAGTCATTATGGCATTGCTTTTGTGATCACCAGCTTTGGAGTTAGATGGCCCTAGATTCAAGACTTAGTTCTACCATTTGTAACTCTGTGATCTGGCGCAAGTTACTGAACTTCTCTGATTTCCAGTTTCCTGATCTATAAAAGGCAGGTGACGTAATACTACCTACTTCTTCCAACTTTGGCATAGATCAAATGGGATGAGTGTAAAAAGCTTAGCACAGTGGCTCACCCATACTAAGTGCTCAGTAAATCTTTATTATTACTACACAGAGCTTATAATACCTCTGATCATCCTGCTAAAGATGATTACGATACTTTAATAGAATCCACACACCTAGCATGCAGACCTTAAAAAAAGAACAACTTGTACTTTGAAATAATTATATACTCATAGGAAGTTGTAAAAAGAATAGAAAGATCTGCCTACCCTGCACCCAGCTTCCCCCAACGGTGATATCTTACCTAGCTGTAGTATAATATCAAAATCAGAAAATTGACCTTGGTGTAATACTGTTAACTAGATTAAAGACTTTATTCAGTTTTCACAATTTTTATTTTTATTTTTATTTAGACAGAGAGAGCATGTGCATGCAAGTGGCCGGGAGGGGTGGAGGGAGAGAGAGAATCTTAAGCAGGCTCCATGTTCAGTATGGAGTTGGACGTGGGGCTCGATCTCACGACCCCAAGATCATGACCTGAGCCCAAATCAAGAGTCAGATGCTTAACCGACCGAGCCACCCAGGAGACTCAGTTTTCACAATTTTTAAACTTGCATTCACTTATGTGTGCGTATTACCCCAAGTATGGATTCCTGCAACCCCTCCTACAAAGATGCAGAACTGTTTCCATTACTATAAAATAACTTCCTGATGCTTCCTTTGTGGATTTGCATCTAACCCCCATCCCTGTCCCTTGGCAACCACTAGTCTGTTCTCCATCTCTGAAGTTTTGTAGTTTCAAAATGTTATGTAAATGGAATCAGTATTATACCCTTTGAGGTTGATTTTTTTCCACTAAACATAATACCATTGAGGTCCATCCAAGTTGTGTGTATCAATAATGGTTCATTTCTTTTCATTGCTGTATTCCACTATATGGATATACTAGAATTTGTGCAACCCACTGAAGAACATTTGAACATTTCCAATATTTGGCTATTACAAGTAAAGCTGCTATGAATAACAGTGCACACTTTTTTGTGTATGGATAGAAGTTTCCATTTATTTATGCCCAGAAGTGTGATTGCTGGGTCATATGGTTTAAGGGTATGTTTAAATTTATGAGAAACTGACAAACTGTTCTCTAGAGTGTCTGTACCATTTTACCTTCCCACCAGCAGTGCATGAATGGTCCAATTTCTCCACATCCTCACCAGCATTTAGTACTATGACTATTTTTTATTTTAGCTGCTCTAATAGGTGTGTAGTGAGCACTCCTTTCGGTTTTATTCTGCATTTCCCAGGTGGCTAATAGCGTTCAACACTTTTTCCTGTGTTTATTTGCCCGACATGTCTCTTCTTTGGTGAAATATCTATTGATGGCTTTTGCCCATTTTATAACTGGATGCATTGCATTTTTACTGTTGAGTTTTGGAAGTTCTTTGTATATAATGATTGTAAGAACTTTGTTGAATATATGGTTTATGTTGTGGGTTTAATTTGTATTTCCCCAAAAGAGATGTTCAAGTCTCAAACCGCGATACCTATAAATGTGACCTTATTTGGAAGTAGGGTCTTTGCAGCTATCATCAAGTTAAAGTGAGGTCCTACTGCATTAGGATGGGCCCTAATCCAATAACTGGTGTCCTTATAAGAGAGGGGACTTTCGGTACAAACACATAAGGACAACACCATGGGACAAAGGAAACTGGGATTGGAGCGATATGTCTGCAGCCAAGGAGTACCAAGGAGTGCCAGCAAGCACCAGAAGCCAGGAAGAGGCAAGGAAGGACCCTTCACACAGCCTTCAGAGAAAGTTGCTGACCCTCTGTCTTGGACTTCTAGCCTCCAGAACTGTGACAGGATATATTTCTGCTGTCTTAAGCCACCAAGTTTGCAGTGATTTGTTATGGCAACCTTGGGAAACGAATCCAGTCTGTAAATATTTTCTCCCAGTCTTTCTCTGGTCTTTTCACTTTCTTGACAGGACCTTTCCAGAGAAAAGGTTTAATTGTGAGGAAGTCCAACTTATTAAGTTTTTCCTTTTCTGGATCATGCTTTTATCATTGTGTCTAAGAACATTTTGCCTATTAGCCCTAGATCCCAAAGAGTTTTCTCTTATGGTTTCTTCTAAAAATGTTTAAAGGATCTTATGTTTTTATCTAAATCTATTATCAATTTTGAATTAATTTTTGAGTGTGGCATGAGGTTTACACTGAGGTCTATTCTGGCTTTGTGGAAAGACTTCCAATTGTCCTAGCACCGTTTGTTGAAAACGCTACCTTTTCCCCATTGGATTGCTTTTGCGTCTTTGTAAAAAAAAAAAAAAAAAAAATCAATTGGTCATATTGGAGTTCATCTACTCTAGGATCCTTATTCTGTTCCAGTGATCTAAGTGTCTATTTCTTTGCCAATACCACGCTGTCTTGGTTACTGTAGCTATATAATAAGTCTTAATGTTAAGTAGAATGAGTCCTTCCACTTTAGTCTTTTTCAGAACTAATTTAACTATTCTAGTCCCTTTGCCTTTCCATATATATTTTTGAAAGAATCTTGTCTATATCTACAAAACATCTTGCTGGGACTTTGATAAGAAATGCATTAAGTAGGGTGCCTGGATGGCTCAGTCAGTTAAGCGTCTGACTCTTAATCTCAGTTCAGGTCTTGATCTCAGTGTCATGAGTTCAAGCCCCACATTGGGCTCCACGCTGGGTGTGGAACCTACTTAAAAAAAAGAAGGAAATGCATGAAGCCTATAGTCCAGCTGGGGGAGGATTTACATTTTTAATATGTGGAATCTTCCAATCTGTGAACAAGATATGTCTATTTATTTAAATCTTTGATGTCTTATATCAGCATGTTATGATTTTCAGCATAGAGATCCTATACACATTTTGTTAGATTTATACCTAAGTATTACCTTTTCTTTGGGGTGATTAAAAATGGGTATTATGTTTTTAATTTCCATTCCACATGTGTGTTGCTACTACATAAGATGTGATGGAATCTTGCGTGTTGATCTCGTATCCTGCAGCCTTGCTAACTCAATAATTTTACAAGCTTTCTTTGTTGATTCCTTGGTATTACTATACACTATGACCCAAATATTTTTTCAATAATCAAGATGCAAGCTTGCACAGATCTAGTGGCACATATTCAAGAAGGAAGTGTCAGAACTATTGATAGCTCAAAATCATAATTCTACCTCTTCTTCACTCAAGTCTTCTGAGGGTGGCAACACACATGAGAACTCTTTGTTACAATAACTTGTTTTAAAGTAACATTAACTCTCTAATAGAAAGACAAAAGACCTGCCTCTCATGTATGCATTTCTAAAGTAGAATGTCTTAGCAGGTAAGCTCAGTTCCATTGATCAGCGTGGGGAGGGAGCCATGTTCGTTTCATTCATTCATTCATTCATTCGTTCGTTCGTTCAACAAATAATTACTGAGAACCTACTCTGTATAAGTCACCGGAATGGATGCTGTGGACCCAGAAATAAACAAGATAGATATATTCTCAAATGCATTTGCCAAGCAACATCTTGAGCTCAAAGTAGAAATTTTAAAAAAGGCTGTTTGTGCTGCTTCTAATTTCCTGAAGATTGAATTATTCATTCAATTAACCAGTGGGTTCCCGAAGTAACTTATGAGATGGCATTTCCACTGGGAACAGCATGAGAAAAAAACACTGTGGTTATCGTGCTACTGACACAATGCTATATCTCACAAGCAAAAGAAAGGAAAAGGGAACACCCAGTGGTTTGATCCATGTGTCACTTCTCATCCCCCCACCCCTACCTTTGAAGGTCTGACTCATCCCCAGGGCCTTCAGGACTCCCTTCTTCCTAGACTATGATAATTTGACCCCCAGCTACAGCCTTAGCAGTATCTCCAGGCCCTAATGTTGGTCTCAACTCTTGCTGCACTTTAGGAATCACTGTGAGATTTTTAAAAAATACAGATGCTAGGGACCCACACCAGACCAATTGATTCAGAGCCTCTGGGGCTGGGGCCTAGGCATAGGTATCTCTTAAAAGCTCCCCAAATGATTCTGGGGCATAGTGAGAACTAAGAATCATTGTAAATCTAGTCCAATCTGCTGATTGTGGTGGCATAAGTCTAGTCTTTGTAGACCACATTGTATAATGGGATTTTATTAAGCTTCTACTTACTACCTGCCAAGCACTGTAGTCGATACTTTGCACACACGCTTATTTTGTTTTACCCTCACAAAATGTTTGGGTCAAGAAGTAGCTTGAGGGACTGGGGTGCTTTAGCCTTCCTTCCCCATTCTCATCAGATTCCCGAAAACAACTCAAAATAAATTATCCTGCAGGGTGACTCCTGCACCCTGGGGTGGCTGGCTGTGCATCTTATTCCAGGGTCCCTCCTGCTAGCCGGTGGACTTACGTACTTAGCCAGGCATGGTAAACCAGTGCCACGGACACACAAGGCTACTTCCAAGAGTCCTGGCAAGGTGAACCAAATGTTGGGGGTGACTTGTGGGAAAACAGAGTTGAGCTCAGTAAGGCACTCCTAGAAAATGCCTTTTAACAAAGCCATTTACATCTGTCATGTCAGAAACTGCCAGAAGCCCCAGCTGTACTCACTATGCCCAATAAGTCCCTCATGAGACAAACTACCCTGATTTTTTGATCTCATCCCCTAAACCCTGCCCCACACCAGAATGAGTACCTGGCATTATTCAAAAATCCTGTAGGTAGGCTCCTGCCTTGGGTGTGTGTGTGTGTCCAGGCACTTACTCTCTCTTTTCCTCTGCCTGAACATCACAGAGCCTTCTAACCAGTGGGTATTCTCACCTGGCAGTAGGCAAAAGTGAGAAGACTCTCTAGGTGGAGCCGGGAGGGGGCGGGGGTAGGTCCATGGGAGTTCAGGGCACCTGGTGTGAAATTTTGTTACCTTGTTAACCATTTTGGTTTGGTGGTACACCCATCAGGCTATTTGTATGGACAATTCTAAGATGGTCTGTCCTTCTGAGATGGTTTTCCCTGAGATTTAGCGGCTGCCAAAGCCTCCATTTCTAAGTTTCCAGTACCCGTGAGTCTGCTGGGGGTCCTGCAATTTTGGCCCCAGAAGCCCTTATTAGTACCTTTGTTTAAAGGGCTTCTTTTGTACTCAAATTGGGTAGATTGAAGTATTGGGACAGCCTCATGGCCACCTGTGATTCTAATCCCTCAAGGATCCCTGTTACGGCAGGTGTTGGTCCAATTAAGGGCAGCAAGCATGGCCTGTAATTTGGGGCAACATTCCCAAGAAAGAGCTGTAAAGCATCTGCCCCTGAAGGGGCCCTTGCCAGGCTGGAAGGGCATTTCTGCCTTCTAGGTGTTCACCAGAATGGTAGACCTATTGGAGCATGCCAATTCTGCTCAGCAGCTATCTGCCTTCTTCTAACGAGGTCTGGTGACTAAGGGCCCTAGTGCTGAGTACCACCATGGTGGGGTGGGGTGGGCTCTCTGTCCGGCCAGGAAAACCCCATGTAGGAGACCAACAGATAGGGTCCCCCTTTGGGGACTACTGGATTCTGGATGAGGCCCCTCCCCCTACTGTTTTTTTCTTTTTTCTCTCTCGTTTTTTTCATTTCAAAGCAATCTTAAACTTTATCGTTGTCCTTCTTTGCCTGCTCATCTGGCCTTTCCGTCAGGCCTGAAGTAAAGCAAACACAGGGGTTTGCATTACACGTTGCCAAGTATCTCCTACTCCTGATGGCCTCCGGCTCTACCTGCTCCCAGTCTGGCTTGCTCAGGGTGCTCCTCGGATCCTCCCAGCTCAGGGCAAGTCTAGGAATAGAGAATGTTCCCGAAGAAGCCAGACAGAAAAAACCCTCTTTAAAGCACCAAGGCCCACCCACCTGCAGGAGGTCCTGCCCTGGGGTAACGTGACCAGACCACCAGCCACACGGCCAACAGGAACTGAGGCAGACCGCACAGGCTGCCCCTTCCAGGGAAAGCGAGCTGCTCTCCTGGAGGTGGTCCTCTGGTCCCCAGGCAAGGCACCCAAGCTCAATCCTGAGCCACAGACTGTTGTTCTAGGAGAGTCAACCTCACAGACCTGAAGAGAAAGGGAGGAAGGCAGAGAGGGTAGGAGAATAGCAGGAACAGAGCAGGGAGGAAGGAAGGAGAGGGAGAGGTCCAGCCATGCGGCGTGAGGTGCTAACTCTTCCATCAGATTGAGTCAATGGGGCCTGAGGGGCTGTGCTCCCTGGGAAGAAGAGGCGGGGTACCTCTCATAGACAGGGGGCCACGGAGCTAACCTGAAGGCAGGAGGGTCCCCGGAGGCTAGTGCCTGAGCCGGATCCCATGCTGTCCCGCATGAATGCTCCCCTTCCTGTTCCCCGAAGCCTTAGCATGGAGGAAGGGAAGAGTGGGTGTGGGATGGGGTTAGGGAAGGGAGGCTTTGCCTCTGGCCCCGAGGCCACACCTCCTTCTGAGTAGGAATAGCCCCATAGTGGGAGCCACCAGTCAGAAAGGGTTGGGGGGCATTGGGGAGAGGCGTGGGAGAGGGGAGTGGGGGCTTGGCCCTAGGGCTTTCCCCAGCAACCAGAGAATTTGTTCCTTCTGAGCTGGGGCTCTCTCACTTTGGCCGGTTTTAGTTTTAGAGACTCTCTGATAAAATGGGATTGGGTGAGAGCGGAGGGAAACAGGCTGGGTGAGGGATGGCACAGCTACCCTGAGCCGTGCTGAGCCTCGCAAAGAGTCGTTGTAGCCTCTGCTGGTGCACTTTGCAAAGACTGTGAGCCACGGATCAATCCCACTTTCACTACGTGTCCAAACTTCAATTCTACCACTGCTGATTCAGTCCTGAGGTAAATACCCAAGTATCCCTGGGTTCTATCCTCCCTTGGGTGGGCTCTTTTTAAAGCCCTAGAAGGGGGGCACCTGGGTGGCTCAGTCAGTGAAGCGGCTGCCTTCGGCTCAGGTCATGATCCCGGGGTCCTGGGATCGAGCCCCTGCATGGGGCTCCCTGCTCAGCAGGGAGCCTGCTTCTCCCTCTCCCTCTGCCTCTCCCCCTGCTCATGTTCTCTTGCTTGCTCGCTCTCTCAAATAAATAAAATCTTTAAAAATATTTAAAAAAAAATAAAGCCCTAGAAGGAATCATCTGTGAACCGATCCATTTCCCTGATGAACCAGCACACAGGTTCCCTCCGAAAAAGATAAAGCAGGAAAATGGAAAGAGCATTAAGTGCGCCAGGACCCTGCATCCATAAGGCAAAAACCCAACAGTGTCGGTAGAAGGAGCAACGATGGGCAGGTGTAAGCGAGTGGGTCTACTGGCACATGAGAACACTTCCCAGAACGGAGGTGCCAATGGGGACAGGGCCATAACTTGGCCACTGCTGTTCCTACCATTCCAAAGAATACTTCCAGAGGCCCCAACACAGGACTAGCCTCTGGCAAACCAGCCTCCGAGCTCTCTCCCAGCCCACGACACAAGGCAAGGATCACTACTGATGCAAATTTTTCTACCACAAATCACCACCCACACTTATCCCTTCCACACAGTTAAAGCTCAAGGATGATAGAAATGCTATGAGTAATTCCAGGCACCTGCCTCTGTGAAGACAAGAACACAGCTGCTGTGTCCCAGAAAGGGGATCTCCACACCCTCTGGTCCAAAGCCGAAATGTGTTTTCCTCCGTGTCTACCACGGTCGGGAGGACCTATCAGAGCTCCCCGTGTGGGTCTTCACGCTAAGCCTCCCTCTTGTCGGAGGAACACCAAGAAGGGGGAGTCAGTGTGGACAGGGCAGCAGATTTGTCTCTGCTGTTCCAACATTTTTCTGGACTGATGCCAGATCTCTTTGTCTGGGCCGATCGACCAAGTCTCCGTCCGGGCTTCCTCTTAGCCACCCAGCAAGGGGAGGGTGAGGCTTTATCCATCTCCCTAATATCGGACTCCTTGTAAGGAAAATAAGTCCGGCTCTAGGAAAATGGAAAAGCTGCTGATGTCTCTGCTTCCCCAGCTCCTGGAAAGGCAGTCGCGGTCTATCCCACGGAGAGGAGGGGTCTGAGGACCCCGAAGTCTGGACCGACCAGGGCAGAGAGAAGAAAACAGAATGCGGGGATGCGTGTGGAGGGTGCAATGATCCTTGGGGAAAGAGGATCCATCGGTTTAGGAGAAGCCTGAACCCTTGTTGTCTGGCTTCTGTTCTTATCCTCCTGAAAATCATGACCACCTGTCCTTGATCTTTATACTCCACTGAGAGTCACCGCCAAAGATTCAAAAATTAGTCCCAGCTTATTCGTGTTAGAAGCCAAGAGAGGTAGTGTCCACTTGTCCACGGCAGATTGAGCAGAAACCTAAATCCTTCACTCTAGCCCGGTAAAGACCCGAACACCGCTGCTTTGGTTTACAAGGGAGCTTACCACCTTGTATCCCCCTTCCATACTCTGCATTGTCGGAATTGTATAATCTTTTCAAAGTCTGCCGAGAGATCATCTCCGAGATTATGTAAGTAACTTTGCATACTGATGTGCGCTCAAACAGGTGGTGTGTATGAGAGAGATCTGGAAAACAGTTCATTGCGTTACCCTTGTACAGACATTACTAAAGCAGGCTTGTTGCGTATTCTGGAAGACAGGGACCTTGGAGGTGCAGGGGAATCTTGCTCTGCAAGATTCAAAGGGCAGCCTCTGTTGACCAATCTCAGGTTCGTCTGGGGGATGTTTGTTTCCCAGCCTCATGTCCCCCATGGACCCCGAGTGAGCTAAGGGCCGTGAGACCCGGATTGGCATCCAAGTCCACGCAGTCGTGCTGCTAAGCGGCCCGGAACACGGACCTTCCTCCCTGAGCTCAGGCCATTTCCAGAAGCAGGCCGGGCCAACTTGAATCCATTAACCAGGAAGGAAGAACGAACACTTACTTGGGTTTGCCTAACAAAGCGCGACGGGAAGCCATCTCCTGGGTGAGCTGGGCTTTGGCGTAGGAAAGGCCAGTTGAACGGTGACCCCCCCCCCCCACCAAGCCGAAGCCAAGCCTTTCCTAACTGCCCCCTGCTGCTTCGGGGGCGGGGGGGAGCGGCGCGTGGGCTCTCCCCCAGGGATGGAGACGGGCTGGGTCCCCTTGCTTTTACACACCCGAGGTGGTACAGAGAGCCATTTACCACAGCATTTTGCAGGAAAGAAAGCGGATAGTGTGAAATCCGAGGGAATAACATAACAAAGGGAAGAAAATGTGAATTGACGCATAATTACCAATTCACAATGCCAAGAAATTTGTTTTGCTTGTCAGGAGTCCATGGTCCACTTGATATTATTTACGTGCATCTCCAGAGCTTCGAACTCTCTTTATCACTCACAACTATTAGCTCAGCTTATCTACATGTTTGTTTTCCTAGGATTGACATTTGTGGGGTTTTTTTCTCATGGTATGTGATGTTTTATTATTCGGGTCCTCTGGACTTCTACTCCGCCCAAATAACTCCCCGTAGTAAAGGCACCAAGGGCATGGCCCTTGAGCCTGGGAGTCTCTCTTCTGAGAGAGGGATGATCTTTGGGTAAGCACGGCCCACACAAGACCATTTTTTGCACCAGACTCTCAAGTATTTCCTATGACCCGTGAGAGGGGCAGAGCATACCCTGTCACCTTCTTAGAATATTCCTGGGACCAAAGGACCCCCACTTGTGCATTTAGTCCCAACCGCCCACTCATAAGAGCAGTACCGGCTTTGAGGCAAAGAGGTATTTAAGAAGCCAAGCCCAGAATGCTGACCCGGAGGGGGTTCTTAACTGTTGTGGCCCTGCCTTTGTATTTAATTTAGATAACCCCAACCCTACCTTCTCCCTACCTTTTCTAAACATAGGCCCGAATCCTTCTCTCCCTCTCCCTTTTTTTAAATTTAAATTTTAGTTAGTGAACATACAGTGCAATATTGGTTTCTGGAGTAGAATTCAGTGGTTCATCACTTACATACAACACCCCCTGCTCATCACAACAAGTGCCCTCCTTAATCCCCATCCCCCATCTAGCCCCTCCCCACCCGCCTCCCTCCATCAACCCTCAGTCTGTTATCTGTCATTAAGAGTCTCTTATGGTTTATTTCCCTCTCTCCTTTTTTTCTTTTTGCCCTTCCCATATGTTCATCTATTTTCTTTCTTAAATTCCACATATGAGTGAGATCATATGGTATTTGTCTTTCTCTGAATGACCTATTTCGCTTAGCCTAATACACTCTAGCTCCAGCCACATCGCAGCAAATGGCAAGACCTCTTTTTTGATGGCTGAGTAATATTCTGGTGTGTGTGTGTGTGTGTGTGTGTGTGTGTGTGTGTGTGTGTGTGTGTATACCACCTCTTCTTTATCCATTCATCTGTTGATGGACATTTGGGCTCTCTCCATAGTTTGGCTATTATTGATAATGCTGCTATGCACATCAGGGTGCATGTACCCCTTTGAATCAATATTTTTGTATCCTTTAGGTAAATACCTAGTAGAGCAATTGCTGGATTGTAAGATAGTTCCGTTTTTAACTTTCTGAGCAACCTCCATACTGTTTTCCAGAGTGGCTGCACCAGTCTGCATTCCCACCAACAGTGTAAGAGGGTTCCCCTTTCTCTGCATCCTCGCCAACACCTGTTGTTTCTTGTGTTGTTAATTTTAGCCATTCTGACTGGTGTGAGGTGGTAGCTCATCGTGGTTTTGATTTGTATTTCCCTGATGATGAGTGATGTTGAGCATCTTTTCATTTGTCTATTGGCCATTTGTATGTCTTCTTTGGAACAATGTCTGTTCACGTCTTCTGCCCATTTCTTGACAAGATTATTTAGTTTTTGGGGTGTTGAGTTAGTTTGATAAGTTTTTATAGATTCTGGATACTAACCTTTTATCAGACGTGTCATTTGCAAATATCTTCTCCCATTCCGTAGGCTGCCTTTTGGCTTTGTTGACTGTTTCCTTCGCTGTGAGCTTTTTATCTTGATGAGGTACCAATAGTTCATTTTTGCTTTTGTTTCCCTTGCCTCCAACGACCTGTCTAGTAAGAAGTTGCTATGGCCAAGATCAAAGAGGTTTCTGCCTGTATTCTCTAGGATTTCGACGGTTTCCTGTCTCACATTTAGGTCTTTCATCCATTTTGAATCTATTTTTATGTATGGTGTTAGAAAGTGGTCCAGGTTAATTCTTCTGCATGTTGCTGTCCTGTCTTCCCAGCACCATTTGTTGAGGAGACTGTCTTTTTTCCGTTGGATATTCTTTCCTGCCTTTAGGAAGATTAGATGACTATAGAGTTGTGGGTCCATTTCTGGGTTCTCTATTCTGTTCCATTGATCTGTGTCTGTTTTTGTGACAGTACCATACTGTCTTGATGATGACAGCTTTTAATAGAGCTTGAAGTCCGGAATCATGATGCCTCCAGCTTTGCTTTTCTTTTTCAGGATTGCTTCGGCTATCCAGGGTCTTTTGTGGTTCCAAACAAATTTTAGGATTGTTTGTTCTAGCTTTGTGAAAAATGCTGGTGGCATTTTATTAGGGTTTAAATATGGGCATTAAATAGGCATTAAATATGTAGATTGCTTTGGGTAGTATAGACATTTTAACAACGTTTGTTCTTCCAATCCATGGGCATGGAATGTTTTTCAATTTCTTTGCGTCCTCTTCAATTTCTTTCGTAAGTGATCTATAGTTTTCAGAGTATAGATCTTTTACCTCTTTAGTTATGTTTACTCCTAGGTATCTTATGGTTTTGATGCAAGTGCAAATAGGATCGATTCCTTGATTTCTTTTTCTGCTGCTTCGTTATTGGTGTATAAAATGCAACAGATTTCTGCACATTGATTTATATCCTGCAACTTTGCTGAACTCGTGTATTCTAGCAACTTTTTGGTGGAGTCTTTCAGGTTTTCTGCATAGAGTATCATGTTGTCTGCAAATAGTGAAAGTTGTCTGCAAATAGCCAGTTTGGATGTATGTCCGTTCTTTCTTCCTCTCTTTCTTTCTTTCTCTGTCTTTCTTTTTCTGTCTGATTGCTGAGGCTAAGACTTCCAGTACTATGTTAAATAGTAATGGTGAGAGAGGACATCCCTGTCTTGTTCCTGACCATAGAGGAAAAGCTCTCAGGTTTTCCCCCATTGAGGATGGTATTAGCTGTGGGTCTTTAATATACGGCCTTCTTGATGCTGAGGTATGTTCCATCTATCCTACTTTGTTGAGGGTTTTTATCAAGAAAGGATGCTATACTTTGTCAAATGCTTTTTCTGCATCTATTGACACGATGACATCGTTCTCATGCTTTCTTTTATTAATGTGGTGTATCACGCTGATTGGTTTGCAAATATTGAAGCACCCCTGCAGCCCAAGAATAAATCCCACTTGATCGTGGTGAATAATTCCTTCAGTGTACTGTTGAATTTGATTTGCTAGTATTTTATTGAGAATCCATGTTCATCAGGGTTATTGGCCTATAATTCTCCTTTTTAGTGGGGTCTTTGGTTTTGGAATCAAGGTAATGCTGGCTTGGTAGAATGGGTTTGGAAATTTTCCTTCCAATTCTATCGCTTGGAACAGTTTGAGAAGAATAGGTACTAACTTTTCTTTAAATGTCCGGTAGAATTCCCCAGGGAATCCATCTGGCCCAGGACTTTTGTTTTTTGGGAGATTTTGGATTACTGATTCAATTTCTTTGCTGGTTATGGAGCTATTCAAATTTTCTATTTCTTCCTGTTTCAGTTTTGGTTGTTTGTAGGTTTCTAGGAATTCAGTTTGGTAGTTTGTAGGTCCATTTCTTCCAAGTTGCCCAGTTTGTTGGCATATAATTTTTCATAGTATTCTCTTATAATTGTACTTCTGTGGTGTTGGTTGTGATCTCTCCTCTTTCATTCGTGATTTTATCTATTTGGGTCCTTTCTCTTTTCTTTTTGATAAGTCTGGCCATGGGTTTATCAATTTTGTTAAATTCTTTTGAAGAACCTGCTTTTAGTTTCATTAATCCATTCTACTGTTTTTTGTTGTTGTTGTTGTTTGTTTCTGTTTCACTTATTTCAGCTCTAATATTTATTATTTCCTTCTTCTGCTGGCTTTAGGCTTTATTTGCTATTCTTTTTCTAGCTCCTTTAAGTGTAAGACTAGGTTGTGTATTTGAGACTTTTCCTGCTTCTTGAGGTAAGCCTGTCCAAATCCTTCTCTTGATAATTTACAAAGTATCCTTCATTTTCCTCCCTCTTGTTTCTTGGTGGGGGGAGGAGGAGGGTGACTCATAGGTTTGAAATGTTACTATGAGGTTCTGGAAGATTCCCTAAACTAGCTCTGAATCACCAATCTTCATCCTCCCCCTTTTATGTGTTCCATGTTCTCTGACATACACAACTCTCCTTCCTCCTAGAATCAGTTAAGAAGCTCTAGCTGCTTAGCTTTATTATCCACTTGTTCCCCCAAATGTGAGCCCAACTCAGAGAAACCAGGCCAGATCCAGCTTGTCAAAGCTGTTCACAAGGGACTGGGGGTGGGGGGTAGGGTCCCAAGAAGGTGCCAAAGGAATCTCAGTTGAAGACCTTTCAGGTCACTACTCAAAAAGTAGGATCCTAGAGACCTTTTAAACAGTCGCATGTGTCCCTGTATTGTGTACCAGGTGCCTGTCTGGACCCAACTGTGACCAGCCTGCATTTCTTGCATCTGATCTTGTCTTGTTTCCAGCTCATAGTTATGCTTCTTCCTTTTCTGTCTGGCCTTGTAGATGAATACAAAGAAAATAGACCTTTATACTAGCAGGCTCCGGATTTGAATTCTGGCTCTTCCACTTACCAATGTGTGTGACCTTAAGCAAATTTTTTTACCTTATGAGCCTTAGTTTTTTTACCACTAAAATGCAAAAGCATATCATCTACTTCTCAAAGCTGGCTCTGGATTAAATGAGATAACATATTTTATAGCACCCAGCATACAGTAGGCATATACTATACTGTAGCACCCAGTATACAGTAGGCATACAGTAGGCATATTTTATAGCACCCAGCATACAGCCGGCTCAGTGCTCAAGTGCTTGGTGGCTGTGGTTCCACCTCAGATCAAGCCACCCAACATAATGCTGGTTGTGGTCAAATAAGAAGACAAAGGAAATGCATATTCTGCTCTTTATATTTGAACCCAGGGACTATTTTTATTTTAGCCAGAACACTTTCACCACCTTTATATAGGTTCTCTCTTCTACCATCAGCTCCAGCAAACAGGCTTTTTTATAAATTGGTGTGGCCTTAGGAACCCTCTTTGAAGCTTCTCTTCATTTCCAGCTCCTCACTGTTACTCCCACAAGCATTGCGTGTCCTGAGTGGACCCAGAGCAAAGGGGACTGCAAAAGCAAAACAAGACTCGATTTTAAGACCAAGTAAGGACACAATGTGGTCAAAGATAAGATGAGGTACGGGCAGGTCAAGGTGATGCTCAAAAATGATTCCAGGGACACAACCAGTCTGCAGGGTATACCCCTTCAGCGTGGGTCAGTGCTCCTCGTGAGGGACAAGGTATGCCTTGTATGTTTTTAAAGAAGCCAAGATAATCCAAACACCCACTTGAATTTGCCCAACTGCACAGCCTAGCCACAAGCGTAGTGTAGCTGCTGTATCCCTAAAGTGCTGACCAAAATCTATGAGAATGCCCCTGGGTTTCTGGTCTGAGATTGTGGAGAGGGGGCCTGAAATAACTTCTTATTGCCTATTGAACTAAGTGCAGTCTCAGCCCACAGCCTTGAGATGTTTTCTGCGGGTTAACCTCAACCTGCCTTGCCAGGGTATTCTGCTTTGTTTCTCTATTCACAGCCACACTTCAGCCAAACTGGACTGTTTAGTCCCGGAACATGCCCCCAAACACTTCCACCCCTGTGTCTTCGCTGTTTATTTTTATGTATGACTTCTTTCCTGTCCCCTATCTCTACCCACTGAAATCCTTCAGAGTCTCCCCCAACTTTATGTGATCTCTCTTCCCTCTGAACCATGATAGAATTTATTTTCTCCCTCACTTGTGACATGGGTTCTAGTTTGAGCCGCGGTTGTGACCCTTGCTGGGGCTCAGACCTACTCGGCAGTCGGGGAAACAGTGGTGAGAAGATAAATCCTCCGGGGGGGGGGGGCGCCTGGGTGGCTCAGTCACTTAAGTGTCTGATTCTTGATTTTGGCTCAGGTCATGGTCTCAGGGTCGTGAGATGGAGCCCCGTGTCTGGCTCTGTGCTCAGTGGGGAACCTGCTTGAGATTCACTCTCTCTCCCTCTGCTCCCCCCAGCTCATGCTGTCTCTCTCTCAAATAAATAAATAAATCTTTAAAAATAAAAAAGAATTTAAAAATTTTTTAAAAATCCTCCTGGGGTACCTGGGTGGCTCAGTCGCTTAAGCATCTGCCTTTGGTTCAGGTTATGATCCCAGAGTCCCAGGATTGAGACCTGCATCGGGTTCCCTGCTCAGTGGGGAGTCTGCTTCTCCCTCTGCCCCTCACCCCACTTGTGCTCTCTCTCTCTTCCTTTTGTTCTCTCTCTCTCTCTCAAATAAATAAATAAAATCTTTTAAAAAATAAAATTAAAAATTAAAAAATCCTCCTGAGGGGAGGAAATCACAAAGCATGACAGAGTTGATCAGGCACAAAACCCAAGTTTGAAGTAGGAAGCAGTAAGTTGGGGTACAACATGATGGCTATTATCTGAATCTGCCCCAGCCCAGCCTCCCTAGATGCATGTCTGTGTCCTATCCAGGCACCTATTTACATCCAGGAAGGATTCTCATGGTGGCAAAGGGAATGAGATCTTGACCCCCTCTTCATAATACAGCCCGCTGAAGTCCAAAGGCATAAACAATGTCTAATGGCCTGGGATAGTCCCAAATGAGGCCAAATTGCAGAGAGGGACCAAGGTGGGGGCTCTGAGAGGAGCCTTTCCATTGAAAGAGAATGTGGATGGGCGATCCACACTGATAATCAGAGTCCAGGTCACTAGACTGGGTCTGGTTCAGGACATGCAGTCATCCCCAAAGGAAAGAACTATATCTAAGCCACTAAACAGTTAGAACACTTAGGGGCCCAGGCAGTCTTTCTTTAGGACACTTCTGCTCTGAGTCTGACAGAATGGAGATGACACCTTGAAAAACCATCTTAATGAGGATGGATGGAGTCAGCATTCTAAGCTGGAACCAGTCAGCGCTAACGGCTTGGTGGGAACCATCTCTGTTCAAGGGGGGTAGTGGTTCTGAGCACTGACTCTAGAACCAGCTACCTGGGTTCAACAGCTTCCTCATCTGTAACTGGGGATAACTGAATCAGTCAACTGAGGCCTGCAAGCAGGACCACATTGATGTTACCAGTTGTGAAGTTCATTTCAAGAGGCAAGATTAAGTGGCCAATAACCCAGCAGATTGGATTGAACAAATAAAAGACTGATTCGGGCCTATGGGGAAGCAACCCGAGAGATTCTTGGGTCTGTTTAAGGAGGAGAACTGTTAAAATTCTTCCTAGAAACAATGGGTGTATATAGGGGTATCCTCCATGCCATTGTAACTTGGATACTGAAAGATAAGAGGCTTTATATTGAGGTATCATCAACATAAAGCATTATGGTAGCTTCAGGTATCCAACATAATGATTCAATATTTGTACATATTGTAAAAGGACCACCACAGTAAGTCTAATGGAATGAACAAGTCATGGGGATAAAAGTTACAGCACAAGGAATACAGTCAATGGTACTGTAACAATGTTTCATGGGGACAGATGGGAGCTACACTTGCACTGAGCACAGCATAATGTATAGACTTGTCCAATCACTACGAGGTATACCTGAAACTAATGTAACATTGTGTGTCACTTAGACTTCAACAAAAAAAAAATAAATAAAGTAAGTAAGTAAGAGGGAAAATATTTTAAAAAAGAAAAAAAGTCTAGTTAACATTTGTTACCACACACAGTTACAAAAATAATTTTTTTTTCTTGCGATGGGAACTTTTAAGATTTAAGGAGACCTTATTTTTCCTTGGCAGGCTTACCATACCCTGTCACACCAGCATCGCCGAGCATACAAGTGGTGGTCCCTGGAGAGGGACTGCTGTGGTGGGACACTGGGGAAGACTACAAGGCCCAGCAGAGTGATGTGGAGACTGCAAGGCAGAGTGTGGGGCCCCCAGCGGAGCAGCGATTGTGTGGGTGGGAATATATGTGTTCAAGAGCACAGACCCTATGAAAGACTTGGATTAACCAATGGCCACTGACTCTAGCACAACCTTAGTCTCCAACGACAGGTAAGACCCCCATTCTCAGGGTCTGCCAGAAGGGCTTGAGATAAATAAAGGACGTCCCAAGAAGCTAAAGATCCTGTGTGAACAAGTATGTGTAGGAGCCAGAGAAATTTGGATTTCTTGGTTATTTCTGTCCTCCCGTTCTCTCTCTCATTAAGTTCTTGGAGGACAAACGCTGAGTTCTGTTCATCTTGGTATCTTCCTGAAGCATGAGCACTAGTCCTGGCAGAATGCTAGCGGGGGCAAAGTCAGACTGTTCCGAGCACGGGGGAGACCATCGCACTCCACCATCCGTGGGGTGAGAAATGTCTTCCTCAGCTCTATCCCTTAACAGCATCTAGCCTTACTGTTTGTTTGCTCTTTTTTTCAGCTTTCTTGAGGTGAGGTATAATCTACCTACCATGAGTTCACCCATTTTAAGTGTACAGTTTGACTTGTAATAAATTTATGCAGTCATGCGACTCTCATCACAACATCATTTTAGAACACTTCCATTATCCCCCAATTTTCCCTTGGGCTCCTTAGCAGTCGCCCTGGCTCCAACCTCCAAACCTAGCGACCACTGACGTGCCTTCCATGACTAGCGTTTGGTCTTTTCTAGAAATGTCATATTAAGGAATCATACAGAGGAGATGTGGTGTCTTTCATTGCGTATGTTGGAGATTCATCCAGGTTGTAACCTGTATCAGTAGTTTGTTCTTACTTGGAATTAGTGACCAGTCTGAACTCATAAATGTTTAGTGTTAATATGTAGGAAAACCAGCCTCCTCAAGCTATTCCAATCGTACAGTGAAGCTGACAGGCGAATAACAAAAATGCATTTAATCACTTGTGTCTCTGATAATCTGCGACTTCTAATTTTGCAAGTCATCATTCTTATTTAGAACAGTTCCCACTACAAATGATAGATCGTGAAAGGGATTCATATTGCTAGCTAACTAGACACAAAATGTTAATATTTATGTCTCATAAAAAGAGTAAAATTGATAACCAACGAACTGGATTTAAAAAAAAATAGTTTGTTCTTTTTTATTGCTGAGTAGTATTCCACTGTGGGGAGAAGCCCCATTTTGTTTACCCAATTGCTAAGTGATAGACATTTTGGTTGTTTCCCATTTGTGTGTGTGTGTGTGTGTGTGTGTGTGAATAATGCTTCCATGCATGTTTGCGTACAAGTCTTTGGAGGGGGGACACAGGTGTTCATTTATCTTGGGTAGATACGTAGGAGTGGAACTGCGGGGCCACCTGGTCTCCATTGATCTGAAGCACCGTGGCAGGGATTAACCTGTAGGAGGCTGAAACTAAGCCCCATGGGGATGGGACACATGATTAGGGGGGATGCAATAGAATTTTAGGAAAAGGGGAATCACTGAGAAGAGAGGTAGAAATGCGCTAAGAGATAACGTCCTTTCCTTCATAATTGATACCTCAATATTCAGGAAGTCTAAACATTTTATCTGATGCAAAACTGCTTCAATCTCACATAATTGTGGAACGTCACACAGACCATAGCACACACTATCGGGCACGTGTGCGTGGACAAGTACAGTGATCGGGACGTCTGCTTTTAGGGAGCCATTAGGTTTAATCATGGCAAGAATTAGCTTTAACCAAAAAATTCCACTTAAAAGAGTCGACTAGAATTTCTACTCTTGGCATAGTTGGTTTTTTATTCTCCCTGGTCTCTGCAGAGGTCATTCTGAATAGCAGTCTCCCCTGGAAATGTGAAACTGTACTGGTCAAGTTTTTGAAGCAAGAAATTATGAGGGAGAACAGAACCGTGACAACAGGAATCACTATTACATAGATCCAAATACGCCCACAAGTCAAATTGTGTCGTCTCACAATTGATCTAGCCCAGTTAGTTAATAACAAAGAAATCCATCCTGTTTTCCAGCGTAAGACTATTTTTTGAAAAGGAACCTCTGTAATTAGAGACTTACAGATTGAGAATTCTGGTTTTTCATTCATTCGTCAGTTTTCAAATATACAAACTGTGCTTGAGTAGTAGGCAAAAAGCTTAACCACTTCATCTTTCTCCCATTGGAAAGATCACCCCAAGCCCCTTGGGTGACTTGGAAATAGGGCTTACCAGGGACTGAGAGATATAGGCAGGATGTTTGAAGTATTCATCACATCAATTCCCTTGCCTTTAATGAAGACCCACAGAAATATCTCTCCGATCTCAATATCAGGAAAAGCCATGCTTCTCTTGAACAGGTGGATTATTCTTGTCCTGCATCAGCGGTTCTCGGAGTGTAGTCCCTGACCAGCAGTGTCAGTATCCCCTGGGAACTTGCTAGAAATGCAAATGTTTGGGGCACCTGTCTGGCTCAGTCAGTCCAACATGCAACTCTTGATCTTGGGGTCGTGAGTTTGAGCCCCACATTGGGTGTAGAGCTTACTTTAAAAAAAAAAGACTTGGGGGCACCTGGCTGGTTCAGTGGTAGAGCGTGTGACTCTTGATCTTGGGGTTGTGAGTTCAAGACCCACGTTGGGTGTAGAGATGACTTCAAAATAAAATCTTAAAAAAACCCCACCAAAATAAAATCTTAAAAAAAAAAACAACAACAATGTAAATGTTGGGGCCCCACCCCAGACCTACCCAAATCAGAATCTCTGGAGGTGAGATCCAGCAATCTGCTCTGATAAGCCTTCTTGGTGATTCGGACACAAGCCAAACTTTGGGAACCACTGTTCTGCTTCACTGATGGCTGAGAACGTTGGCGCCAAATCTCTAGCAACTGCTTTCTAATCCCCCTCGTTCCCCCCACCTCAGAGGCAAAGAAGCGCTCTGCAGCCCCCTTAGAGCCCCAGCTCCTTTAAAATCTTAAAAAAGATTTTAGCAACACTGAATGGGACCTAACCAGGAAACCCAACCTCAGAAAACTGGCAGCTTATTTGTTCAATATCCAACTCATAGTTGGAGTTAAAAGGCTACATTAGGATCATATTATGATTGCTTAATCTCTGAGGAATAGTTGGTTTTGAAAAATTGGGATGATAATACTGACCAGTTATACGCTAAACGTGAACAACAAAGGATTTCATCCTTCTGTCTAGGCTAAGTGCCCTGCAACTTTAACTAGGAACAATTAACAAGACATTGTTATGTTTCGTGGGTGAGTTATAAGGTAAAATAAGTAGAGAGAGGGGCCAATGCATTGATGTTATCTGTATCTGTCATCGTTTGCTTGTTAGCCTGGAAAGCCTGTGTCCTTTGATTAACAGAACACACAGAAAACCGAAGTCCCTGATGCCACATGAGCAAATATGGCTCATTGTCAGGAACTGAGTGTTGTTCGCTCTTGCCACGGATTTTTAACCTTTCAGAATTCAAAGAGAACCTGCTTCATCTCAGCTCTGCTACTGAGTAACTTGTGTGACCTTGCCTGAGATACTTTCCCCCTCTCTGAACCTCATTTCTGCCTCTGAGAAAAATAGAGGATTTGCTTTCAGCATCTCTCAGTTCACTTCCATCTCTGATATTCTGGAATTCTGGAATTCCAGAGATCCAAGAACCCCACTGCTCAAGCAGCAGCCCCACACCACTGCTGTCTCTGCCCAGGAGGCACGCTGGGGGGGGGGGGGCTGCAGCTTCATGAAAGCATGCCTGAGATCTTTGGAATTCAGATAATTTTGGAACTCATACGCAAGAGTTTGTTTCTTACGAAACAGTGCTGTGTGGCCATCCGCCGAGGTGTGAATTGGAAGATACTGTTTGCTCTTTGCTACATGACACACAGGAATCCCAGAGAGATTTTATCATTGGCTTGTGACAACAAGATAGGAACTGTATAGAGAGCCGTTTTCTGGAGAGATGATCTTAAAGAGCCAGCCCAGTGCATGAAATTATTTGTGTGGATACTTAAAAGCTAAGGGAGTTGGGTTTATCCAAACACTTCCCCTCCCCATTCCCATCAAGAACAGTTATTTGGCTGAGTAGTAATTCAAGTGGGGGGGGGGTAGTTCACAAAGGGTGGGGAAGGGTGTGGTTTGCGGTGGGGGGGGGCTCGAATTAACCAAATAATTGATTCACTTCATCCCATTCCCTTTCCCTGTAGCATTTATTGCACGTACTCTGTCAAGTAGAAAGAGTAATCCTTGCTTGCTACTTCTGTTCACTGGCTAGCCAAATACTTTGCTGTTTTTCATTTCACTTCCCAGACTAACTCTGATATGGACATATTTATAAAAAACCTCCCTACACAGAGTTTCTCCTAGCTGAGAGATCATCCTTTGAATCTGATCATTTCAGGGACTGTTTCTTAGCAGGTTATATTATTAAATGCCTTCAGACTGCGGGCCTCTCACTCCCAAGCAACCCCCCCCCACCCCAGAGACACACACAGAAATCACATACTTACATTCTCTGCAACAAGGGGCTTTTCTTACTGCTACTAAGGTGATTGCCTTACGTTTCTCCTTCCTCCACTTGCTGTAAACATCATCTACGTGCCCGTCCTCTCTGGAGTAACCTACGGCATTCCTTCATTTGAAAAGCATGACTTTCATTCTTACAAGTCCTTTTGTGTTGGGACCTCTGAGCAGGGTCCTGTATTATTTTGTTTTGGAACAAAGCAGGTTCATTTTAACCGTTGCTGAGGAGAGAAACCCAAAACAGCATTTAAAAATGTATATGGCATTAAAACAGAGAGCCAAACAGTAAAAACTGTTTGATTGGGGACATTTAGAGACAAAGCAACTGGTGGTTTGCCTGGATTTTTTCATCTCTTAGAGGTTGCTTTGCCATTCTGCAGCACGGCCCTGGTAACGTGCACAGAGTGGGGAATTACCGTATCAGAGCGAGGTGATAAGCCTAGGGTCACCTGAATTATTCCCCCTTGGGAGTAACATCAGCCCTGTCCAAGTGTGAATGATTTGTTGCTTCAGCGCCTCTCTGATATTAAATCTTGAGAAGTGGATTCAAGTTTGTGCTTCAGGGGACACACATACTTATTGATCATGTAAAAGAAAATGCATTAGACCATCCTCTGATGGCAGAGACACGAATGAGTTCGGGGGAAAAAACGGACAAGACCTATACAGATTTTCGTGGCCAGACAAGGAAACAGGGTGATTCTAATAAACAATAAGTGTTATTTGATAATAACTAGTTATTCACAAGATTCCCCAACAGGGAAGAACAAGCAACTGCAGAGCATTTCCCAAACCCCCCTCCCTCTGTCATGGAAACACCAATAAAACTCCTCCACCTCCCATCCTTCCATGCCAGATCGGTAAGCATTTAGCCAAGCATGCTGGGAGACACAGAACAACTGAAGGAAAGGAGTATCCGGGTGTCTTGAATTTGCTTGCCATTCTGCTCTGTTCTACCATCTCGTTACTAGACGTAGGCTTTAGACGTGACAATCAACTACATTTAAACTGAGCAGAAGAAATATTAAAGGCAGAGTCTTCAGAAGAAATGTCTCAAAGACAGCCACAGTCACCTAATGAGACTTTAATTCCAATCACAAATGACACAGAATCATCAAGCTCTCTCATTCCTAATGATACCACAAATAAAGGACGGACCGGAGACAACTCTCCAGGAATAGAAGCTCTGTGTGCCATCTACATCACTTATGCTGTGATCATTTCAGTGGGCATCCTTGGAAATGCTATTCTCATCAAAGTCTTTTTCAAGACCAAATCCATGCAAACCGTTCCAAATATTTTCATCACCAGCCTGGCTTTTGGAGATCTGCTACTTCTGCTAACTTGTGTGCCAGTGGATGCAACCCACTACCTTGCAGAAGGATGGCTGTTCGGGAGAATTGGCTGTAAGGTGCTTTCTTTTATCCGGCTCACTTCTGTTGGTGTATCAGTGTTCACGTTAACAATTCTCAGCGCTGACAGGTGGGTTTCTTTTCTCAGTTTTATTTGCCAGGATGTGAAATTAGGCAAAAAAAAAAAAAAAAAAAAAGAAGAAGAAGAAGAAGAAGAGGAAGAAGAAGAGGAAGAAAAGAAAAAAGAAAGAAAGGAAAGCTTGTACTTGGCATTTACGGGCTACTATTCTGCTTTTCTTACAGTCTGTAACCTGGATGTAAGATTAGAAAATCGGAGGAGGGGGGCTTTGAAAATAAAAGTTGGTGTAAGAATGTTAAGATTCCTGTGTTAGCATCGGAGGAAAGGCTGAAATTGTATGCTTTAGGAATAATTTATTCTCTTTGAAGTGTAATTGTTTGCTTGAAAGAATTCTGAACGGTGTTCTCCCCCCTCCCTGTTTATTTATTAAGTAAGGCAAATTGTTCCAGGTGTAAAAGAAAAACAATTCATGCTTTATACATTAGTGCAGCCTAGTGGTGCAATATTGTTAACATTAGAACATCGGCATAGGTGTGAAATTGACCACATACACATTACTGTCTACGGGAAGGATGGTAAAAAGATGCATGCATCTAAATTATTTGAAATTCATCAAATGAACCAGTGGCAGAAAAACGGCGAGGTTTTCGGCTGCCTGGTAACTCAGTGTAATGTCATCACTTAATTGTCTGTGTTTTCTTTATAGGCATTCAATGACAGTCTTGTTCCCGGAGAAATAAATTAATCTGGTTGACTTTTAGAGCTCTATGGATAGAGCGTGTGAGAACCTCTGGCAGTCCGTGTATTCAGGCTCTGTTAGGATATTTTCGGTCTATAAGTACTGTGTTTTTCTGTGTTTCTATTGTAGAATAACTATGAAAGCGGCGGCGGGGGCGGGAGGGGGGAATTGAGGCTCCAAATGTTAGAAGTGATGCTTAAAAAAGCCTGCAAGAAGCCTTTAAGTAATCAATGCCTGGCAGGACCAGAAGGAATAGCTTCTTCAGATTCTGGAATCTGAGAGGAGGAAAACCTTCCCCTGTGCCTTTTATGGATTTTTGCTTTGGCTGGTTTTATATTCTCTTTGAGGGCAGATTTAGTTAAAGGCTGTAGATTTTAAGGTGAATTTGTCAGAATAAGGAGGCACCTTTGCATGGGCATAGGGTGTCCAGTTTCACCCTTGCCTTGCTCTAAACCTACCTACAGAGCAGCTTGGGCAACAAAGTAGCGCTCATGAACAGGGAAGAAATTAACCCTCTTCTCTTCACTGCACGAACTCACGGAAATCTTTTACAGGAAGGTTGATGACTGCTCACTCATGAAGGAAGGAGAATTAGGTTTAAAATCAGTCACTTATACAAAAAGGAAGTCTTTTAGAACATGTAAGGTAATATACAGGTAATTGAATTACTCCCAATCATACAAAAAATCATGCTGAAAAAAATTTATTCGTCCTACATAGAGGATCTACACACAAAATTATAAAATGGCAAATCTGAAATATTTCCTATTAGTGAATAAGAGAAAAGGATGATTAGCATAAATATCAAATACTGGGATGTATTATATATTTGAAATCATAACTGATTCCAGTTGGTTAATGTTGACTTGGTTATATGCATGTGGATAGGAGGCAGAACTGGATGACCACTAAGGTCACTTCTAACCCTAAGAGTCCATAGTTGTGATATTTATTTTGACCTTTGCCTATGGTTATGTGTTTCAGATACAAGGCGATTGTGAAGCCACTGGAGCGGCAGCCCCCCAACGCCATCCTGAAGACCTGTGCCAAAGCTGGCTGCGTCTGGATTGTGTCTATGATCATTGCTCTGCCAGAGGCTATATTTTCAAATGTATATACTCTTCAAGATCCCAACAAGAATATGACACTTGAAGCGTGTACCTCTTATCCTGTTTCTGAGAAGCTCATGCAAGAGATACATTCTCTGCTGTGCTTCTTGGTGTTCTATATTATCCCACTCTCGATTATCTCTGTCTATTATTCTCTGATTGCTAGGACTCTTTACAAAAGTACCTTGAACATCCCTACTGAGGAACAAAGCCATGCCCGCAAGCAGGTATGTATTAATCAGGACTCATGCATGAATTTAGAAATGAAATTCCTACTTGTGCACCTGTGAGCAATAACTGCAATAGCAGTACAGTATTTTTGTCCGGGTCACGGGCTCTGGAGTGTGTCAGACCCAGGATTTCATTCTGGCTCTACCACATACTAGCTGAGCAATCTTGGGCAAGTTACTTAACCTCTCTGAGCCTGTTTCCCTATCTGTAAAATGAAGATGGGGACTGGGTGATATATATGAAATGCTTGACATGGTTCCTGGTGCACAGTAAGCATTCAATGCATGTTAGGGCTGCTATTGCTAGAAAGGGGACAGCTGAAGTTTGGGAGCAGCGAAAATTATTTACCCTGTGGAATAGTGAGAAACAGCACTCAAGGTGAGACTCTGAAGGGAAGCATCTTTTGTTTTAGAAAGTGTAACAGAATGATAGACACGGGATAATAGAACTGGCAAGACGCCCTAACATTATTCAGTGCAAACCACTTATGCACACATGAGCAAACCGAGGGCTCAAGGGATAAGGTAAGTGCCAGTGGCAGGAGAACACAGTGACTCACAGAAGATTGATTAAGACCATTGCAAGAGCCAGGTGTGCCCTCCTTCCATAAATATGAACAGAAAAAAAGAATCTTGCCAAAACGTTGTTCATTTGATTAAAAAAAAAAAACAACCCAACAGTTCTATCTTTCTTGGGGGTGGGGGGAGATGCGTCCATTGACCTCTTGACCAGTCCCTTCAGTTAGTTCAGCAGGGGTGCTCATGAGGCTAAAGTGGCATACTTAATGCCCATGTGAACAGTTCTCTTTGCTCTGTGACCATAGGCAATGTCTTCACTTAACCTGGTTCATTTCTCTCACGAAGAGGTGCGGGCAGGATTATTTGCACAGGTGTAGGTAGGATGACACATTGGTTTTTATTCCTTCAACTGTATGGTCAGAATTCCCATAGATTAGAAACCACCTTGGGTACCGATTTGGCAACTTCCATAAACCCCCGGAAGAATATTCTAACCTAGTCAGCCTCTGCTGATACAGTGAAAGCAGTTTGGTATAGCATCTCTCTATTTCTAATTAAATTAAAATTTCAAGAATTCCACAACACTCCTTGAGATAATTGGAGGCATCCTAGAGTCTCTCACAACCAGGGCTGGGAGTCTGTGCATTAGAGCTAATGAGACCAAGATCGTGGGTTACCATGCCAATTAACTGGCTGTATCCTATAGGCAGGCACAGGCTGCCTTCCCACACCTCCCAAGTAGTTCTTTCAGACGCATGCTCAAAAGGACTCCAGCCTGCTAACTGTAAATTTCTATGTAAATCCAGAGAATGGCTTTTAAAAATCTCTGCCAGCTAAATGATTGTTTTTGTGGTCATTTTTCTTCCCCCTCCCCTGTCTAGATCGAATCCCGGAAGAGAATTGCCAAAACCGTACTGGTGCTGGTAGCTCTGTTTGCTCTCTGCTGGTTGCCGAATCACCTCTTGTACCTCTACCACTCATTCACCTATCAAACCTACGTGGACCCCTCTGCCATTCATTTTATTGTCACCATTTTCTCTCGGGTTCTGGCTTTCAGCAATTCTTGTGTAAACCCCTTTGCTCTTTACTGGCTGAGCAAAACCTTCCAGCAGCATTTTAAAGCTCAGTTACTCTGTTGCAAGGCAGAGCTGCCCGACCCTCCTCCCGCCGATACCCCCCTTAACAACCTGGCTGTGATGGGAAGGGTCCCAGGCGCTGGAAGCTCGCAGGTGTCTGAAATTAGTGTGACCTTGTTCGCTGGGTGCAATGTGAAGAAGGAAGATGACAGAGTCTAGCTTTTCAATTAAAAATGGTATTTTTCCTCCCAGCATGTGTATCCGACTCTGAGCTGTGCGTAGGTGTATGGTGTCAGGATTTTTGTTGTTTGTGAATTGTGCTGAAATCTTAGAGGAGTGAAAGATCCTTATAAAGTAAAAGACAAACCATGATTTTTTGTCAACGTACAAACATTAACGTTATCGGGCTTTCTAAATACAATGAAGCCCCACTACGTGTAGAAAGACACGTCTGTACGTCAGTGGGTCCTACGGGAGGTTGACTAGGAGAGAAGGTGAAATAAACAAGATGACACTGGAAGATCTAATCTGTTCCCATCACATCTATGCTTCTAATTTCTTCTATACTTCTGCGATTTGCATAAAACTGTGTTTGTGTTTATTATGTGGTGTAAATCTAGAGATTATACTTTGCATATGAAAAGGGGATCAAGAAGAGATAAAACATCTCTTCTGCAGGTTTCTTAAGAAACTAAGTCCTAAAAAATAAACCTTCGCAGGGTTTTTTTGACTGCTCTTTTTCATTAATCTCTATTCCATTGTAAAGCTCTGCAATTACAATGAAAATGCTTTGGGGTCAGCAAGTATAAAGTACTGAGTAAGCATCTGGGGCAGGGTGTTTGCCTTACTGGGTCAACCCTTACTGACTTAATGTAGTTCTACTTATGACTACGACTGATTGATAATTGAGCAAAGTTACCTTTCACAAATATTGTGAAGAACTCGCCTTACTCACAGGCCGACCAAGTGGCCACGTTTGTCATTTTGAAAGCCCCAGAGAAGGACCCCTGTTGAAAAATCTGTGAACCTGCCAGTGTCTGAAATTCTTCCTTCAAGGAAATCCATTTCTTTCTGGTAAGCAGTGCCCTCTTTCTAAAAAATGGAGAAATACCACATGAGATCCCTAACCTCTGGGTGTGCAGTTGTTACCAGATCATCTTCCTGCTTGACTTCTTTAAACCCAATGGGTGCCTAAGTCCTGTAAGAGTGTGACCTAATTAATCTCTGCCCTTGGAAATCAGATGGAAGGTTCTGATTTTCTATCCTCTGCTCCTACTTGCTAGTGCTGTAAGCTTAATAATTGTGATTTCAAACAAACTGTTGTCAATAGATGTGTCAAATTTAGATTTGTTGTTTTAGAAAATGTTTTCTTGGGGCAAATTGAAGTATATGTTTGGCACTACAGTTAAATTTGTATTTCCAAAAATGTGATTTTGGAGCGTGCTTTTGGTAGTTTTGAGCTTTCCTTAAATGGCTTGTGTAGTTGTGAACTTTTGCTAATGATGTGGCTCAAAAAGGAATATATATTAACACTAAACTTTACATTTCTGTAAAACCGTTTTACCAAAAGTGGGAGTGCCAATATTGCATTAGTATTAGGTTGGACATTGTAATAAGTGGTGGGAAACAAATAAATATGAAATAAAGCTTTAAATGACTTTCTGTAACCGTATATTCTACAAACAATAGTTCTGACAGAATATAACTGAGAACCCATTTTGATAATAAAATTTAAGTTATTTTCATTTTTTAAAAAAAATTTAGAGTGAGTGTGCATGCTAGTGGGGGGGGGCCGGGAGGGGAGGGCCAGAGGGAGAGGGAGAGAGAGAATCTCAAGCAGACCCCCCACTGAGCACGGAGCCTGACACAGGGCTCGATCCCACGACCCCGAGATCATGACCTGAGCTGAAATCAAGAGCCAGCCACCTAGGCGCCCCTAAGTTATTTTAAAGTCACAAATCTCTCAGAGATTTTACTATTTCCTCACTCTAAGTAAAAACTACATCTTTACCCTCCTAAGCATAGCATTTTAGAAATAACTGATAAAAGTACCAGATAACAAAAGCCAAGAAAGCTGTTTAGCAGTTGATAAAACTAGAACTCAAAGAACTTTCATTTTCCTCACCCTTAGTAATCCCTAGGTGACTTGGGGATCTGACATAAAATAATTCCCTAAATGGTTTTATAGGGCATTGCCCTCCCCACCATCCAGAGTTGTGGAATTAGGATTAAAATCTATGGCTTTGTTGTGACTTTTTTTTTTTTTTGGAGGGGGTGGTCTCTCTCTCTCTCTCTCTTTTTTTAACAGATGATCCTAATTGGAGCTAACCTTATAAATAGGCCCCAATATCCACAATTTCTTTCACACTGCCTATTGTGGGGAAAAGGCTGGTACCTGAAAAACAAACTCTGTACACTTCCCAATTTTGCTCAGGGTCCACCCTGACCCAAGACTTGGAATAAAGGACCATAATAAGATGCTACAAAGCAGGAAAACAAAGTCACAGACTGAGATATAACCAAAATGTGCAATGGGCAAGTCTTTGTCATTGAAGTTGAATGTGTTAGGAAACATTTTAACACTGGCATACCCACTGAAAGCAAATTTGGGTTTAAAGAATTTCTGCAGTTTCAACCATCTTAGGTCAGGGATCCATCAATCTTTTTGTCAAAAGGAGTTACTTTTGTTTCCACTAAGTGTTGACATTACAGGAAGTGGGGACAGGAAAATTCCTGAACAGAGTGAGCTTGAAAAGGCCATTAAAAAAAAAAAAATCTAGTTCGGTATAGTTCAGTAATTTTCCAGAGTTCCTAAGCCAGGTAGGAGACTTCTCTGGTCAGGGAGTCTCTGCTTTTACAAGTTAATGTACTTTTATCCGCCAAGAAGGCCATGGCCTATTAGGCCAGGAGTATAGCACGTATCACCCCTAACAGAGGTCAAAGAGAGAAAGAGGAAAATATTCAGAGAGAAGCTGGCTGTCTGGGTCCTGAGAACTGGTTCGGCTTCCTGGGTCCTGCAGCTCCTCATGAGACCCATCTACAGTCCCATCCTGGAATTTCAGGTACTATCCCCATCATTATAATGATAAATATATAATTTTTTGCTTGTTGCCTTGAGTGTTTCTGTGACTTGCAAAAAATCCTGAAAAAGACAGGTTACAAAGAGATGCCTACAGATTACCTCAGTTACTAGGGAGTTAATTCTATGAGTACACAGAGAAATAAGAACACACAGGAACCAGGCCTCATAGAGACAATAGCACTGTCAAAGCAAAACAACTGTCAGGTCTCATGGCCAAACAGAATGCCACTGCAGGTACAAGTGTGCTTAGCTCCCAACTCCACTGCTCCACTATTATGGTGATTCAGTGACCCCCTGTCCCTGCCTCAGCTTCTCCTCTCACCCCTGGGGAACTTCTCCACAGCAGGCCTCTGTTCTGCTTATTACCTTCCCCACGTGGGCCTCCCTATCTCTGTGCCGCTCTAACCACGTCCCTGCGCATTCCATACTCACTCCTGTCCCTGGGAAACGTGCTTTATTGGCTCATATAGCCCAATTCAGTCTAGAATGCAGGGCTACCCTATCAGGTCACCTCACAGGCCTCTGGGCAGCCCATGGGCCGCGGTGGCTGTGTCACATGGGACCCAGGCATAAGGAAACTTTTTGGCCACCTGTTCAGAGGGGCCTGTGGATACAGCAGGCATTCACAGGGTCACGGGCAGCAGTAGGACTGTGTAGCATATTATCACCTATGCTGTGAACTCACCCAGGAATGAAATGGGAGCCCAAGAACGCATTGCTGAAAACAGCTGTACACTATTTTGGGATCCAGGAAGAAATACTTAGCAATGCTTAAATAAGCGAGCCCAATAAAACTCACATTATCTATATCATAAAAATGCACGCGAGATCAGTTCTCTGATGGCCTGCAACAGAACAAGAACTTCACGAAAAAGAAACGTAATTGAAAAAAAAAAAAAACTCAAGCCCAAGCTACTATTCAAAAATCACTGTTAGGGTTGAAACCATATTCTCACAGCTGGTATTTGGGGAGTTAAGATTTTCTAGAGCCCATACGCAACTGCTATATTTAGAAGCAAAAGGTCACTGGAATAGCAGAACTAATTTCTTCTGGTAAGTTTTTCCCCACTCTCAAGTCTGGTTTAAATTTAAAAATTTTTACCTTTATACATAATTGGTGTACTATTGCTATTTTTAAAGGAATTAACAAAAACTTTTAAACGGTTGTTTTTGGTGCAACAAGTATTGGTAAGAATCATCTACATAAACAAGTGTGTCTCCCTTGAGCTGTGCCTGTCTTGTTGACTGCTGGCTCGCCAGAGCCTAGCACAGTCCCCGGCACGTGGTTGCTCAATAAATATCTGCCCGATTAAAAAAAAAAAATACAGACCTCTTTATTTTCTACCATAAATATGTAATTTGGGGAAAAGCTGTATAGAGGACAAATATTCTGTGCTTTTCTAAAAGAAAGACAAAAAACCCGAAGTTACTGGGCCAGTAAAGGTGGTGTTTATACTTGGATGTTTGTAAGTTTCAGGTTTGGAGCTTGAGCACCTCTGAATCATGGTGTACAAGAGGAAGGCAACTACTGCCCCCTCGCCCCACGCCTTTCCAGAGTGGATCTCCAGCCCGAGAAGGTAGCAGGGAGATAAAGGAGGGGCCGGAGGCTGGGAAAAGAAGGTTGGTCCCCACCCATCGTTCGTTCGTTCGTTCATTCATTCACTCACTCACTCACTCACTACGCACTAGACACCACACCCTGTGCTAGGAGCTTAGGCCAAGAAGATGAACAAGAGCCGGCGCCGATCCTAGGGAAATCATAAAGAAACAAGCCAAAGTCGCGTTTCCCATGCGGAACCGGGAAAAGAGGCCCAGCTTTTTCTCAGGAACACAAACCCATCCCGCCCGCCCCATCCACTCCCCCAAGATGGCGCCCGCCGAGTGGGAACATTCCCACGCCCCCGGCTGCTGCCTGCCGCAGCCCCCGCGGAACCTAAGGTCCCCAGGCACCGCGGCCCCCGCGCACCACCCCCGTCCCGCCCAGAAGGCAGGGGTGGGCAGCGGCGCGTGACAGCCGCGCGCGAAAGCAGCGCGCCCCCCCGACGCCCCGCCCATAGGACCCCGCACCACCCCCCCCCGCCCGCGTCGGCGCTTGTTGACGCCACTGGAGGCGTGTCGGCGCGACCCGCGACGTCGCGACGTGCCGACAATGGCGACTGCGTCAGCCTGAGCGGGCCTCAGTTTTCCAGCAATCTCCTGACGTTGCCGCGAGGGCCGTGGGGGCCGCGGGGGCCGCGGGAGCCGCGGGCGCTGCAGGCGTCTCAAACCCGGTCGGCGGCGGCGGCGCGCGCGCTCCCGCCACGCCCTGGGACGAGCCGCTGCGCCGAGGCCTGGTGGAGCAAGCCAGGTGGGCGGTGGCGCGGCCGGGCTGCAAGCTGGGGCGCGCGCGCGCGCGCGCGGCAGGAAGGCGGGCGGAGCGGGGGGCGGCGCGGGCGCCGGGCGGCCCCGACCTCCCGGGGGCTGCTGGGGCGCAGCAGGGAGTCGTGCCGGGGGGCGGCGGGGCGCGGGCCGAGTGCGGCTGACCTCCCTTTCTCTGTAGCCTCTGGCTGCATCTCGGCCTCTTTGCTCCTATTTGCTCGCGCGGACCCTGTCCCTTGCCTAAGTCGGCAACATGAGCGGCAACAACTTGGATGGGAACGACGAGTTTGATGAGCAGTTGCGAATGCAAGAATTGTACGGCGACGCCAAGGACGGCGACACCCAGAAGGATCCCAGTGGAGAGCCCGATTCTTTCGGGCAGCAGCCGGCTGACACCCCGTACGAGTGGGACCTGGACAAGAAGGCTTGGTTCCCCAAGGTAGGAGAGTGGCACGGGCGCCACGGCAGAGCGAGCCCGCCTGGCCAGCCTCGCGAGGCGCCCCTTTTCCGTTTTCTTTGCTGAGGTCCTGAGTTAGAGCCCCATGGATAGTGACGTTTCTTTTTGTTGTTTCTGTTGCAGAACCGATGTGTAGAGAAACGTAAATCTTTACGGAGATGTCTTAAATGTAATTTAATTCTTAAGTCTTGTCTATGCCTTACTAATTTTGTCTGTGAAGGTCACAGTTGGTTATTGCATTGATGACTGCTTTTTATTGCAAAGAGGAAAAACACCAGGAGCAAATTTAGTAGCTGTTAATCTCAGATAGCCAACCTCACTTATCCTAGGAATTCTGATATTTGTTTAGCTCATATACTTTGTGCAAAAGGCAGCTTCTCTGTTTGAAAAAGAGTAGCCACATCGTATATCTCTTTACGGATTGAACTTTGTCTTGCACCTCTCTTTCCTATCAAATTTTGTCCCTAGGCATGTGTGTTTGAACCATATAACCACAGGCACAGAATATGGCGTGGAAAAGATCTATGTATATTTGTTTAGAGTGCTTGGAAATTGTTAAGTATTTTATTCCAGCTTGAAAGTAGTGTAACTGGTGTTAACTTGGTTCTGTAAACTTTTTGGTAAAAGTACCCTGTTAATCAAAGTCTCATGTGGGTGGAAAAAGATACTAGTTAGCATGCTAATCGACTTGCAAGCTGGTAATATAAACCGTGTCTCCATTGCGTAATTCGACTGTTACCCTTAAAATTATTTATTTCAACTTTTTTATTTTCCACTTTGTATTTGTGTGTATGCCCCACTCCGTCCACATTGTTAAATTTATTTTGCTTGTACTGGTCGTGCCAGCTCCAGAGCAGATTTGGTTTCTGAGGACTTTTAACAGTAGTCTGATAATGGATTCATTTGTGACTCTTATCTTTTTATGTTATGGAAGCCCATACCTCTTGAAACTTTGAGTTTAAAATTTTCCCCACTCCTGTGTGTGTGTAACATTGACCAGAATGAAGGAAGAACTCCCATGTCTTTCATTGTGCAACTGTGCTTTTTTTTTTTAACCCCCTAAAAGCGGGGAATATAGATGTGAGTTGAATTTGTTCTTAGTTTCTTCTGACACTAAATGATAGTGTGATATAATTAGTGATGGAGTTAAAATAAGCATTTAGTTTTACAGTTGTTAGCCCTATGCCCTTATACCAAATCAGTTCCATTCTGTGTGCTCTCTGCATACAGATACTCAAATATTTAGCGTGTGTATACTTTTGTGTATCTCTATAGCAAAAGAAAAATTGGTTCTGGTGTTAGATTATTAGGTGACTGTTGGTTTTTGTTCTGTTCTATCGTTATCTGGTACTTCCTTTGTTGTCTGTACTTGTAGCCTTAGTCAAGTAGATTGGAGAGAGGTAGTGATTTATAAATGAAACAACTAGAAAACTCGCCAACATCACTTAAAATGCCAGTAGTATCTTAGAATTTTGTGTTTGATAACCCAAATACCCATGTCTTATTTTTTTTATCATTTTATGCACATTTTCTGTGTAAGGTGACTGTTCTTGCATTTACACTATTTACTACAACCGTTATCTGCAGAAACACTTCTTTGTTCAGTTGTACAACTAAATATGCTGAAATTTAACCCAGTGTAAACTCTATGGGAAGAAATCAATTTTCAATTTCTATATGTGTGTGTGCTGGAATTTTTTGTTTAGATCACTGAAGATTTCATTGCTACATATCAGGCCAATTATGGCTTTTCTAATGATGGGGCATCTAGCTCTACTGCAAATGTACAAGAAGTCAGCGCTAGGACCGCAGAAGAACCTCCGCAAAGAAAAACCCCTGAACCCAGTGATCCCAAAAAGAGGGGAGAAAAGAGAAAGGCCGAATCAGGCAAGTGGATTTAGCTTGCAAAACATGAATGTAAAAATTTTAAATGTTAGTATGGGTATATATGGTTACTATTTGGAGAATTACAATGGCTTTGAAGGAATCATAAGATGAGAGGCTTTTTTTTATTATTATTATTTGGGTTCATATATTGGCTCCCGCACTAATTTGTGAGCATTGGGTAGGCTCTTTCAATTCTGTGCCTCAGTTTCTTCCTTTGCAAAATAGAGCTGCTATCAAAAGTTCTGTTTGTAAGGTAATTTTCTTACAGTTTTTTGAGTTTAATTAAATTGAACGCAAGGCAGTTTTGCCTCAGCTTGGCCATGTCTAACACAGTAGGTTGGAGTCAGAGGCAACTTCTGCATGCAGGGCCTGAAGTCAGTGCAAGGAAGAGTTTTTTTTAAGGTGGTAGCAGAATCATAAAGAACCAAGATGAGTAGCTCTCCTTTTGTAGATAAGGCTCTGAAACTAATTAAGTGTCCAAAGATCTGAATACTTTGAAAGCTGGACAGTGATTTGAGTTAGTCTCTCTTGTTCTAAGGGTAAGAAAAGAGTCCTGGAAGTTTCAAGAAACTGGTACATTGTCAAGATTTCATAATGGGACTCTTACCTTTTCTTGCATGTATTTTCTTTTAATTTTGATTTTTAGGTTGGTTTCACGTTGAAGAAGACAGAAATACAAATGTATATGTGTCTGGTACGTATGCTCTTTTATTTATTTGTTTGTTTATTTTAAGTAGTCTCCACACCCGACGTGGGCCTTGAACTCACCACCCTGAGGTCAAGAGTTGCACTCTTCCAACTGAGCCAGCCAGGCGCGCCCCCATCTCTTAAACAAATATAGAGTAGAAAATATTTGACTTTGAGATTTTTCAGGAAGTGATTTTTACTTTTCAGCTTCTCTGAAGTCTATGTTTTATCATTGTGTCATTTTTTTGTTCAGCTATTGACATTTGTAAGGGATACATTTTTGCTTACTACAAAACTAAGAAACATTGCGAGTGTGTAACTTTGTATGCCATCCTTTCTGTCTGCTTTAGGTAACTTATGGCAGTTTGCTCCTACATTGATACAAAGCTTAAGCAAAACATGATTTTAATGTATATTTGAATATATTAAAACATGAAATTTCCTCAATTCTATAGGTGTGAGATTTTTTAACGTATATTTAGAAAATCAAACGTGTGCTCGTCTAAGTTGTAGATTTCTAATTGGTAGAATGCTTAAGTAACCTGCACTGTTACTGTACATGCTTTTATAATTTTCTTCCCTAATGTTACAGGTTTGCCTCCAGACATTACAGTGGATGAATTTATACAGCTCATGTCCAAGTTTGGCATTATTATGAGAGATCCTCAAACGGAAGAATTTAAGGTCAAACTTTACAAAGATAATCAAGGAAATCTTAAAGGAGATGGTCTTTGCTGTTATTTGAAGGTTAGTTATGTGGTCAAATAAATTTCTTGTATTTTCATTTTTTAACTCAAGAACCAGGGCTGTAATTTCATATAGATGATAACCAAGACTGAGAACTATTCAAAACAGGATATGAAGAAAGCTAAAATTTCAGATTGTGCCTGTGTGTATCGCACTGGTGAGGTTATTTACTGTTGTAGGAAAATATGTTATCAGGCCAAGGTATTATGCAAGTTATATGACTGAAGTGCTTCTTTTGTCTTAAAAGAATTCTCACTGCAGAGATCTCTTTAGGACTCAGAACACATTTTAAAAATCCACAAAGAAAAGAAAGCCGGTAACATTTTATTTACCCACTGGAATGAATTAGACCGGGATTTGGCAAACTCCAGCTCACTGCCTGTTTTTGTAAATAAGGTTTTATCGAACACAGCCACATTCATTCGTTCACTCATTTACTCGTTTGTCTATGGCTGCTTTTGTGTTTCAGCAGTGGAGTTGAGTGGTTGCAGCACACACCACGTGGCCCACAAAGCCTAAAATACTTACTAACTGGCCCTGTACAAAAGTTTTCTGAGCCCTGAATTAGACCATAAAGGAGATGGTAGCTATGCTTGCTGCTCTGAAATGTATCGTGAATGGGAGAGAAGAGAGATTGTTGCTCTTAATAGAAATTTGCAGAACTTTACGTAATCATGGCACCATCAATTAATTGCACAGGGAAAGCTCAGTGTCAAAGGCAGTCACCGTTTCTGGAACATCTCTCACCTTAGGAGCATGTTTTATGCATTATTGCAGAATACAGAAGAAATGTGCACAACGATGACATGTACCTATGTCATGGAAGGTGAAAATAATTACAGAGTAAAATCAAAGTGATTAAACAACAGTACCAACACCACAGCTGTGTTGTGAATGTAAAACGTTTCAGTGAAGTCGGAAAGGGGTAGGGTTAAGCTGACAGCTCTTTGGAAGATACGTTTTGAATCTGGTTCTTGAATGTGAACGGGCCATCTGGGAGAATGGCCATTATAGGTAGTTATTAATTTTCACATACAAGGAGATTTGAAAGTTTTACAAGTTCCTCAAGGGTTATTAAAAATCTGTGAACAGATTCTTAGGAAGTTTGATTGGATTTTCTAATTTTTTAAAGAGAAAAGTGGAGTTTTGAGTCACTTGATAAAAAGTTCAAGATTGGCCAACCAGTGTATTAAGTTCCAAAAAAATATAATTAAGGGACTCCTGGGTGGCTCAGTCAGTTAAGCATCCGACCCTTGGTTTCAGATCAGGTCATGATCTCAGTGTCGTGAGATGGGGCCCTGCATCGGACTCCACGCTCAGTGTGGCGTCCTCCCTCTCCCTCCCCCCTACCCCTCCTCCTCCTCTCTTCTCCTCCTGCCCTCCTCCCCCTGACTCATGCTCACATGCTCGAGTGCACAGGCGCTCTCTTTCTGAATAAAATCTTTTAAAAATATATAATTGTTCTAAGATCCATATTTGATTGTGCAGCTAAGTTCAGTTATTTTTTGTTTTCCTCAGGTCCTCAGATCTTTGACTCTGCATAGGGCTGACAACTGCCCTCTTTGTGTAGAACCCAGAATCCACAAATGTATTTAATGTACAAGTCGTGAGATAATCATCTTCACACTATATCACAGACCTACATTTTAATTGGTGAACCAAAAAAATTAAAGGCTGGCTATGCTATTCCCAGTTCCTCGAGTCATCTAGTCTTTTGAGTAGGAATACTTTCGAATTTTAAACTGGAATGTACCTTAGAAGTCACACAAGTCCTTTTGCCTCATTGAGAAATTGAGACTCCAAGAGGCAATACTACTATTCCAATAATAATGTGATCTATTGAGCACCTGTATGCCAGTCTCTATCCTTTATGTGCATTCTTTCATTTGATTTTGTCAAGAACCCTGCAAAGAAGGCATTTCTCTTCCCATTTTACAGATGAAGAAATTGAATAACTTGCCCAAGTTCACAAAGCTGGTTGAGGACAGCTGTGTCTAGAGTGCAGGTTTCCTGATAAGGCAGCCTAGAGTTCTTTATCTCAAAGGAGGTAGTTATGATGACATGTTTATTGTATGTATGGTCATCGTTCGTCTAAAAAAACCTCCCAAAGCTTCATTTCAGCATGTAAATTCCTGTCTCTCATTTTACCTTTATAAAGAGGGAATCTGTGGATCTCGCGTTAAAACTCTTGGATGAAGATGAAATTAGAGGCTACAAATTACATGTTGAAGTGGCAAAGTTTCAACTGAAGGGGGAATATGATGCTTCAAAGAAGAAGAAGAAGTGCAAAGACTACAAGAAAAAGCTGTCTCTGCAACAGAAGTTTGTGTTGTTTTTCCGTTTCTGAAAGATTTCGTATAAATATCCTAGAGTGTGTTTTTGGTATAGCCCCCTAGTTTTGTTCCATCAAATGTACGTATAAATTGTTTTCAAAGAATTTCATTAGATCATCAGAAACCTTCATTAATCTGCAAGGTAGGATGATCTGCCAGTGGCCGTGTTTTTCTTTTCTGGAGTGTGTATTTGTAATATAACATGGGCTTCAGTGAGATGAGAAGGCCTTCTCTTTGGAAGGAGTTGAACAGCAGATTAAATAAAATAGTTCAGGCTTGTATACCAGAGCCATTAGCTCATTTTTGATGTGAATTGACATCAGCTACACAGGGAGCTAAAGCGTTAAGTACTTTCTTTTATCAGAGTGAGTTCTAATAACATTTCTAACACTGTGCTCAAACCAGTGATACAGTGATCATAAAAGAGTTGAGTTGTGGTGTCCTATAGTTTTTACAGGAATAGTCAGACTAGATACCTACCAATTTTATGTAAACACCTACCAATAAAATTTAAGATTGTATAAGAGTAGTTTTACATATTTCAATGCAGTTTGTTCTTTGTGATCATAAAATGCCTAAAAGCCAATACAATTTGAACTTATTTTTTGCCCTCAAAGTGTAGTCGTACGTACCAGATAGTCATAAATACTGAATAACTGGCACTTTATGGGAGTCTCATTGGAATGTTTGTAACCAGATCACAGTTCTGAAAAAAGATCCATTCTGGGGATTTCAGACACGGGGTCTGTCTTTCACCCACCCAGTAATGTTACTGCCTCAGAAAGTCTCCCAGTGGGAACTGTGACTAAACAAGATAATTAGTATCATTAAGTACTCGATAGAGGATGATTGTAACAACTCTTTTTCTCCTCTCCCACAAGTATGAAACAAAATTCAGTCTCTTGTTCCTGTTTTATCGCATTAGGCAGTTGGACTGGAGACCTGAGAGACGAGCCGGCCCATCCCGGATGCGGCACGAGCGAGTTGTCATCATCAAAAATATGTTCCATCCGATGGATTTTGAGGTAGGAGGTGATATTCCCGCCGATGGGAACGTTGATGTGCTTTCTTTCAAGGGAGCCCAAAGCTTGCCTCGCCTTGTGTTTCTCCTGTCACATCCTACACATCCACATAGCTGGCAAGGTAGGAAAATAGAGCTAAGTAAGAGTCCATCAAAGCGTTTGGATTTTCCCATGTTTAGCCCAGGGTTCTTTTAGTTGTTCCCCAGGGAACACTGTTTAACACCCACACCGTGGCTGCAAACGGCAGCTACTTGAAGAAATCATTAAAAATACAATCACTGAACAATTTCTGGGCACTGCTTGTGGGTTTTGAGTGCATTTCCACAAGGATGGGCTGGTTTCGGTGGGGAGTCATTTCACACTTGCCAATGAGAACTTCACTTTGGTACTACAGACCTGATCCCTAAAAAAAAAAAAAAAAAAAACCCGGGTTCATGAAATACAGCTCCCAATGTTTAATTGGTGACGGTAGCTTTTCAAGATCTGACTTGTACACAATGCCTTCGTGGCTATTGGGAGGACTTTATAATACTTACTGTCCATGTTAAAATTCTAAGAACATCCGGTAAAAGCGACTAGAGGACGAAGAGCTGGAGAGGTACGAGAGGCGTGCGAGGCCTAGACCACCGCCACAGCGCCTTGTACAAGAGGCCTCCTGCCTCTTGTTCTTGTCGGTCTTTCCCACAGACCCATGGCAGCGTTTGTGGACGAACAAGGCTTTATTCTCTGCCTGGAATCTGAAATTAATGATCAGCAGCTCCACAGACAGAGAAAGGCAACAAGTAACCATAAAGATAACAAGTTACGTGAGAAGAAAAAAACGTTCGTACTGTACCACTCCAGGTTTATAAGTATCTAGTTGCAACTGAAGCCCCCTCTTACTCCTTCTGTGCGTTGTAACAGAACAGCAGTTTCATTGTAACCCCTTTGGAGAGGACCCCAGAGTGGTCTGTGGAGCTCCGGCCCAGCCAATAGTGATGTGATAGGGTTCACGGTGCACCCCTGGGGTCTGCGTATCTTTTGAGGTCATTGGGGAGAGATACATGTGGTCAATTTGTAACATTTGATGTCTCTTCTGAGTAGAATTCTGAAGAATTTTAAAACACTTTTTGGAAACATTCTCCCTGCCAGGTAGGGATTTGAAAGGAATGCATAGCTGGATCAGGCTATCTGGTCTACTAGGTACAACTCCAGATTTCTTACAGTTCATCTCATTCTATCCCCCATGTGAATAACGGGTTTTTTAAAATTACATGACCTGTTAATGTCTATGACCTGACATCCTTGATGCACGCATTTCATACTTGTAATGCTCGAGTGTGAATATTAATGCAAACTTAATTCAAATTGTCAGGAACCTCGGTAAGTAGAAGCCTGTTGTGTGATTGCATATGTGTTTGTGTTTTGCCCCCCTGCTTTGCTCACTGACCACCTAATTTGAATCTGGCGATCACATTGTGCAGACTTTGTTTTTCTGAGCTTAACGAGTATTCTCTCCTCCAGAACGCCAAATTTACTTGATTTTGACCCCTACAAATTCCCTCCAGTGGATCATTTTAAGGACAGAAGGCTCATGCTTGTAAATTCTCTGTTCTTTTTTCAAACGCTCTTACTGGTTTAGTGTAAACTTTACTTTGGAGTTATAGAGGCTTTAAATTACCCTGTTTAGCCAAAGTCCTCTTAGACTTCCATTTTCTTTTACACCAGTTTGAAAAACTGTTCCTAACGTTTATTGTTATCGGAAATAATCGGATCTCCTCTACTAGAATGTGAGCTCCGTGAGAGCCAGGAGCTCCCTCGTTTGCTCTTATATTCCCAGTGGTTAGAATTCTGCCTGGCATACAGTAGACCCTCAATATGTATTTATTTTACAGACCCTCAATATTTATATGAAGAAAAAGTGAAAGGATGATTGAATCAGAGTCCTGTTACAAGGCAGAGTCCTTTGCTTCACTCCGCGGATAACACGTTTTCTCTTGAGCATCTTTGCAAATGAAGGAAAGTGTTCTTTTCAGAAGCTGAGAGGACAGGGACGGGCTTCAGAGCTCATGGTGGGAGAAACCCCCGGGTGCTGCCCTTGTTCGCCTACCTGCCGGCTCTCGTGCGGCCTGCCACCTCCACGAGAGCCTTTCAGACAGAGGGATCTCGTTATGTGTTTGGGGTTTTTTTTTTAAGATTGATTTATTTACTTTAGAAGGGAGAGCGAGCGTGCACGGGAGCGGGGGTGGGGGGGCAGAGGGAGAGGGAGAAAGAGAAAGAACTTAGTTTTTGTTCCCGGTCTCTGTGGGCCTGTACTTCAGAGTGTGTCAGTACGAATCTGTCCACCATAGTAGACTATCCAGGAGGGTAGACCTCCACCCACATGGGGTTATTTAACTGAAATGAAAGAAAATTAAAAATGGAATTCCTTAGTCCTACCAGCCCTCTGTATTGGATAATGCAGATACTCATTTGTCACCACAGCAAGTCCTGTTGGGCACCGCTGGTGTAGACGCTGTATGACTCGTCACCAAGGTGTGCAGCCGGAAAACGTGCTATTGGACGTTTTGGGGGAGTGTTTGATTTGACGAAAGATTCCATGTGAATCGAAAGAGTAGTCATCAGCATTGAGCTTTGTAGTGGAAAACAAAAACTGAATTGTTAGGTTCCCCGGGGTGTCAGAAAGAAACCAGATTGGGGGGGGGGTTGTGGGTAGAATATATTTTTACTCCACAAACAGTTGACCCGTGTGAGAAGCAAAATACCTAAAAATACTCTTTGGTGTCAGGGTGAACAATGCGAAGGCTAATATTGTTAATGTAACTTCAGAGGGTTTTCAGTATTTAATTCAAAGCCTTATTTAAAAAGGCATGCCTGGGGGCGCCTGGCTGGCTCGGGCAGAAGAGTGTATGACTCTTGATCTCGGGGTTGTGGGTTTGAGCCCCACGTGGGGTATAGAGATTACTATTAAAAAAAAAATCAATAAACTTTAAACAATAAGTAAATAAAACTGCATGCCTGGCCAGTTTGAGTACTGGGAGGTGAAGAACCAAAACTGTGTCGCAAAGGTAGGATTCTCATTCTGTACACCAGCACTGGCCAACAGAAAGCGAATGTGAGCCACATGGGTAGTTTAAATTTTTCTGGGACCCACAGTTAAACTAGAACACGAAATAGGGGAAATTAATTTTAATAATGAACTTTAGCCCAATAGATCCAAAATAGTTTTAATTTCAGCATGTGATACAAAAACATTAACGAGTTACATTGTTCCCCCCCACTTTGGTACTAAATCTTCAAAATCTGGTGTTCATGTCACACTTGGAACACACCTCAATTGGGACTAGCCACATTTTAAGTGCTCAGTGGCCACATGCGGTTAGTGGCTGCCGTCGTGGCCAGTGTAGGTTTAGATTGGAAAGGAGTGAGAAATATGGTTTAACTTTCTTCCTGGGAAAACAGAACGCCACCCCCCCCCCAAAATGAGTATTGAGCAGGAGGTTTCAGTGCATCTGTCTGATTTTCATCTCAAGTCTATTGCTTGCCAAGTGTTGTGTTTAGAAATTTTCCATTCTTAGCTATGTTAAAGAGTTTTCCTAGAGGAGGGGATTGTTAGCGTTAAGCTTCAGGCTACTAAACAGCAGTGAGGCTATATTATATTATATTAGTTTTTCAAGCTGGTATAAATGAAAACGGAAGTGTAGGAAGATTTTGGCTAAAATTGGATATGCTTGTAGGAAAAACACTGAGACTTTGCTGCAGAAATAGAGTGGTGCTCCCCCCCACACACACAATGGAGTCACACTTAAATTTGTTAAATATTTTGAAAGAATTTTGTATGTTTTTACTGTAATCCTGATTTCCCTTGGTGAATAAAGTTAAGATATTGGGAATTGTTTTTCTAACTCTGAAAAGGCTTTTTATTGACTATTCACCATGTGGAAACACCTGTGCTGGGTTCTGTGAGGCAGACAAAACATTCAGACCAGATTCCTGCCTTAGGAAAGCACACAGTCTGATAGCTGTGCGCGCGCGTGCGCGCGCGCACACACACGCACACACACACACACACACACACACACACCCCTCAAGGCCACACACACACACACACACACACACACACACACACACACACCCCTCAAGGCCACCATGTGCCTTTTATGCTCCGGTTCCCATTCCTCTCAGGGCTGACAAATCCTATATAAAACAAACAGCATCTCCAAAATGAGCTTTTATAAGTGGGGGCAACCCAGCTGTACTTTTAGAAGGCTCAGATTTATAGGATATTCTTTTATTTTTAAATTTGATGTCAGTAACTGCCTACCAGCTCTTTATTTTTGCTTTTTGAGAGAACTTTAGGAGGGAAAAGGCACTTTTTTTTTGTTCTTTGCAGTTCTTCTTTAGTTGGTGAGGAAAATAAAAACCCGTGAGCAAGATGAAGTTAAATGTTTCCTAAAAAGCGTAAGTCTACTTCAGTAGAAGTTCATATATAGGATGTTTTGTTTATATGTGTTTGTAGTTGAAATTCAGGTTGATAATGTAACGTTTGATGAGCCCCTTTCATGCACTGGGACTTGGGGAAAGATTTGTTAATCCCTACAGGTAATCTTAAACCCTTTTGTTGTGGGGTGGAGAGCCCCCCCCCAACTCAAGACCTCCAGAAGCAGCAACACTTGAGTGCCCTTGATAGACTCACAGTTGAAAGCAAGCAACAGCTAAGGATATATTTTTTTTTAAGATTTTATTTCTTTATTTGAGAGAGAGCGAGAGCACACGAGCGGGGATGGGGTAAGGTGGGGGAGGGGCAGAGGAGGAAGCAGACTCCCTGCTGGGCAGGGAGCCCGATGTGGGGCTCCATCCCAGGACCCCGAGATCATGACCCGAGCCGAAGGCAGATGCTTCACCCACTGAGCCATCCAGGCGCCCCGAGAATGTATTTTATTGTGTGCTTCTTAGCAGCTCTTTTATTTGTGTGGTTCTGTTGCAGTGTGGTAGGAGACAAGATGAACAGGAATCCTTATAAGGGAGGTTTACCCTGTGAGTTAAAATAGAATCTTGGAAGCACAAAGAACTATCTTAGTCAATGAAAGGGATATGTCGCTCCCCATTACAGCATTTCTGTAAATGGGAATCTATGCAAAACCCAAAGCAGAGGGCTGTGGTCAGTACAGTCAGGATGCCCGTGCAGAACAGAGGAATTAGCAGTGTCTGACTTCCGGTGTGCCAGAGGACCTTTCCTGCCCTTACAGCTGCTGTGCTTTAGGATTTCCAGCCCTCCTTCGCTGCCCCCTCCCCGCTGCTCCAGCGCAGTCCTGCTGCTGCCCGCCATGCTTAGCCATTTCCTCCAGCTGGAGTAGCAGCTGCAGCCTTGCTGGTCCAACGTCCTTTGGTTTTGACTTTTTAAAATTCTGTAGACTGCAGACAACAGTAACTACTTTTAAGTAAAACCTTTTTCTGTACGTTGGTTTGTTGTCAAAGCAAGAAATTTGATTTCTCAGGATTTGTGTTTAAAGAAGGGGGCAGATCTGTTTTAATCGTGTGTATGTTTGCAGGATGACCCATTGGTGCTGAATGAAATCAGAGAAGACCTTCGAGTAGAGTGTTCAAAGTTTGGACAAATTAGGAAGCTCCTTCTCTTTGATGTAAGTTTGTGGCTTAGACAAATGATCCCTAAAGCAATTTGTTCTTTTCATTTGATAAGTTATTCCCAGATCCCAAATTTTGGATTCATGTTTTTGTATGGTAGGTCTGCTATCTTGTGGTAGTCATCTGTTAGCAATAATTAGATGAACGTGGATCGGCAGTCAGGGCTTTGGTGGACTTGGTATGCCTTGGTGATTTCCCTTTATCATCACTCTGGAGTATACAATCAGATGAAAAGAAGTACGAGAAAGATGTGTGAGACGTTGTGTTTCCCTGTTTGCCCACCTTTCCCTATCTTCATGAATTATTCTCCTCCTCCATGTTTGAAGAAGAACGATCAAGCAAGACATTTTTCTGTATGTTCCCCTTCTTACTCTTTGTACTTCCAAGATCGACGCACAATAATTAAAAGAGTTGCCATTTATTGATTGCATATGAGCTACTTTATGTGTTACCTCATTTAATCCTCATGATCGTTTGAGGTAGGTGGATACTATTATACCCATTTTACAGATGAGGAAGCTGGAAGTTCAGAGATTGAGCGAGCTCCTTGCTCAAGGTCATTCAGCTGTTAAGTGGCAGAGCCAGAATTTAATCCCAGGGCTATTTGACTTGAGAGTCCACACTCATTAACAACTATACCATCTTGCCTCTCTTTAGACGGTGTTGGCAGCAGAAACATTTCCAAGGACATCGTGCTTGGTTCTTGATAGACAAGATTAAGCTAAAGAAGCAGCTAGCTTTGGGGCGCCTGGGTGGCTCAGTCGGTTAAGCGACTGCCTTCTGCTTGGGTCATGATCGTGGGGTTCTGGGATCAAGCTCTGCATCAGGCTCCCTGGTCAGCGGGGTGTCTGCTTCTCCCTCTGCCCCTCCCCCCCCCGCTCATGCACTCTCTCGCGCTCTCTCTCTCTCAAATAAATAAAATCTTTAAAAAACAAGAAGCAATTAGCTTCAAGTTACTGGCTGGGGTAAAAAGGAAGAATTGCTTCTTACATAAAACCTTCGAGCTTAAATCATCAGAACGCTACTGCATACCTCTTTTGTCAAAGTGTGTGCTTTATTTTTAGTTTTCTCATTCATTCCTTCTTTTTCTTCCCTTTCTAGAGACACCCAGATGGTGTGGCCTCTGTGTCCTTCAGGGATCCAGAGGAAGCTGATTATTGTATTCAAACTCTCGATGGAAGGTGGTTTGGTGGCCGTCAAATCACTGCCCAGGCGTGGGATGGAACTACAGATTATCAGGTGAGTTCTGCAACTGTCGAGGGCACATAAATTGTATCATTACCAACAAATACCGATCTAGTGGTCCTTCAAGATAAGTTTCGGGTTCAGTTTAGCCTCTTTAATGTAACGATACTTCTTCTAAATAATACTTTGCATTCAGAGCCTAGAAAGAAAAATGTTTGTCTTTCGGTTTCTCAGCCTGAAATTTTGAGGGGTGCTCAGAAGAGTGATAAGTAAAGTATGGAGAGAGTTCAAATGTTAACTTTTTCACTGATGAAACATTTTGGCAGGACTGTGGTGTTGGGCATTTATTTAAATGATCTTAAGATCCACTCTAGTGGGGCGCCTGGGTGGCTCAGTCGTTAAGCGTCTGCCTTTGGCTCTGGGATCAAGTCCCGCATCGGGCTCTCTGCTCAGCAGGAAGTCTGCTTTTCCCTCTCCCACTCCCCCTGCTTGTGTTCCTGCTCTTGCTATCTCTCTCTGTCAAATAAATACATAAAATCTTTTAAAAAAAGAAAAAAAAAGATCCACTCTAGTGGATTGAGATGTAAAGTTTTGAAAACTGAAGCTAGGGAAATTCTCTGATTTCCTGAGAAGAGATGCCTTATGAAATCAGGTACTTGTGTCAGTAGCAGAAGTGTGCAGAGAGATTGTTACTTCTTTGTGCCTCAGACTTATTTTACTGGCAATGCCCATTTCTCCACAGGTGGAAGAGACCACAAGAGAAAGGGAGGAAAGGCTGAGAGGATGGGAGGCTTTCCTCAATGCTCCCGAGGCCAACAGAGGCCTCCGGCGTTCGAATTCCGTTTGTGCTTTGGAAAGGGCAGGGCCTTCTAGAGTAAGGCATTTTTCAGAGCACCCTAGCACATCTAAAATGAATGCACAAGAAGCCACAAATGCAATGGCATTCGAAGAACCTATCGATGAAAAGAAGTTTGAAAAAACCGAAGATGGGGGAGAATTTGAAGGAGATGCTTCTGAAAAAGATGCCAGAGAGAGTGGCCCCGAGAAAGAGGCTGAAGAAGGCTGCCCCCAGAAAGAATCTGAAGAAGGCTGCCTCAAAACAGAGTCTGAGGAAGGCTGCCCCAAAAGAGAGCGTGAAGAAGACTACCCTGAGAGAGAGTCCGGAGAAGGCAGTCCTGAGAAAGAGTTCGAAGAGGGTAGTCCTAAAACAGAGTCTAAAGAGAACGGCCCCGAACGGGAATCCAAAAAGAAGAGGCTCAAAAATGATTATGAAGAGAATGGTCTTGAAAAGGAATCTGACCAAGACGGCCCCAGCAAGGAGTATGAAGAGGATGAGAGCCCCCAAAAGGAGTCTGATGAAGATGACTCAGAAAGGGAATCCGAAGAAGACTGCTCTGAAAAGCAGTTTGAAGATGGCTCCGAGAAAGAATTTGAAGAGAACGGCCTTGAGAAGGATTTTGACGAGGACGGCTCCGACAGGGAGTTTGGTGAAAACATTCTCGGTAGGGAGTTCGAAGACAATGACTCTGACAAATCGGAATTTGGAGATAGCAGCTCCGAAAGAGTGTTTGAGGAGGAGGTCTCCGAGAGAGAGTTTGACGAAGAGTCCGATGACAAGGAAGAAGGGGAAGACACATACGAAAAGGTGTTTGATGACGAGTCAGACGACAAGGAGGACGAAGACTACGCAGATGAAAAGGGGCTCGAAGACGCTGACGAGAAGATGTTCGAAGACTCGGATGACAAAGAGGACGAGGAAGAAGGAGTAGAGGTAAAGGAAGATGAAGACGTGGACGAAAAGATGTTCGAAGAGGATGATTCCAACGGGAAGCTGTTCGACGACGAGGATTCTAGTGAGAAGCTGTTTGACGACTCTGACGAGAGAGGGACAGTGAGGGGCGTGGGGAATGTGAAAGATGAAGGGCCCCTCTCCACAGGCAGCAGCTTTGTCCTCAGTAGCGACGACGACGTCGACGACATTTAATCCCTTAAACTTGCTTGGTAGGGAGCTTCCTCCATCCGCATTCTGCCCATGCTCCAGGGTAATCGCTAGTAGTGTTACATGAACGTGTGCCTAGTGGTAGGATGCCAGCAGAATAATGCATTGAAATTTTCACTGTTACCTGTACTTAATGATTTTAAATCTGTGTTAATTGGCCGGCCGTTCAGGTAAAACTTCATAGTATAATGCAAGTCAGCTGGGTACTTGTCCTCTGTCAGATTTGTTAAACGCATGCAGAATAATATTTTTTAAAGTATTCTGATTGAAGTTTGTGATAATTCAAAAATAAAAATAGGTTGTTAATATGCCGAAACTGAAAAATTGGACTTGCGTTACATTGCATTTTAAATTCTTGCTGTTGCTTTATTCATACTAAAGTGTGTGGTGTTTGTGAGGACTTGATAAAGCTCGTAGGAGTCTTCTTGCTTCCAGCTTCCCTTAGCACTTACATCCCCATTTCCCTTCCCTAACCCAGAACATGTTACTAAACTTATAAAGTAAATAACACTCTGGAGTTTTTCCCTGCCTAGTCCTTGCGAGCTACTTTCATTTGTTTTCTTTTCCACCCTCTTTCCCTGAAAACGGACTCTGAGATGTGCGAAAGTGAACTTTCTGAGGTCCACAGCTTCCCTTATTGGAAATACGGAGGAGATTAGAATTCTCCTGTGTACTGTTTGGGCCCCTTGAGGAGCTGATTGAAGTCATGGGACCTTTCCCCAGAAAAATGTATGCACACACTACACAGCTTTTTTGTATACACTTTTCAGAGGTTCATGGGTCCCCTGGAGTTTAAGATCTACTTGTATCATGCATACTTCGGTTTTTTGTTCTGGATTCATGGTGCCTAGTACTGTGCTGAGTTGTGTAGTCCCAATGAAAATTGGAGTCTTTCTTGACTGTGCTTTCCAAATTAAGTATTGGTGAATTGACTTCTGCTGTAGCATTAAGAAGTGACTCTCGTGAATTAGAAGCATTAAAATAAACTGCATTGGTGCTTTTTCATTATACCGTCTGTAAGTGTAATCATTACCCTCTTCAGACAAAAAAAAAAAAAGTTCTTGTATTTGGAGCCAAAGCTGAGAATTTAGTAGTTGATGTCTGGGATTTCTTAAAATCTCGGGATTTTCACCAGGGACAAATCCATAAAAGAGCTACAGAAGGGTAAATATAGAAAAGTCTCAGACCAAACTCAGGTTCCCTTTAAAGGTAAGCCAGAAGCATTTAAACATTCCATTGATTGGAGGATTGGTTTCCTGAGGGACAGGCTGCTGCTTCTCTTCCATACGCAATGCTTGGAACACATAACTACAACACAGACAAACTCCAGGACCGTTAGAAGGGGGCTGTTTTCTTTCTGACTTTTCTCCCCTGCTCATTACGTTGGCTGATATGAAATACTCATGCTCTTTTTATATAAACACCCTGGAAGCGAAGGTCACAAATAGCTGTCAAATGATAAATGATTTGGGAGGTGATATTGGCAAACGGACATCAAGAGTCCTGAAGCGCACCCATGTGTGCGTGCACACACACACATAGTCACCCGTTTACTAAGTAGGTGGGTCTTCCTGGTCCCATCGATGGAGTTTATTGCGAGGCAACAATACGTCCTGGTAGCAAAAGAAAAGAACAATACAGAGGTGGGTTTTAAGCACAGTGATGCTCAACAATTACCTGACAAAGTCTAAGCTTGATGTTCCTTAAAACTATGTTGCTTACGTAAATATCAAATAATGTATTCCACCCCAAAGGCATGAACCAGAAGGGATGCCTTCACATGGCATGAGTGCCCTACTCTCTTGAGTCCACAAGTACCTTGCATAGGAGTAAACTCGAAATTCCATGTTAGGAGAGAGATCATACTGGCCTTGCAATATTCACGAGATATTTGAAGTTATTCCCGCTTTCTACAAAAGCAACCTGACAGGGCAAGTTTGGAGTAATTTGTTGCAAAGGTCTCTGTTTTCCTCCTCCATTTGTGATAACCCTGGACTCTTTCTGAAGCCCCGAGTGGCCAAATCCAGTCCATTTGGAAGCCACTGCCTCTTCCTTTTAAGAGCAGAATCTGTTTTTCTGGTATAAATTATTTGGGTATTCTGACGCTTGGAGAAATGGTGGGAGTTAGCTGATTTTCTGAATACACCTTTCTCAAATAATGTGAATCTTTAAGTAAACCAAACATTTCAGTGTAATGCCAAGAAGTGCTCTTAATTCGTTTGAACAAAGCCAGGGCTTGGAGAATAGGAAGAGGCTTTTAAGTGTGCCCCTTGTGAGTATTTGCCAGTATTCTTAGAGATTTTTTTTCCTTATGGAGTCTCACATACAAACTGCATGCCGTTTTGGGGTGTGCGTGCGTGTGTGTGTGTGTGTGTGTGTGTGTGTGTGTGTGTGAAGACAGTCGCTTCATTTAATAACCAGACCTCTCAGATGATTTTTGCCTCTTACCACACCTCATTTACATGACTGGCTTGTTCATCCCCAAGTAAAATACTAGCCTGGTGTAAGAAAACAAAGTTAAAATTAGCCCTTTATAAAATCACAAATCGGGAACTGCAAACAGCCTAAAATCCTGGACACCAGTTACTACAGGGATCAATTCCTTGAGAGAAATACCTCATCCGAGGCCCACAGATTTGTCTTGTTATTTGGAACCGAGAGGATTCCAATGTCGTGGGATATCCGAAGCTTTACACACACACAGAGAGAGCTAGAACAGGGCCGCTTGTGTTTGTAGCCCAGTTCCCTGCAGAATGGCCAGACTGCGGCGGGAAGGGGCGCTGCGCTGGGTAAGGAAAGCGAGGCCAGCGGTAGCACGAAGGTGGCTTTGCCGCCACCGGCGTTTCTCCCACTTCGTAATGCTTCTGCTGAAATAGCAACGGCGAGGTGAGAAGAGCAAAGCTCTAAGCAGACAGCATTTCTGCACACCTGTCAGAATGGCTAAAAACAACACGAGAAACAACAGGTGTTGGCGAAGCTGTGGAGAAAAGGAACCCTCCTGCCCTGTGGGTGGGAAGGCAAGCTGGTGCCGCCACCGTGGACAACAGTATGGAGGCTCCTCACAAAAGTGAAAAATAGAACTACCTTATGACCCAACGATTGCACTACTGGGTATTGACCCAAAGAATACAAAAATGCTAATTCAAAGGGATCCATGAACCCCTATGCTTATAGCAGCATTATCTACAGTAGCCAAGATATGGAAGCAGCCCACGTGTCCATCGATTGACGAAGGGACTAAGAAGAGGTGGTATGTATATATATATAACATATATATATATATATATATATACACAATGGAATATTCTTCAGCCATAAAAAAGAATGAATCTTGCCATTTGCAATGACATGGATGGAGCTGGAGAGTGTAATGCTAATCAAAATTAGACAAAGACAAATACCATATGATGCCATGCATGTTGGAGAAACAAAAAAATGAGCAAAAAAAAAAAAAAAAGACAAAGCAAGAAACAGACTCAACTATAGAGAACCAATGGTTACCAGAGGGGAGGTGGGTGTGTAGGGGGGATTAAGGAGCACACTTATCATGATGAGCACCGGGTGATGTATGGAAGTGTTGAATCACTATATTGTATGCCTGAAACTCATATAATACTGCATGCTAACTATACTGGAATGAAAAAAATAAATAAAACCTGGGGATGCCTGACTGGCTCAGTTGGGGGGGGAGGCATGTGACTCGATCTGGGGGGTCATGAGTTCGAGCCCCACAATGGGTGTAAAGGTTACTAAAAAAAATTTTTTTTAATCTGCTAAAAAATAAAGCATCTTTTGATCTGCCATTTCCAACTTTTTCATACAAAACAGACACATGAAAAAATGTTCATCATCATTAGCCATCAGGGACATTCAAACCAAAACCACATTGAGATACCACCTTACCCCAGTGAGGATGGCAAAAATGGACAGGGCAAGAAACAACAAATGCTGGAGAGGTTGTGGAGAAAGGGGACCCCTCTTACACTGTTGGTGGGAATGCAAGTTGGTACAGCCACTTTGGAAAACAGTGTGGAGGTGCCTCAGAAAATTAAAAATAGAGCTACCCTATGACCCAGCAATTGCACTGCTGGGTATTGACCCCAAAGACACAGATGTAGTGACAAGAAGGGCCACATGCACCCCAATGTTCAGAGCAGCAATGTCCACAAGAGCCAAACTGTGGAAAGAGCCGAGACGCCCTTCAACAGACGAATGGATAAAGAAGATGTGGTCCGTATATACAATGGAATATGACTCAGCCATCCATCGGAAAGGATGAATACCCAACTTTTACATCCACATGGATGGGACTGGAGGAGATGATGCTAAGGGAAATAAGTCAAGCAGAGAAAGTCAATTATCATATGGTTTCACTTATTTGTGGAACATGAGGAATAGCATGGAGGACATCAGGAGAAGGAAGGGAGAAATGAGGGGGGCGGAATCGGAGGGAGAGATGAACCGTGAGAGACTCCGGACTCCGGGAAACAAACAGGGTTCTAGAGGGGAGGGGGGAGGGGGGACGCGTCAGCCCGGTGATGGGCATTAAGGAGGGCACGTACTGCACGGAGCACTGGGTGTCATACGAAAACAATGGATCATGGATCACTGCATCAAAAACTAATGAGGTACTGTATGGTGACAAACATAACATAATAAAATTAAATTTAAAAAAGGAAATTAGATTTAAATAATAGTGATGATAAACCTGCAGCATCAATGTCAAATTTCTAGACTCAACTATATGTCTGAAGTTGAAAATGTGATATCTTGACCTCTTTTTTTCTTAAAGTATTTTATACTGCTTTTAAGCAATGTAAGCCTTGGGGTTTTTTTGTTTGTTTGTTTTTGTTTTCTTTAAGTAATCTACATCCAACGTGGGGCTCGAACTCAGGACCCCGGGGTCAAGAGTTGCATGCTCTACCAGCTGAGCCAGCCAGGTGCCCCATAAGCTTTGGTGTATTGGTGATTCTTTTTTTTTTTTTTTAAGATTTTATTTATTCATTTGAGACACAGATATACAGAGAGAGAGAGAGAGAGAGAGAGAGGAGAGAGCATGAACGGGGGGAGAGGCAGAGGGAGAGGGAGAAGCAGGCTCCCCGCTGAGCCAGGAGCCCGATGTGGGGCTCGATCCCAGGAAGCTGGGACCACGACCTGAGCCGAAGGCAGACGCTGAACCATCTGAACCACCCAGGCACCCCAGTTTATTGGTGATTCTTAAGAAATTATAGGTTAGGGTCTCAAAAATTTATCACTTCAATGCTTTTGATATCACTCTTCGCTGGAAATATATTGATTATCATACTGAGATACTAGTAGTGTTAGACTATTGATTTAGTGGATTTACACTTACTATAAGCATCTGTTTAATATAATTTGGTTCAGTCAGTTAGCAAGTAGCGATTAGGCTATTGTGTGCCCATTAGTATGCTAGAAGAGGCAGGGTGGCGGGGATAAAGGCAGCAGTAGGCATGGACCCTCCTCAAATGGCAGTTGTAATCTATTTGAGACAAGGCAGTCCCCCAAAATGTGGCGCTGATCCAGCAGTATCATTTCCAGAGCCGAGAGCAGTGCCTGCCGCATAATAGAGGCTCAATAAATAGTTGCTGGATGAACTCATTTGTGCTATGGATATACTTGCATACTCCCATTCATCACCAACGAAGAAGTTCATTGGCTTCACCACTACCTTGTTACCATTCTTGGTGGTTTCAGTGTTGAAGTGAACAGTGCTGTTCTCCCCAGTCTTCCCGCCTCAAGCAGCCCAGCTGTGTAAACCAAAAATCTAGGAATCATCTTTGATTTCTTGGTCTCCTTCACCCCCCACATCCAAGCCCTGCTGGGGCTTCTAAGTCCAAATACAGCCAGAATCTGAATACTTCTCCCCATGCCCCCTCCTACCACAGTAGTACAAAGCACCCTCAGCCCTCAGAGAGCTTCTGAGCTGGGCTCCCCATGTGCACCCTTGTCCCCTTCCAGGAATTTCCTTAATTTCTAGGGCAATTAAAATTTTACTGCCTAAAATGCCCTGACAGCATTCCATTACCGTGTTCCAGTAGCTCTTACAATAGAATCCAAACTCCTTACTGTGGCCTGCCCACGTAGTTCAGTGTGGCCTTGCTGGCCTGCCCCTCCAGACTCATTGCAGTGTGACTCTCCCTAGCACACCACTCTTTAGTCACACGGGCATTAGCTGTTTCTCATCCTGATCTCAGGACCTTTGCACGTGCCTTGGCCTGGGCTGCAGTTTCCCCAGCCAAGCTGCATCTTTGTCATCCTTCAGACCGCTTAAGTCTCACCTACTTAGAATTCCTGACCATCAGGTGCCTGGGTGGCTCAGATGGTTGAGCATCTGCCTTCAGCTCAGGTCGTGATCCCAGGGTCCTGGGATCGAGTCCCGCATCGGGCTCCCTGCTCCTTGGGAGCCTGCTTCTCCCTGTGCCTCTCTCTCATGAATAAATAAATAGAATCTTTAAAAAAAAAAAAAAAAAAGAATTCCTGACCATCATATCTATGGTACCCCGCCCCTCCTCCCCAGCCAGCTCCCCCTCCATGCCTCCACAGTGGAACCCTTTTCAGAGTAATTATACACTCTAACACTATCTGGTTGATGTGTTTACTTGTCTTGTGCCCACCTCCCCTCACCCTAGCAGTATGCGAGCTCCATAACAGCCAGGCTTTCTCCTGGCCCCTGCTGTCTCTCCAGTGCCTACAGCAGTGACTGGCACATCATAGACAACCAAATGCCTTCCCAGGTCTGAGAATAATCATCCTGAATGTGTTGTATTCTGTGAGGAGCTCCACATTTTTCAGAGGAATGTGCAAAACTTCAAGTAGGGCAAAGGAAGGGGAGTAATTACAATTATCTATAATATTAAACCAATGAGATAAGATTTTGAAAACACAAGGCTCACTGGTAGAGTTAATCACTATTTGGGGACATAAAGATTATATTTTTACAGTGTCATTATATTCTTGTTCATTATCTTCATAGGGAACTGGCTTTGAATTATAGTAAAAGGTCTTGGTAAGACATGTTAAGCTTTCTATCACTAGGACCTCTCAGAGGGGAGCTTATGGAATCCACATTTCTGGAGATCTTACTGGATACAAAATGTCTTTCTTAAATGAATTATGTAAAATTTCCTTTGGAAAATAATTTTATTTGATTTCTAAAATGACTTCATTTAGGGTGCCTGGGTGGCTCAGTCAGTTGAGCGTCTGCCTTCGGCTCAGGTCATGATCCCAGGGTCCTGGGATCGAGTTCCGCAAGGGGCTCCCTGCTCAGCCGGGAGTCTGCTTCTCCCTCTTGCACTGCCCCCTGCTTGTGCTCTCTCTCTCTCTCTCTCGCTCTCGCTCTTTCTCTCTGTCTCAAATGAATAGATGGAATCTATGAAAAAAAAAATGACTCAATTCTCTGACTTCCTACACTCTTCTTCTCTGTCATTTATTCTCTCTACCTGCTCTGCAAACCAGAAAACTTTACCAAAATTCTGTGACTTTACAAACTTGTTTGGGTCCCTTCCAGTCTGACTAAACACGTTATCATTAAGCACTAGAACTGTCTTTATTTTTGATGACAATGAAGACATGAGAGCCAGAGATTCAGATGCAGATGCAAACACTACTGTAGGGATTTGGACCAGTTGGCAAGAACACTGTATTTCATTTAAATATTTACTGATATTTTTGTTACAAATTCACTGTCTTAATGCCAAGGCAGTGAACTTCATCTCCAGCTCCACCTCGATGTTGAAATCACCCAGAATGATGACAGGGATAATGGTGAAGTCGGTGAACCTCTTCAAATGAATGAGTGGGAGCGTACAAGTCCATGCATGGAATACAAGAACGGGTCTACAAATCTTAGACCTTTTATATCTGAGTCCCATGTAATTGGGAGTTTATTTATAAAACTTTCTGAAGTGGGGTGCCTGGCTGGCTCAGTTGGTGGAGCACGTGACTCTTGATCTCGGGACTGAGTTCCAGCTCCACATTAGATGTAGAGATTACTTGGGAAAAAAAAAAAAAACCTTTCTGAAGTATGAGTTCATCTGCTCATTCATTCAGTGAATCCAAACTATGGGCCAGACATTTTTTTTAGGTCTGGGAACACAGGGATTAACAAGAGAGAATTGGGGGAGAAATAGACAATACTCATATTTTTTAAAATTTATTTATCTTTTTAAATTTTATTTTATTATGTTATGTTACTCACCATACAATACGTCATTAGTTTTTGATGTGCTGATCCATGATTCATCGTTTTCGTATAACACCCAGTGCTCCGTGCAGTACGTGCCCTCCTTAATGCCCATCACCGGGCTGACGCGTCCCCCCTCCCCTCTCCCCTCTAGAACCCTGTTTGTTTCTCAGAGTCCAGAGTCTCTCACGGTTCATCTCTCCCTCCGATTCCCCCCCTTCATTTCTCCCTTCCTTCTCCTAATGTCCCCCATGCTGTTCCTCATGTTCCACAAATAAGTGAAACCACATGATAATTGACTTTCTCTGCTTGACTTATTTCCCTTAGCATCATCTCCTCCAGTCCCATCCATGTGGATGTAAAAGTTGGGTATTCGTCCTTTCCGATGGCTGAGTCATATTCCATTGTATATACGGACCACATCTTTATCCATTCATCTGTTGAAGGGCGTCTCGGCTCTTTCCACAGTTTGGCTCTTGCCGACATTGCTGCTCTGAACATTGGGGTGCATGTGGCCCTTCTTGTCACTACATCTGTGTCTTTGGGGTCAATACCCAGGAGTGCAATTGCTGGGTCATAAGGTAGCTCTATTTTTAATTTTTGAGGCACCTCCACACTGTTTTCCAAAGTGGCTGTACCAACTTGCATTCCCACCAACAGTGTAAGAGGGGTCCCCTTTCTCCACAACCTCTCCAGCATTTGTTGTTTCTTGCCCTGTCCATTTTTGCCATCCTCACTGGGGTAAGGTGGTACCTCAATGTGGTTTTGATTTGAATTTCCCTGATGGCTAATGATGATGAACATTTTTCATGTGTCTGTTAGCTATTTGTATGTCTTCTTTGGAGAAGTGTTTGTTCATGTCTTCTGCCCATTTCTTGATTGGATTATTTGTTCTTTGGGTGTTGAGTTTGATAAGTTCTTTATAGATCTTGGATACCAGCCCTTTATCTATAGTATCATTTGCAAATATCTTCTCCCATTCTGTGTGTTGCCTCTTTGTTTTGTGGACTATTTCCTTTGCTGTGCAGAAGCTTTTTATCTTGATGAAGTCCCAAAAGTTCATTTTTGCTTTTGTTTCACTAGCCTTTGGAGATGTATCTTGAAAGAAGTTATTCAAAATGGATGAAAGACCTCAATGTGAGACAGGAATCCATCAAAATCCTAGAGGAGAACATAGGCAGTAACTTTTTGACATTGGTCATATATTATTTTTTAAAGATTTTATTTATTTGTTTGACAGAGAGAGACACAGCGAGGGAGGGGGAGTGAGAGAGGGAGAAGCAGGCTTCCCACTGAGCAGGGAGCCCGACGCGGGGCTCGATCCCAGGACTCTGGGATCATGACCTGAGCCGAAGGCAGACGCTTAACGACTGAGCCACCCCAGCGCCCCTGAATTTATCTTTGAAAGATAAAAGGGTGGGTGGCTCTGTTAGTTAAGCATCTGCCTTCGGCTCAGGTCATGATCCCAGAGTCCTGGGATCGAGCCCCGCGTCGGGCTCCCTGCTCAGTGGGAAGCCTGCTTCTCCCTCTCCCACTCCCCCTCCCCCTCCCCCTGCTCATGCTCTCGCTCTCTCAAATAAATAAATAAATAAATAAAATCTTTTAAAAAAGATAAATTCAGATGGTACTGGGAACAAATCAAATCAGGGTGATTTGCTACAGATGATTTGGTAGAGGGAGAACATTCCTTAGGGTGCTAAGAAGGGTAGGTTGCTGAAGAGGTGACATTTAAGACAGCACCCAAATGATGAGAAACAACCTGCCAGGTGAAGAGCTGGGGAAGACTGTTCTGCACAGAGGGAATAACAAGCAAAAGTACTCTAAGGCATGGCTTGAGAGCCATGGAAAGGGCATGGGTTTATTTGGAATGGCATGGGAGGCCATTAGAAAGTTGATTTTTCTTTCTTTCTTTCTTTATTTTTATTTACTTTTTAGAGGGGGAGAGGGAAGGGGCAGACAGAGAGGGAGGGAGAGAACCTTAATCGGGCTCCACTCCGGGCATGGAGCCCAATGCGGGGCTCCATCTCACAACCCTGACATCGTGACCTGAGCCGAAATCAAGAGTCAGAGGCTTAACCCACTGAGCCACCCAGGCGCCCCAGGAGTTGATTTGTAAACAGAGTGGTAACGCAACCTGGTTTCTGTTTCAAAGGGATCTTTTTAACTGCTGTAGAGAGAACGAACTAGAAGAAAGAGTAGAAAGGAGGCTATCTTGGTAGTCCATGCAAGTAGAGATGGTGATTTGGACTAGGGTCATAGCTATGGAAGTGGTGAGAAATGCTTGGGTTCAGGACATATTCTGGAGGTAGGTATAGCGTGGGGGATGAGGACGTTAAGAAGTTTGGGTTTTGTAAGTACGGGTGTTTCTATTATAATGATGATTCTGAAAAACTTCGCATTCTGCTAATGCGTGTGCTAGAAATAATAGGGTTTGGGGAAAATGTAGGGTTAAGGTAAACCACTTCAAAACCCATAGAACATTGAAACCAAAGCATTAAGAAGAGCAACACCAATTCCAACAATAGTAATATCTCTGCTAGAGTTAACTGGCCAGTTAATCCTTTCCAGCCTTCAACCCCGGGTCAGCTTCCTCCTCCATGAAGGGAGTCCCGGAGGGCACTCCTTTCTAATAGAGACCATTTTTATTGAAATTAAATAAATAATCCAGGACATTGGCTTTGTTATTTTTCATCATTTTAACACAGGAGAAATGCCTTTATAGCATCTTCATCAGTACTCACAGCTTTGAGAGATAGCTTCCCATAGAAAAGACCATTGCCATTATTGAAACCACTAAGCTAGCCACACTAGTAGCTGAAGGAAGGTCTCTGTAGATTTCCTGCTCTCTGCTTGGGGTCTTCCTATATTGCTAAGACCTTTTTAACGGTGAGGAAATTTGCCACAGATTGCTTCAAATGTTGCCATGCTAGACAAACAGCGTGTGAACCAACACAATTTCTGTGTTATGTCAGTTCAGTTCCCTATCGCTTAGTTGGTATTTCCCACCAAAGAAACACACACTGTAGCGAACAGACTGTACAAGAGAAAGTCTTTTGTGTTTTTAGGCAGAAGAGTGATGTGATCTGGTTTATGCTTCAGAAAGATCATTCATTGTATGGTGCCTGGCTGGCTCAATTGGTAGAGCATGCATCTCTGGATCTTGGGGTCATGAGTTCAAGCCCCACATTGGGTGTAGAAATTACTTTTTAAAAGATAAAATTAATAAAATAAATAAATAAATAAATAAATAAATAAAAGATCACTGTGACGGGAGAGAAGAACAATGGAGGAGAGGGCAGGAGTCCAGGTGACAGTTGATGGTGGTTCAGACTAGACAAATAGCAGTAGAGATGGCGAGAAGCTATTGCATTCATTCTGCATATAGTTTGGAGGTAGAGGTGACAGCATTCGCTGATGGAGCAGATATGGGGATTGAGAGCAAGAGAAGAATCAAGAATGACTTTCTAGGATTTTGTCCTGGCCATTGAGTGACTGCTGGACCTCCTAGCTGTAGTAGGGAAGCCTGGGGAAGGGACAGGTTGGAGGAGGGGAGCAACCGATGGCTTCTGTCCCAGCCACATGGTTTGAGATGTCTATACGACATCTGCATGAGATGCCAAACAGGCAATTTGATATGCCTTTAAAGCTCCGGGGTTGAAGTCAGAGCTGGAGATTTAAATTTGGTGACATCAGCATAGAGATGATATTTAAAGCCGGAGACCTGGACGAGGAGTCTGCAGCCTTCCAACATTCCTGCCATATCTGATTCTGGTTCTATTTGTCTCTTCCAACTGTTTTTTGCCTTTTAATATGTCTTGTAATTTCTTCTTGTCTTTACTTTTTTAAAAGATTTCATTTTCTTAAGTCATCTCTACACCCAACGTGGGGCTCAAACCCACAATCCCGAGACCAAGAGTTGCATGCTCCACTGACTAAGCCAGCCAGGCACCCCTGATTCCCCCCAAAACTTAACTACTAACAGCCTACTGTTGACTGAAAGCGTTACCAATAAAGTCGATTAACACGCATTTTGTATGGCATATATATTATAAACTGTATTCTTACAATAAAGTAAAACTAGAAAGAAGAAAATGTCATTAAGAAAATCATAAGAAAAAAAGAAAAAATCATAAGGAAGAGAAAATACAGTTCCAATAATGTATTGTATTTATTGAAAAAAAAATCCTTGTGTAAGTGGACCCGTGCAGTTCAAACCCACGTTGTTCAAGAGTCAACTTTCCCTTCCCCCAGGTCAGTTAGGCTCTGATAAAAACCCTAGTAACTTGCTTCTCTTGAGGGCAGACCTTGTTACGAGAAAACAGAATGCAAACAAACAGAAAACCAGAATGCTCTGATGTGTTCAAAGTGGTTCGTTTCCCCCTCCGCCTGCCAGAAGCAGGAGACGGGATTTTTCTCGACTATTGAGCATGAGAACCTGATCAAGCTCCTGGAGCTACAACTCACAAAACTGTGGGGACCCACTGATGACTGGGTTCCCCTGCAGTCTTTGGTCTCTCTGGCGCCGAGCTTCCAGCAACGTGTCAATTACACAGCGGGGTTTCCTGCCCAGCGCTGCTTCCCTTGGAGCTTTCTGCTCCAGTAAGTTGTGACTCTCCGTATTTGCCTGTCGGGCTATCCAGTGTTCGGGGCAGCAGTTGGCTCTGTGACCTCACTTCTCTAGTGAATCTCTAAGAAGAGTTACTGATTTTTCAGTTTGTTCAGCTCTCCGCTTGTTAGGATGGCAAGCTTTTTACTTGCCCCACCAGCATGGGGACTCTTTTTTTTTTTTTTTTTTTTAGTGGATTATATTAAATCACGTTGTATGCTGCTGGGATGCTGCAGAAGGGAGGAAGGGATGTGCAGGAGAGGAGAGGATAATGGCCAAGCTGAAGCCCTAGAGTAGCTTATTTCAGCGGGAAGGATGCCGTCAAGTGGCCTTTGGCTGGGCAATTCCATTGATCCATGCAAGTTGTCTGGTGGCCAACATCACGTATAGCCCTGCCTTGTGTCCAGCAGTTTTCTCATGTCATCCTACCAGGCCAAAACGCATTTTGTACTTTCGCTCACTTTGGGGACCGGACTAGCTTTTAAGTGGATTGTGCAGAACTGTCTGCTTAAAAGTCGCGCACTGAATAGCAGTGGAGATCGGGCACCCCCCGCAGAGGCGAGCAGCAGCACCCCATCGGTTGTGGGGCATATGGGAGCACACCCTCGGGACTCCCAGAAATACTCTGGGAGGAAGAAGCAGACCGGAAAAGGATTTAGGAGTCCTACAAATGTAGGTGATCAAGGGAGCTCAGATTATTCAAGCACGAATGTCAGTGTCACCTCATTTGTGCCCAGAGCCTGATGAGGCTCTGGTGAAGTGCTCTTAGGTCGGCGCTTCTTAAGCATTAGCATGTAAGACCCAAAGGACTAGTGAACACTGGACTCCCTCCCCAGAGACTGGGATTCAGTAGGTCTGGGGTAGAGTCTGCGATTCCGCATTTCTGACAAGCCCTCAGGTGTCAGTGCTGCTGCTGGTCTTGATAAGAGTCTGGCCTGGGACCAGTGGGGCCCCAAGAAGCACAGAGTCCTTCTCTGTGGAGGAGGTCAGGAAGAGCTTCATAGGAGAGGTATGTGAGCTGCAACAATGTAGAAGTTTGGGCCCTGCCATCACCAGGAGGAGTTGAAGTGCGTTTATTTATTTATTTTTTTTTTGTGGTGTTGGCAGCTGAAACTAGATTGGTCATGTGGCCATTGACATTGATTGTTGACACGAATGTAATGAACGCATCTGCGGTGCTGGTGACCATTCCAAGGAAATACTGATTTCAGGTAATGCAATCTTAATGCATGTTGTTAGTTTTAGTAAGTAGATACGATGGGGGAAGATGAAGATTTGAAGGACCCTTGGTTATTTCTGAACTGTGAATTTAGATTATGGGAATCCTAATTCATTTCTAATGCCTTTTTTTAAAGCACTTTTTTGGTTTATTTTTAAATTTATTTTTATTTTCTTTTTAAATATTTTATTTATTTGAGAGAGAGAGCACTAGAGACAGAGAGAGAGCAAGCATGAGTGGGGGGCAGAGGGAGGGGAGAAGCAGGTCCCCGCTGGGCAGGGAGCCTGACGTGGGGCTCTATCCCAGGATCCTGGGATCATGACCTGAGGCCAAAGGCAGACGCTTAGCTGACTGAGCCACCCTGCTGCCCCAAAGTGTATTTTTTCTTTTTTAGTAATCTCTGCACCCAAGGTGGGGCTCAAACTTAACGGCCCTGGGATCAAGAGTCACATGCTCTTCTGACTAAGCCAGCCAGGCACCCTCTAAATCATTTAAAAAAGAGGAAAGGGGGAGGAACATGAATATGTTTCATTTCCTACCATAAAATATAATGAATTAAAAAAAATTTTTTAATATAATAAAATTTTAATAAATACTTTAGGTAAATATCCACTTCACCTCCTCCAGAAAACCTTTCCTTATTCAATAGCCGAAGACTCTACCCATCAGATGAAGAGAGTTTTGCTGAACCTCCTTATAGACTGAAACTCTTTAGTTTGGTTTAATTTTGTCTTGCACTTTTTTTTTTAGGATTTTATTTATTCGTCAGAGAGAGAGAGAGAGAGAGAGAGGGCGCACACAAGCAGGGGGAGCAGCAGAGGCAGAGGGAGAAGCAGGCTCCCCGGTGAGCAGGGAGCCCGATGTGGGGCTTGATCCCAGGACCCCGGGATCATGACCTGAGCTGAAGGCAGACACTTAACCGACTGAGCCACCCAGGTGCCCCTAATTTTGTCTTGTTTTTAAATTAAGCAAAGACCAACAGTGTTATCAATCTCCCTGGAGTTTCGTGCAGATGAACAGTGTTCATGTTGAAACCTCGCGGTTGCCCTGCAATTACCTTGTTATAAATCTGAAATCTGTTTTTGGGTTACCTGGCTGGCTTAGTAGAGCGTGCGACTCGATCTCACGGTCGCGAGTTCAAGCCCCATATTAGGTACGGAGCCTCCTTGAAAAAATGAAACATTAAAATCAAAAATCTGCTTTTGTTAAATGCAAGTTTATTTTTGCATATCTTTTAGTATTCCTTTAAAATAGACTTCATAAAGTAGCTTTCCCGCATCATAAATCATGTGTATTTTACATTTTGATTGATGCCACCAAATTGCCCTCCAGAAGTGTAGAACTCACGCCACCACTCAGAGCAACAGTGTGCAAAGGCGTTCAGTCTCCCCTAAAAGGAGGTCTTAGGAGTGAAAGGAAGGGGGGGAAGCAGAGATAGTGACCAGCCGTGGACAACAAGTTCAAGAAGGGTTGCTGAAGAGGAACAGAGGAATGGAAGTGGAAGCAGGTGGTTGAGAAAAATGGGAGATATGCGGGCATATTTGAACCACGACGGAAACAGTAGAGATGGAGAAATAGAAGCAGGAGAGAAAGGGGATAACGGAGGGTTAAAAGCTTCTAACTTGATTCATGACCAAGTGCTATTATCTCCGTATCATTAATTGATTAATCCCATCTGTTTCCTACTGATTTGAAATCTTAAAAATATGAAATTTTCAGGGTGCCTGGGTGGCTCAGTCGGTTAAGCATCTGACTCTTGGTTTTGGCTCAGGTCGTGATCTCAGGGATGTGAGATCGAGCCCCGAGTTGGGCTCTGTGCTGGGCGTGGAACCTGGTTGAGATTCTCTGTCTCCTGCTCCCTCTCCCTCTGCCCCTTCCACCCTGCTCCCACTCTCTCGCTCTCTAAAAAAAAAAAAAGAACTTTTCCCCGTGTACTTTACAGATTGTTCCACTGATCTTCCATGACTTGGGCTTCCAAGTTACTAAGACAGATTGCAGGTTATGTCCATTGCTAATTACGTCATATTTCAGCAATTATGTTACCAATTTGTTAGAACTCTGTCTCACTCCCTTGATTCCTTCTTTTTCATAGCGGACTGATTTTGTTCTATGGATGCAATATTCTCTTGGACATCTCTCCAGATACTGATTTGAATTTTTAAAACGTTTTCCACATTAACTTTTCCCTGAAAAGTCAGTGGTTTTGCTTATTCATCTTAGTTTTTCTCCGCCGGGCTGTTGGTTTTGCTCAAGTGTCTGGTGATTGGCCATTCATAGGAAGGACTAGATCACTACGGTGTGGTAAGTGGTTTGGGGTCCCCTGCGGTTGTGAAGGTCACTGTTCACCTGACGGGTTTTCTCTCCGAATGTGACAGAGCTGTGCAGGGGAATGGTTGGGGGCATGCCCATGGGAGGCTTCCCATTTATGAAACCTGCATAGGGAACAGGTTGCAGTCAGTGTCTTACCAGATGCATAGATCTTTAGGGGATTTAACTGTTCTGCCAAGATGTCTCTACATTCTTACGGCCGGCCCCCCAATTACCTGGGCACTCCCTCCTCTCTCCTACCACAAAGTCCACGCTGGGCCCCCTCTCTGGGCACAAGATGTGCTTTATTTAGAAAGCTGTTCTCACTGGCGGTAGCCAGGGGTGAAAACTACAGCAAGACACTGTGCACAGAGTTGGAGAAAGGCCCATTTGCCTTGGCAGACCTTTAACTAACTTCTCTGCTTTCTGCTCCATGACTCACTCTAGCCCCTACAAATTCAGAGCTTTTTCTGGGGCTCTATTTGGAAGATTCATAATCATTCCTCCAATATCCTTCTCTTATTCCTGTGCTAACAGGGTACGGGTTCCACATTATGATTTCCAGAAATTTCTTTTTGTTTTCGAAAGGTCACATAACAGCGGTTTAGTGCACAGACTCTAGAGTCACACGGCTTGGCTTGGACAGCTTTTGATCTCTCTGTGGCTCTATTTACTAACTGTTTTTACAGTGTTAAATTTTATTTCGTTGATATTGCCTCATTGGGCTAGCCCTAGCATCAGCAAACATTTGTTTTTTCTTTTTCCTTTTTCGTTGAAGTGTAGTTGACATAACAATATATCAGTTTCAGGTGTACAACATTTATATACATTGACCACACGGTGTTGTTACAATATTATTAACTATATTCCCTATGCCACTTATTTTATCACTGGAAGTTTGTATCTTTTAATCCTCTTCCCCTTTTCGCCCACCCCCCCTGTTTACTCATCTTTCAATTTGGATAATAATAGTACCTATTTTGTAGACTACTTAAATGGCTTAATACATGCAAATGGTTGAGTGTTGTGGAGGGCCCGTTGGAAACACTGAATAACTATCAGCCATTACATTTCTCTGGTCTGCGAGTGAGACCTTTCCTGGTTTCCCAGCACTGCTCTGGGTTTGTTCTTCTTATTTTTATATTTCTTCTGGCATTTTAGTGGGATTTGGGAAGGAAGATGAGATGAAATCCATGAACTCTGTCCATCACCTTGGACTGGACGTGAGCACTTGCATTTGAAAAGGGTAAAAAGGAGCCTTCTAGGTGGTTAATTTTCTACCATTTTGAATTTCACATTCTTGGTTTACTTAGAATAGCGTAGCGACAGGAAACCTTGGAGACCATCTAACAGAGTACTGTCTCTTTAAAAAGGAGCAAAAAATGAGACATACTTTCCCCAAGCTTGCGGATCTATTTAGAGGGACAGATCCTTGCTTCCTAGTCCAATGTCCCTACCACTAAAAATAAGTGTCTACCAGAAGTGCCCATCTTGTGCTCCTTCCTCCCTTAACACCAGCACAGTCCCTCCTTCCATCCAAAGCCAGTCCTTTCACCCGGACTTCACCCCCTCCTCTCCTGCTTTCCTCAGCATTTTCTATTATTAGTAATACCTTCTTTTTGTAGCATATTCAACCTCTTGCTTTTAACTAGATCCTTTAATCATGTCAAAATCTATCCCTTTAAGAAAAAATAACAACAGGGGCACCCGGCTGGCTCAGTCTGCGGAGCCTGTGACTCTTGATCTCAGGGTTGTAAGTTCGAGCCCCATGTTGGGTGTAGAGATTACTTAAAAAAAAAAGAAAAAGGAACAACAAAACTATTGGACCCCTCCCCCCACCCCCAGACTCTGTTCCATTGTTCTAGTCCTTTTCACCTCCAAACTCCTGCAAAGTACCCTCCCCATTGTGCTTTCCTCCCCTCCCATCCCCACTTGAATCTGCCTCTGGCCTCATCACTCCAGGACACATCCCTCATTAAGATCATGTGTGACCTCCATGCCCCTCAATCCAACAGAACATTTTCAGGCACCAGATTCTCCCAATTCTCAGCAGCATTGGACCCAGGTGACCAGCTCCTCCTTCGCGAAACCTGTTCTTCTTTGGGCTTTGGGACGCTAACACCCTCCCCTCTTTTATCCCACCTCCTTGCCCATTCCTTCTCAGTAAGGTTTGCTGGCTCGTCACCGTCTACCTGGCCAGTCGATGCTGTGGTCACACAAGGCTTGGTCTTAGTTCTCTTTTCCATCATTTTTAAAAGTAGCTCAATTCTTTCTGTCTTACTCTCTACACTCCCTGGGTGAGTTAGAGCCCAAGGCTTCAGTAGCCTTCTATATACTGTCAGCCCCCAAATTTAGATCTCCAACTCAGACCTCTCTCTCTCCTCACTGACTACTGTCATGTCTTCTTAGATGGCTCGAGGATGCCTCAAAATCAACACGTTATTTTCTCTCCTCTCAATGTTTCATAGCTCGGTGAAAGGCACACTCACTAATCGATCGAGTTACGCAACCCCCGAACCAGCATTATCCTTGGTACCCCTGATCCCCTAGATCCGATTCAGCACCAAACCTGTGTATTTTATTTTCTGAATATGTCTTGAATCCATCTGCTTCCCTCTACATCCACCCCCTTCCCCTCCCAGCCGCCGGAGGCAGCTAGCTTCATCTCTCCCCTAGACTCCTGGAGCCGCGCTGGGACTGGTCTGTGCACGGGGCCGTGGCCTTGATCTCGCAATCCGTTCTCTACACCGCAGCCAGACTGATGGCTTCAGCACACATCTGCTTAGGTCACTTCCCTCCCCTTCCCCTTCCCCACGCCCCTCCACACAGACCCCCAGCAAGCCCTCTAGTAGCTTCTCTTTATTCCTAGGAAAAAGACAAAATGCCTCAATATGGCCTGCAAAGCCCGGCCGGCTCTGGCCCCCCGCTCAGCTTTCTAGCTCATTCCTCATGTAGTGCTCCCTCTAGCGTCTCCAACGCCAGCACTGCTTCTTTTCCCCCCAACACTGTTTGCCAGGCCCCTCCCACCACAGGGCCTTTGCACTAGCTATTTTCCCTTTGTGTGGTTAACCCTTTCTCAGCCTCTCCGACCTCAGGCTCAGCATTATTTCCACAAGGAAGACAGTCTTCCCCGAGGAAGTCAGAGCTTCTTATCAGAGGCTCTTCTAGTACCAGACACTGACTTAGTACCATTGCCGTTGTACGTTTACTTGTGTGACTAAATGATTTCTCTCTCCCCGCCACTCATTCATTCATTCATTCAACAAATGTTTACTGAGCCCCCTACTGTATACCAGGCATTATTTTAGAAGGGGCGACGCGCTGTAAAGAAATAAATACGCAATATGACGGCAAGCAGTGAAGAACGGGGAGGCAGGGTAATAGGGCGGAGACTATATGCGAGGCTGCTGACTTGGGTGGGACGGTTGGAGAAGGCTTTCGGGAGCGGCGGGCAGGGCAGAGATGTAAATGCAACGAGAGGCCAAGTCCAGAGGGCGTGTGGGGGGGTGGTGGGCATCCCAGGGAGAGGAAATGGGAGGGTCAAGACAAGAGGATGTCGACCCTATTCAAGGAACAGCCGGGAACCCTGTGGGGCTGGAGTGGTGCTGAGGAGAAATGAGGGGCGCTCAGACTAGGGCGAGCCCGGGGGAGGTGGCGAGAAAACACAGCATGGAATGCATTTTGAAGGTAGAACTTTCGGGATTTGTTGATGGGTTTCTCCAGACCCTCCAGTGGGTTTCCTTTTCACTTCGGGCAAAAGTCAGAAGCCTCGGCAGGGCCGGTGAGGCCTGTCTCCCCTCCCTCCCTCCTTCCCCTTTGGCCATGTTGGCCTCCTTGCCCTTTTGTGCGCACAGACCAAGCCCGAGACCCCTTCTGCATTTGGCCTTCCTTCGGATATCAGGAAAGCAGATACCAACGTGGTTGGCTCAAATGTCACGTTACCGGAAAAGCCTTTCTCGGTGGTCCTATATGTCTCCCTTCCCTGCTTCCCTTTCCCGGTCAATTCCTCTTTGTTGTACTTATTAACCACCTGGCCTACGCATACACTGAACGCCTGTAATATGAACACCCAGGCATATAAGCGGTGTGCGTGTTTATTCCACGAAGGCAGAGAGAGACTTGGTCTGTTTCATTCACTCCAGAACAGAACTCCCAGAACAGTGCCCGGCACACAGTAGGGGTTTACTAAAAAGTTTGTGAAATACTGTTGAAACGGAGAAATGAATGGAGCAAAGAATGGCTCCAAGGTCTGGGACCTGAATGACGGTGCCGCCGCCCGAGGTCATCGGGAAGATCTTTCAAGGTGAGCGTCGGGACCGCCGGCTCCAAGCCTCCAGCTGCAGTCCCTGAACTGCTTCGTTCTGTCCCAGGTTCAGAGACGCACGCCCTCCCTCTGGGGCCCACGGAAGGCCGCGACACGTCCAGAATTCTAGGAGTCTGGGCTCCCTTTCTCTTCCCACGGCGAGAGAGGGAGAAAGTTGTGATGAGCCAAACAGACTTGCCCAGTTCCTGAGAGTGAAGGTGTCATCAATGTTTCAGACATTATTGACTCTGTGTGTGGTTTCCGGCAAACAACTGACCGCCTACTTTAAGAGACAATATCACTAAGTGCTTTTTTTTAATGCAAAAAAGAAAGAAATAAAAAAGAGCTACCTATTTTCCTCATTCCTGCAGGTGCCCAACCCGAATGACTTGTCGGAGCGCATTTTCTGCATTCTTAATAGATAGCCAGCAGGAAATGCCTCTTATAGCCCGGGCTGGAGGGGTAGAACGTAGCGAGGGGAGGGTACAAAATCCCCAGCCCCAGCTTCCGCAAGCACTGAGCTGCTCCTAGGTGGGCCAGGCAACTCTGACCATCACTTCGCACCTTTGCTCAGCTGTGGCATCTTGCTGTCTCAGTTGATGGTCAGGAATTAAGGTAGGAGAAGCTGGCGAATTCTGGGGGGCGAGGAGGGATGGAGAGTCAACTGGGCAGGAATCGGGGCAGGGGGGAGCGGTGAGCATCACATGCTTTGCTCACCGCGCTACACTCTGGTCCTTTGGGGGCTTTTGTTCCAAGTGATCACTGTGACAACCTCTCCGACACCACCCCCCCCACGCCCGAGGTGCTGGATAGCATTCTGCAGCAGGGTGGTAACCATGTCCTTACAAGCAGACTGTGGTAAAGTTGAGGCCCAAATTGCTGGCATTGGATTCCGTGTTAGAACATTTGTGCAGAAGTCTGGGCATCATTCTGAGGTCGAATTGGAGCGCTAGGTGTTTTTATTGTTTGTGCATTGGGGAAAGGTTGCAAGGTGCGGTGTACTTTTGTAATTCTGCTATTCTAACTGCACAGCTGGTAAAGCTTGACCTTAGGGTTTTGTCCGCAAGAGGTTTTAACTACAAGCCAGGGACTGGGACAGGATCATCTTCTCCTGGAAAGTAACCCCCCCCCCGCTCCGCCTCACGGCTCTCCCCTCGGTTCCAGCTTTACAGCGCCCCTTCTCTTAAGCCAGACTCCAGCCAATTCACGCCTGCATCAGGAGACCCCTCGCAGAGGGCTCACTTGGGGATGGAACTGTCCACGTTTCTGCAGAGGTGCCGTGAGATGCAGCTCTGCAAAGGCTGTAGCCAATAACGGTTCTCAGAATCTCAGTATCCCCGAGAGGCACGTCCTCTCCGCTGAGGTCTGAGTGCAGCCCGGAGAATTGCTTGTGACCTAGATCCAGAGAAGTAAGCCGTGTTCTCCTTTGAAAGGTGTGTCCGTGTGTTTGGGGAGAGGTAGCACTTGTACCCCAATCAGGATCCCGGTTGCCTACGGTCCGATCCCTTGAGAGACATTGCCTCTGACTTTCTCCCTCTCCAACCTTTCCTGGCTGTGGCCAGTGGCCTGTGGGCTCTGTGGTCCTTACCCGAGGAGACTAGGAGCATGATCCATGGCCCTGATATCCCAAGGGTCCGGCCGGCTGCCTTCCTTATAGCTTCAGGGAGAGTCTGCAAAGATAGATTTTGCAAGCTGTTTGTCAAGCCTGAGCCTAGAGCAGTGGCCATTGGCATCTCCAGGACTAAAGCCGTGACTCTTACAAAGGTGCTAAGCAGCGCTTGCAAGTAGAGGCTCTCAGGAGAAGCCTGGAGGGAGTGGACAGATGTTCTGTCTGTGCTCCCCAAAGGAAACCAGATGACCGGCTTATGGCCTGGCTCAAGGTTCCCTAGAGATCAGAAGTCAAGGCTTCACATTTGATAAATGGGGAGACTGAAGTTCATAGAGGGGTTCTGTGAGTCCCACCGGGTAGACAGCAAGGGATGGTGGGGAAGGGACGACATTGAAGCCAGAGAGCCCTAGGTTCAAATCCCAGCTCGGCCCCCACCTAGCTGTGTGGCGTGGGCAGTTCATTTCACTTTCTGGGCCCAGATTTGCTCATCTCTAAAATGCGGACAGTAGGACCTCCGTTGAGAGTTGCAAAGACTGGAGAAAATATGCATAGAGCTTCTGGCACAGAGGCGGTATTTTGTAAACTGTAGCCTTAGGAAAAGGGCTGGCTCCAACATTTGTCATGACTTTATAATTTGTAACACCTCCACTTTCTTTTTTCTTTTTTGGCTGTGTTTGGGAAATAGATTTGATGTTATGACTGTGTAAATTTAAGGTGTTACATGTTAATTTGATAAATTTATATATTGTAACATGATTGCCATTATGGTGATAATTAGCACCTCTATCACCTCGCACCATTATCCTTTCTTTTTAGTAGCTGGAATAATTTAGTCCTAGTCTCCTTGCAAGTTGGAAGACTGCTACGGTATTGTGCCTTAGATCTCGAGGGCTTCTTTACCGCTTGTAACTTTGTGCCCTGAACAACGCCGGCCCGATCCCCTCACCGCCCCCCCCCCCGGCCCCTGGTAACTATCATTTTACTCTGTTTCTAGGAGTTGGACTTTTTAAAATCCCGCGCCAAACTGATATTATAAGTACAGTTGACTCTTGAACTCCATGGGTTTGAACTGCGCGGGTCCACTTAATGCGAATTTTTTTACAGTGCAGTGCTGTAAATGTATTTTCTCTTCCCTAGGCTTTTCTTTGCATTTCTTTTCTCTAGCTCACATTATTGTAAGAATACAGCGTATCATACATAGACCAAATATGTGTTAATTGACTATGTTGTTGGGAAGGCTTCTGGTCAACAGTAGGCTATTAGTAGATTAAATTTGGGGGGAGTCAAGTTATATGTAGATTTTTGACTGTGTTCAAGGCCAATTGTACTTGCCTTTCTCTGACTCCTTATAATGTGCTCAAGGACACCTTTGCTTTATTCTTCCTCTCGATGCTGGGCATTTGGCTCGTTTCCACTTTTTGGCTATTTTAAATAAAGTTGCTGTGAACCACATGCACGAGTCTTTGTGCGGACGTACGTTTTCGTTTCTCTTGGTTGTATGTGCCTAGAAGCAGGGATTGCTGGGCCATAGAGTAAGCGTGTGTTTCACTTGCTAAGAACCTGCCCAACAGAGTGGTTGTTTGCGTGTCTTTTGGAATAAGGACACAATGGATTCGTTTTTCAGGTAGTGCCTGGTTGTGCTCAGCATGGCTGTCAACCGGGGGAAACAGAGTGATGTGCTCAATGGAAGGCTTCTGTAGGCAGCAGGACCCAGTTATGGCTGGGGCCAGAATGAGTCTGAAAGGAGACCTTTTAGGAAGGGTCCCCTGCTCGCTGCCAGATTCCTTCCTGACGTCTCTAGCAGGACCATGAAAGAATAGGCTGCAGAATTCATACTCTCCAACCTCTTAATTTTACGCAAGAGGAATCTGAATCCCAGAGAGGCCATGTGCTTCCGCCAAAATCACACAGCTGAGGAAAATCCCCAGGTCTCCTGACTCCTAATTGGTCTGATTTCCCTGCATTGTGCTTTCTCTGCATGAAATGGAACTCCGGCATTCAGCCATTTGTTTACTGACCTGCTTATGCTAGGTGCTAGGGATAAAGAAATGAATAATAAATGGCCCCCACCCTCAAGGACTAGAGAGGAACAGAGACTATTAAACTCTAAGCAGTTGCATTAGATTCCCAAGAATGAATAAAGTTGCCTTTAGCCAGAGCACACTGCCAAGTCTGGTCAGGTGGCCAAAGGTAAAGAAGCATCTGGACAGGGTACTTCTCTACTAAAGGAAGGCCGCACAGCATGTCTCGAGTGACCACTGTATGCCTGGTCCTGGCTTTGGTGCAAGAGGACAGCCCCCTCTCTAAAGGAGCTCGCGGTTAGGATGCTATGATGGAAGCCAAGTTTAAGGCAACTCAGCAAACAGCTATTGAGCATAGACACAGAGTCTCAGGCACTGTTCTAGGTGCAGAGGATATGGCGGTGAACAGGGTTGACAATCTGACAATCTTTCAGGAACTTTTCACCAATGTTGCCATATATATTAGTGTAGAGAATGTTGGTCTTTAAATCTGTACTTGGTTCAGAATATATCTGTCTGGAGGCCTGAGGACTGGTGTCCTTTGTAATTGCCCGTTTCTAGTGGGGGGTGGGGGGTGGGGGTGGGACACCATCCTAGGTAGATCAACAACAACAGCGGAGTAGGAGAATTTGATGTGTTTTATTCTCTCGCATGCAAGGGGTCAAGATGGAGAGCAATGTTTATTATGAAAAGTGAGGTACCCACTGGATTGCTTAGTCAAGCTCTCCAGGGGGGCCCAGGCCTTTGTCCAGGAGCATCTACATGCAGTTCTGGGTCAACCTTCCGCTCATTTGTTTTTGGAGGAGGAAGGCACTTCCCCAGAAGGCAAGTTGCTCTTTTGTCCTCAATGGCCTTTTTTTTTTTTTTTTTAAACTTCCTGCTGATCTTCTACTGTGTGAGTTGCCAGATAATTCTCCTGCGTGGCTCCCGGGGGCCCCTTCAGCCCTTCGTAGACCTCTGTCTTGTTCCCAGAACATCGATCAGAGGAGGCTCCTCACCCTGGTCCTCAGACCAGCGCGCATGGTGGTTGAGCTTCCTGGCACCGCTCAGGAGCCCCCAAAATGCCTCTCCTCCAAACTATAGCCAAGCCACTTGGAAAAAATCGTGCCAGTAACATTTTGTGTTCGATCCACAGCTGTCCCCTACCTGTGTTGCTCACCATGGAAGAGATGGGGAAGACTGATATCCAGCTGCAGAGACCTATAAAGACTGAGTGGAATCCCCGGTGTGTCCTCTTCACCTATTTCCAAGGGGACATCGGCAGCGTAGTGGACGAACACTTCTCCAGAGCTCTGAGCAATGTCAAGAGCCCCCAGGGATTGAGCCCCTTGAGCCAGAGCACAGATGTGATCCTGAGGAATGGTGAGCATGTTGGGAGGGAGGAGGCTGGAATTTTCGATCAAGGCTACCACGGAAAGACCTGTTCTCCCAAGCCCTTGATGCGCTGACACGTGTGTGTATTTGCAGAAGGCAAGTCACACCGTAAGTGAGAAGCTGCACCCATTTCTTGGAAGTTTAGTGTGAAAATCAACACTGTGTAATCAAGCTAGTTCACCTATTTCGTTCTTTCCTTAATTGCGTTCAATGCTGGGTTCACTGCTTAGTACACAGTTAAGAGCGCCGTGACGGTTCGCTATTATCAGCCTTCATTATTTATGTATTTATTTTAAAGATTTCATTTATTTATTTGTCAGAGAGAGAGAGAGTGCGCGAGAGCACAAGCAGGGGTGAGGCAGGCAGAGGGAGAAGCAGGCTCCCTGCTGAGCAAGGAGCCCGATGTGGGACTCGACCCCAGGATCCTGGGATCATGACCTAAGCCAAAGGCAGATGCTGATAAATAGATAAATAAATAAGCAAGCATTCTTACATCTCTAAACAATTATTTCAAGATAGCTGTGTCAAAGAGTGCTCATGAAAATACCCAGGTTTGGAGAAAGCTATAAAAATTAAGCTGTCAGGGCTCTAGTAGGACTTTCATAGACCCTAGACATTTCTGACTCTATGGGTCTCTTCCTCAGTACAGCTATGAAAAAGGACATTTTGTGACTCTGCATTGGTATAAACACAACTTTAATCCAGGCTGGATTCATTTTTATGTATTCATTTTTTTGTTATATTCATTTTTCTTCTAATTTTAAAAGACGTTAAAACATTTTCATGGGCTCCTAAAAAGTATCTGCGGGCCCTAGGCACTGTACTTGCTGTGCCTCATGGAGAAGTCACCCTGCAAGATGGATGGGAGTCCATTCACCACTTTGAAATGTGCAATAGACCGGGGTCTGCTTGATTTTAAGAATTCTCCGTTGTAGTTGCCCAGCACCCACGTTGAATGCCTGGCCCCCATGGGAGGATGTACATGCCTCCAAATGATTGTCCACTTTGTGCAAAGATGCCAAGTGGGGGGCCATCTGCCGGTGGGGGGAAGATCTCCTCTCTTTTCAGAAGCCATCACTCTGGCTTTGCTCTTTGGACCTGGTTGGGGAGTTGGTGTACATCACCTTTGCAGAATTTACTTCTGTCCTAGAAATTATTTTTCCAGTCAGGTGATGTGATTTTCTGAGACTCTTGGGAGTTAAGCAAACATGTGGAAGGGCACACGGTAGCAGCAGACACTAAAGGAAACGATGCAGTTTGCAGTTGCAATGGGCACAGTGGGGTGGCTGGAGGTTGGGGCTGTGATGTCCAAAGGTGTGTTGAGTAGTTCAGAGCAAGAGCAAGAATGACTGACTGAGTCATTTGGGGGAATTAATGTGTAGTTAAGAGCTGATAAATGGGGTAAGTGGGTTTCAGAGGATCTAATCAGCTCCTTGGAAGAGTCAGAACCCCAAGCTCTTCATGTGTGGACTTCACATGCATGGACTTTGGCTATTTGGCTTTGACTGAGTTGTGAACACGCTGGCTTGGATTCATTATCATCACTCCCTTGTAAGTGCCATCTACCTACAGTCCCTCACATCCTCTGTCCCGCTTGCCTGATAAAACCCAGCCTGAAATAAAACCAACTCTTGGCCTCTTGCCCCATTTCATAGGAAGACTCAAAAATTACGCCCATGCACCCTTCCTCTTCCTCTACTGCTTTTTGGAACTCCCTCCACTCAGGCTTTCATCCTTATCGCTCCGTAACCACTCTCATCAAGGTTAGCCAGTGACCTCCACTTGCCAAGTCAATGGTCTTTCCCTATCTCCATCTTTTTTTGACCTGTCAGCAACATTGGCTGCAGGTGGTTGCTCCCCCCTCTTAGAAATGCCTCTTTCACTTGGATCCCATAACATCACCTTCTCTTGGTTTTCCTCCTTCCTCCTGGGTTACTACTCCTCAGTCTCTTCTGCTGGACGTGCTCTTCTTTTCAGCTTCTAAATGTTTGGAGGCCCCAGTGTTCGGGTCTTAGACAGTTTCTCTATCTACACTCACTCCCTAAGGGATCTCTTCTGTCTCTTGGTCTTAAGTACCATCTATATCAATTTCAAATGCATTATTTCCAGCCCAGACTGCATCTCAGTCCTGTCTAGCCCGCTGCCTACTTGATCCCTTCACATATCTACTAGGAATCACAAACAATGAGTCTCAGACTGAGCTCTTAATTGCCTCCTCGACCCGCTCTGTCCACTGTCTCCCCATCTCAATATATGGCAGCCGCCTCCTTCCAGTTAACTGAGAGTCATGTTTAACTCCTCTCTTCATCCCGTACCCCATACCCAGTCCTTTGAAACAGTGGCAGTTTTACCTTCACAATATATCCAAGGTCTGACCACGTCTTCCCACCTCTGCCGCTATCGTGTTGGTCCAGGAAGCCGTCATCTCAGCCCAGGATTTTTGCAGTAGCTTCCTGACTGGTCTCCTTGCTTCCACCTTTGCTCCCCTTCCGTCTGTTCTCAAGATAGCTGTCAGAATGATATCACTAAAAGGAAAGTCTCGTCCTATGTCTCTTCTGTTCAGAACCCTCCAGTAGCTTCCTGTCTCACTTGGAAGCAAATACAGAAGTCTTGCATGGGGCCCTGTTTTCATTCTGATTTCATATCCTACCACCCCCACCTCATTTCATCCAATCTAGCCTCCTACTATTTGTAAAACATGCCAAGTACAATCCTGCCTCAGGCCCTTTGCACCTCTCCACCCCCTCCCTGAAATGCTCTTTCCCCCAGATAACTGCATGACTTCCCCCTTTTCTCCATTCAGGTCTCCATCGGAATGTCACCTCTCCAGCCAAGCCCTCTCTGCACAATCTCTTTAAAAAATAGAAACACCCCCCCTCCTGCGTCACCCTCTGTCTTCTTACACTATTTTATTTTATTTAGCATTTGTTACCACTGGGCATATTATATATTTATGTGTTTTCTTTCTTGTCTCCCCCCATTCTCTAAACTGAATTCCATGGTAGCAGGGCCTCTGTGTTAACTGCTACTTCCCAAGTCCCTAGCCCCAAGCCTGACACATGGAAGGTGCCCCGTAAATATCACTTGAATGAATGAAACTGTGATTCGCATCATAGGGTACTGATGTCTGCCATGGATGGAGTCACCGAAGAGAGTGCGGTGTGTGGTTTTAGAAACAGCTCCACCATTTATTGACAATGTGGTCTCAGGGCACATCACTTCCTCTGTCTGTGCCTCAGCTCCCTCCTCTCTAAAGCTGAGGATCACTTAACTATAGGAGGGGTCCATGAGGTCGTGCATGGCCGCTGACACATAGTGCCATGTAGGTGTTCGTTATGTTTGCGTGGTGGTATGAAAGCTTGACATGTTTTTTGAGTGGTGAGAGTGGGTATGGGGGCCTGCTTTCAAAGCACTAAAATCACAGAGCAGCAAGCACCTCCTGGAAGCCTGCACGTTTTCTAGGGGCTTCTGCCATGTGACAGCTGTATGGTTTCCTATGCCTTCTTACTTCATTCTATTCTGTGATGCTCCTGTGCGTGAAGGGAACTTGGACGTGGCTCTGTTTCTTGCCCAAGCCAACCTTCCGAGGCCAAACAGAGAGACAGCCATCTTCTCTGCCTACCTTCTTGGTTGCATTTACCCTGTGAGAATCTCACGGGTCCCTTGACTGTGACGATGTCTTCCTCACAGAGTGCGGGGCAGGTGGGGCAAATGTTGGTCCAGCTGACTGAGCAAAGGGAGGTCTGTCTTCCTCCAGGCCTCTTATCACGGTTAAGAGTCAAGTTTCTCATAAGCTGTGCTGCCTCACGGGAGGCCCCATGAAAGACCAGTCCCCCAGCAGTTCTCACAAGAGGTGTTATGTGAGAGCCCCACAGCTTCGGAAATGGTGGGAAATCCATAAAGTGGCCTTTCATTACTGCCCGTTAGCAACCTCTCAGGCCCTGCAGGCCAGCCCCAGGCCGCCGAGCCCTGGCTGAACCATGCCCAACAGAACAGGCTCCCATTCATGGGCTCCCGTTACCGACGCGGCCACTTTCTAAGGGCGCTCTGTCAAGCCAAATATGCAAAGCCCAAACACAGAGGCCCATGTGGCTAGGAAATGCCATCGAATTTCCTGGCTGTTTTTCCCAAATCCAAATTATTTTTTTATTTACTTATGTATATTTTATACTGGCTGGACTTTAGAAAAGAAAACACAGGCTGAAGGCATTTTTGAATTATCTCCCTTCTAAAAGGACACTTGAGGATTTCAGAGTAGGTGACCAGAGAAGCTGCGGTAGTTGCCACTTCTGGGGGGCGGGGGGTCAGGGTCCGGATGCACATCCCACCCCACTGAGCTCCCAGAGGTCTTTTGTAGCGAGACTCAAAAGATCATACCTCCTCCTCTCTCCTCTCAACCATAATCCAGTAGGGGTGGGGAAGAAACACTGGTTTGTTTGTTTTGAGTGTGAATAACCATTTGAGAGAGAGTCATGCTAGCTGTTCCTGGCCCTTGTGAACACTGACAACCTCGCGTCTTTCTTTCTGGTGAGGGAGAGGCATCCGCACCAACGCAGAGTGAGGCCCCACTGGACACTAGACACCATGGGCCAGTGACCAGTCACTTCAGTCCTCAAAAGCCACTGTGATTTCTGAAGGTCAAAGATAGGCAACCTGAATCTGGTGTCAGAAGACAGGAGAGCGGTTACCTCCGGGGAGGTGGGCTTCCCGGGGTGGCGGCCATGTTCTGTTCCTTGATCTGGGTACTCGTTACCTAGTTTGTGAATACGCCCCTGGTGGCACACTGGCACATTTTCCTGCATGCCTGTTGTATTTCCCAAAGCCACTTTACAAGGGATATTAATGTCCTCACTTCACGGAGGAGGCAACGCAGCCCAGCTAGGGTTAAGTGTTGAGATGGGTCACACAGCCTGTGAGTGAGGGCTACAGGTTGAAACCCAGGTCCATCGGACTCTTTACTAGCCCGCTGTCCTGCCTTTGTAGACCCTGACAACACCCCAGTGAGAGGGCTAATACTGTTGTCTATGGCTAACAATGATGGAACACGTCCTGTGTGCGGGGCCCTTTGCTGGGGGCTCCCACATGGATTAGCTCATTGAATCCTCACACCAGCTATTGGTTAACCCGCACTGTGCCCATTATCCTGGGGAGGAGACTGAGGCTCAGAGAGCCAAGTGATTTGTCCAAGATCCCACCGCCAGTAAGGGGTGGCTATTTGAGACCAGGCCAGTTTGACTCCGATCCTGAACTCTCAGCCACTTGCAAATACTGCACACGCTCTGTGTTTCATCTTCATTTTCATCTGGATAAAGGCTCTGGATAGTCAGCAAAAGACTGGGTACCCCGGGGAGGCGACGGTAAAGGAGGGAGTGGGGCCGAGCAGGCCGCCCTAGTGCCCTGGAACAGGACCGTGTCCCGTAAGCTGTCCTGTCCCCGGTGTTGTTTCAACCTCGGCTTAATACAAACAACATCCTCTTTGTTTCTGGGGTGAATGAATAAGAGGCCAGCACCACTAGCCAAGAAGGCAGAGAAGGAAAAGTCAGTGCGTACAGATCGGACAGGCCGAAGGTTGGACTGTCACGGTGCAAGATGTTCAGAGGGTGCTTGGTCTTAACCTCATCATAAAGCAGGATTTGTATTAAAGGCAGAGACAGAGAAAGGGGAAGAGGGCGAGAGGGAAGGGTGGGTGGAAGGAAAGCAGGCCATTATGGATTGGTCTTTTACAACTGTGACTCCAATTCAGTGAGTCAAATGGTTTCCTCAGTTTTTACTTAAAAAAAAAAATAACTTTTTCGGGGCGCCTGGGTGGCTCAGTCGATGAGCATCTGCCTTCGGCTTGGGTCATGGTCCCAGGGTCCTGGGATCGAGCCCCACATCGGGCTCCCTGCTCCGCGGGAGGCCTGCTTCTCCCTCTCCCGCTGCTGTTCCCCCTGCTTGTGCTCTGTCAAATAAATAAATAAAAAAATCTTAAAAAATATATAACTTTTTCTAATCACAAAAGTACTGTTATTTTTTGAAAATTAGAAAACAAAGATAAGCATTCAGGACATAAGCACACGTGCATCTATGCACACATGCGAAGTTTTACAACGAACGTAACATCATTTTGTACATAAATGATCTCCCAGGATCATGACCTGAGACGAAGGCAGCCGCTTAACTGACTTGAGCCCCCCCAGGCGCCCCTACAACATCATTTTAATGGCTCCAGAGTATCCTTTTTATAGATGTACCGAATCTATTACAATTTTTGGACATCGGGTTGTTGCTAATTTTTCACTATATTGTAAATATCCTTTTGACGATCCTCGTAGCTACATTTTTTGCACACATCGTTGATTATATCCCTAAATTGTTATAAGGGGAATGACTGGATCAAAGGATGCATTCAAATTGCCCCAAGAGATTTTATGCCCACCTGCCACCGTCCAACCCCAGGAGTGTGTGAGAGCGCCCAGCTCACTGCAATACCGAGAGAGGGAGCTGCAAAGGGCGCGAGTTTTGGAATCAGCCAGCCAGAGCATTGGCCAACTGCGTGGCCTTAGGCAAGCCGCTCCAAGTCTTTATTTTGTCATCCGGGTCGCTGTGAGGATCACGTGAGCTCATGTGGGCAGAGTGCTAAGCAAAGCGCCTGGCCCATAATAAGTGCTCAGTAAACAAAACTGTTGTGGATTTGCAACCGCTCCTATCCGCCTCTGGTGTATCATTTCCTGGAAATGGACGTGCACTGAGCAATGGCTTCTGAAAATTCTCTTCTGCAACTACTGTCTACACCATCCACCCTCCACATCAGCCCTCAAGTGTTGTTACTGCTGCTGTGGGCTCTTGTGCTCAGCCCAGGACGCGCCCCCCCGCCCCTTCCCCGGCACTCTCTGAGGTTAGGATGGGACTGCGAGGCAGGGTCTAGATGCTCAGAGTTGGGAGTATATGGAATGGAAGCCTTTTGTATTCCTACTAAAAGGAAAATCCAGGCGGCCCCAAGTGTCCTAGAACCCAGATGTTCCTGGACTGGTCTCCATTCATTCATGTAGTCTGGGGTTTGATAAAGCAGCACTCTTCCCCAGGGCTCCCTCTCTCTCATCTCTAGAGGTAACTAAGAGTGGGGGACCTTGGGTAAGAAAGGGTCACCAGGGTCACTTCTAGCGGTGGCAACAGCCGCTTGAGCCAGTCAGGACTGTGACCTAGAAATGCCTTCAGAGTTCACAGGGTAGGTGAGCGTGGTTGCTGGAAAGAGTGCCCCCCCAAATTCAGGGTCTCCACCCCGTGGGTCACCAACATCCAAGTCTGCTCTGGAAAGATGGCTTTTGCCAGGTCACCCAGGGTCCACTATGGGGTTGCTGTGAATTTGGGATTTGGGACACTGCCTCCCCCCATGCTGCCGTCCAAACTGTGCTCTAGTGCACTCCAGATGGACCTTGGACAGTGGCATACCACCCACTCCCCTGAACATTTCGATCACAAAATTCTGGAAGGCCTAAAAGAAAAAGAAAAGAAAAGAAAATTCTGGAAGGGAAGCAGTTAAAAGAAATATTCAAAAGCCACTGGGGCCCTGCCTTGCCCATTTCAAGCATTCAGCCTCTAGGTCATATGTATGAGATCTGTAAGGCCAGTTCAGATGGAAACTGCCCGCTTGTCGGGCTACACATTGTTTCTAACTTGTGCTCAGAACATGCAGTACCCTTATTGAACGTGAAGCACGCCTAGTGATTATACTAAGTCAGCTTAATCACTCTCTTTGTGCTACACAGTGCCCTGAATCGCTACCAGTCTGTAGATATCAATTTTCAAAAGTAGCATTCATCCCCAAGAACAAATTTTAACGTTTTCATGCCCTTGGTTTCATTAAAAGAAGCCAACCGTCGCCCCCCCCCTCATTGTGAGCAATGTGAAATGTTGGGTGAATGTCTGTGCCACGTAAGTTACGACTTCTTTTGCTCTTCCCGTCTGTATTACATGAAAAGCTATGATGGGAGGGCAGGCGGGGGGCGGCGCTCCAGTGTCACTGTGCAGACCACTCAAGATGCTTTTATCTTGTACAACAACCAGGCAAGTGGAACATTCAGGAGAGCTGGGAGAGACACACGTGGGGCAGGGGAGGTGGGGAGGGGACCAGACAGTCTCTCCAGCCCTCCAATCTTCCTTTGTCTTCACGCCCACACCCCTCCTTCATTATCTTGGATAGATGAGAGGCTCTAGGCTTTAAGCACCATCTGCCAGAGCACTCTCCCTCCTCCTCTCTTGCCTGAGCGGGTGTTGCGAATGGGGAACACATCCATCCATGTCGTGAGCTGCCCTAGACTTTTGGAACACTCAGATTCAGCTGGTACCCTAGGCACAATTAGAAGAGTATCTATGAGACCAAAGGAGACTCCATCCCCCCTTGCTAGTCCACATGAACTTTGCGAGAAGAAACTGAGTCACCGCTTGACCTTGAGCATTTTGCTTTTGCAGGAAGAGATCCAAGCAATCACTCACCGCTCCAGTTCAGATCCCTACTTGACTAACCTGCTTTGCTAACTTGGTCCAGTCTTAGCATCCCCATGCCCCTGATCCCTCTAGAAAATGGGGTTTCGACCCCTAGACTTGTATGAGTGACTTATTAACAGGTGAGCATTAAACCCTTTATAAAATTCTGTGGTGTCCTTCCATTTGGTGTATTCAAACCACGAGCTATAAAATCAAGCCAACCAGCAATGACCAAACACAAATCACCTTTAATCAAGCAATTTTACTTCTAGAAAAGTTTCCTTGAGGGGCTCGGTGGACACGGGTGCAAAGATGTTCATCACAGTGTTGTGTATATAACTGAATAATACTGTGCTGGTGCTGGCTCTGTTCGTTGCCAGGGGAGGATATTTGTGATCTTTTAATGTTGCAAAAGCCGCCTTAAAAATCCCATGTGATGTGAAAACCATGTGGACCTGAATAGAAACAAATCCTAGAAAGAAGTATACCTAAAAGTAGACATTGGTGGTCTCTGGATATTGGAGTCAGAGTGGGGTTTGGTTTTTGTTTGTTTGTTTGTTTGTTTGTTTTACTTTTTCTACACCTTCTTCATGTTAAAAAAATAGAGTCTGTAGTAACCAGAAAAAAATTAAGCTATTTCCATTTTGAAAACAATAAATACCTAACATGTCTTGTAAATCTTTCCTTCCCAGATAGTGACATGCCTCCAAATCAGTGGCGTTTCTCTTCTCCGTGGACAAAGCCAGAGCCAGAAGCATCTTTTGCATATGGTGCCCCCAACTGCAGTCTCATGACTCCGGATCAGTATCCACTGTCCCTGGCGGGGAGCCCCTCCATTCAGTCTGATGAGCTGTGGCATTACCCCTCCCTAGGCAACCCCAGCTCCTCAGAGTCTGGCTACTCTCAGGCCTACTCCAGTGGGCACATGGTTCCAGAGCCCCAGCCTGAGGGGAAATATGAGCCTTTCCTAAGTCTCCTCCAGCAAGACCGACACCTAGCCCATCCTCAGGAATCCACAGTGTGGGAGGATTGCAGCTCTGCCCAGGTAGCCAGAAGTGTGGGATTGCTCTGTGACTTGCCTCCCAGCTCAGCCCATGGTAAGGAAATGCCTCCAGATACCTGGAGGACTGCCTCTGATTGGTTGTAGTTGAGAGGGAGTTGGCAATGAGATGGGGCGCTAAGGCTAATTGCTCCCTCTTCAGACACGGGGCTTCTGAGGGATGGAATGTTCTGCTTCAATGTTCCATAGATCTTCACTAAGCTTCATCAACATTCACAGATTAATGATTCAGGGTTACATAGATAGCCAGCCAGATGGACTTGGCCCCAAATGGTCACCCCAGTCTGTTGACTTGGACTTGCACTAGAAAAACGATTTAGGCTGCTGCCTAAAATCGCAGCGTCCTGCATTCACCTCGCCGTCAGACACCAAATAATCCACTTGTAAAACAGAACTCTCCGACATACCTACAGGCTCAAAACTCTATCCTCTAAACAGGTTGGCAACTTGCAGTGATGCCAGGTTCCTGGGCAGAAACAAGGGCAATCTATACCAACCGTCTGCTCCAAACATTAAAATTCAAAGTCGCTGTAGAAGCTGTCCCACAGCAGCCTGGAGACCGCCACGGCTCGGTCTCCCTTGGGTGTCTGCGCCCAGGCCACCACCCCTCCCCCTGAACTAAAACCCCCTTAAGGCTCATTCACTTCTTCATTCACTCATTCGCCCAACAAATATTTAATCAGTGCCTACTAGATGCCAAATGCCTACCAAAAAACAAGACTCCCTTCTTTGTAAAGGCTCGGGGAGAATTGGCCTGAAGTATACTTTCACCAACAGAACAACCCAATCTGCTACAAGATTTGCCTTTCATATGAAACATTGGTAATAATATATATATTTTATGGTTTCATGGGGCCAAATCCACATCCTCTGGCATTCTGTACTCTGGACAGATTTTCTTTTACAGCCCCCTAGTCCATACATGTCTATAGTTCTAGTGTTCTATGCCTGAAAGAAATTGCTAGACGTTGCCTTTACTCGGAACTAACTATACAGTACACAAAGGGCCTGTTCAGCATAGCCTACCTAAGTCAGGCACTGTGTTCCAGCCTAATGTCAAAAACAAATTTCTCATTAAAATACCACTCTATCATTTCCAGAGTTTGATTAGGAATGTACTTCAAGAGTAAATCATAAAAATGTCATGCATGGGAAACCCATGAAAATTCCCACTCCGGTACTCTTTTTCAAAAATTTGTTCCTGCTGGATTCAGAGGAAAAATTAGGCCAACTGTGTTCGCATACACACAGCAGTTAGTTAGAACACAGATGGCTCAAATCCTCACCTCCCAAACATAACAACTATACAGTTCAAACCCAATTCAGCAAATACTTAGTGAACATCTACTATACGCCAGGCACATCATGGCAAAATTATGATGCAAGCATGATCCTATTTCTGAAACCTCTAGACACATTATTACATGTCTATCACCAAGTCTGACTACTGAAAACTTCACGCTCTCCTACTAACATGGACGTCAGTTGTATTCATTGGCCTGATGGTCTAGGATCTGTTGGGGAAGTCAGGAACATTGCCTGTAAGATGGGAACAAGACCCCAAGGTACCTTAAAAACAGAAACGTCTCTGTTTTTGTAACATCTGATAAGAGAAAACATGCTCGGGGTTTATAAACTGAGGGGCAGGGGGCGCCTGGGTGGTGGCTCAGTGGGTTAAGCGTCGGCCTTCAGCTCAGATCATGATCCCAGGGTCCTGGGATTGAGCCCTCCCCCGAGTCTGGCTCTACACTCAGCAGGGAGTCTGCTTCTCCCTCTGCTTCTGCCCCTCCCCCTGCTCATGCTCTCTCTCTCTCTCTCTCTCTCTCTGACAAACAAATAACCTTTAAAAATAAACTGAGGGGCAGACCATTTGGAGTCCCTGGAGATTTCTAATCATGTGTTCTTCCTTTCTAGATAAGAAAATATATTTCCCCCCAGATGGTGGACCTGCCAGTGCCAACCTTGCAAGTGAAAGTCGGTATCAGGTTCTGCCTTAGATACTTTGTCCCTACAGCTTGGGAATAAAACTTGGGGAGAAGCTCATAGTGTGAAAACCAGGCTCTTCAACTGATAAGACCTCGATTTCTGTTACTTAGTATTTTCATGGCTGGAATTTGTTTCATCTTAGTCTCAAAGAGCCCATGTACTTTGTGCCTTGTAAAATGTCTTGACCATTTTTTTTTAAACCATTTTCTTATTTTGCTATCTGAGCAGCTCTATTGCGTTCTCTTACCCGAGCTAGATTTAACCCAGATGACTCAGCGAAATGAGCAAATTCATGAGGATTAGTTTGCTTGTCCCAGATGTTTAGTTTTCAGCCTAGAACATAGGGCTACCCCAGGACTCTGAGGCCCAGGAAAATGTCACCTGAGGCTAAGGGCCAGGACTCTGGGCTCCACGCTCAATTCAGAAAGTGTCAGTAGTAACTTCCAAATGGGAACGATATGGGTCTGGGGGGGAAAGGCATGAGGCTCTTTATGGCCTGGCTTCTAATCCGGGCTCATGACTTACTAGCTTCAGAAACTTGGGCACATTTCTTAACCTCTCCGCTCTTCAGTTGGCTCATTTGTGAAATGAGGATTAAGATAGGGTGCCCCCCCAATAGAGTTTCTATGAAGATTAAAATGAAATAATATATGTAAATGCTTAGGATCTAGAATGTTAGCTCCTTGAGGGCCAAGACTTTGAGGGGTGTATACCCACATCCCAGCATCTGGAACAGAGCCCGGCACAGAGGGGAATACATATTTGTTGAGTGGATGGATGAGAGAGTGCTGGAAACAATAGAATGGTGAAGAAGGAAATAGTAAAAATACATTGCCAACACAGTACAGATTCTTTTGTTTGAAGCCTTTGTGTAAGACAGACGAACGGACAAGCCATAAGCTCCCTTGGTGATTAATTGGCCATGCCCAAATGAGGAGATGGATTTAGGGCTGGTTCAAGAGCTTTAGCGTGGCGGAGTCAGGCTTCACATCAATCTCTACCCAAGAGGATGAGTTCTGCTGGCCTACTAATTAATGAAAGTCAGGATTATAAAGTCTCCTCTAAGTACTTGTTAATAGTTTGTACATTTTTTAATGTTAAGCCTTAGAATTACTGAAAACTTGATGCTTTAAATAGTTCCTTTAAAAGGCGAAAAAAATAACAGCAACACGTACGGGTGGGGACTATGAGCCGGATCCCACACATGCCGTCCTGCTCGGTGCCCACAGTGACCTTGTGAATTGTGTATGTGCATATCTTTGGTGCCTTACACAACAGGTCTTCAGGGAATAGGGATTGAACGAATGCATAAATATTCTCATTTTGTACATGAGGAGACGGAGTCTCGAACAGGCGACAAGACTTGCCTTAAGATCACCCAGCATCAGGTGGCAAGGGGTATTCCTCTCTTTGCTCTCAGTCTTAAAGCCATCCTCAATCATAAATGACAATACACATTAATCCTGAGAAACAATTCCAAGTTAAATCAAGTGTACCGTAGTGAGAGTTGGCAATTGGTAGGATCGTTTCAGGGCATATGGGTTCACGGTCTATCCGTGGCCAGGACACCGTCCTAGAATAAGGGTAATATGGGACAGCGGGCACGGGAACCCTATTACCTTGGGCAAAGGGCAAGGGGATGGACTCCCCGAGCCGAGACTAGTTGAGGGGAGATGGGGAGTGGGTACCCGGCTATGCCAACCGTCCCAAGTCAGCTCTCCTGCCACTGTGGCTCTGGACAGAGGGAGGCAGCAGGGCACGGGCACTGCTGGGCACGGCCACTTCCGGGCACCCCAGCAAAGTCCCTGCTCCTCAGCACACCACCAGGCTCCCAGTCTTGGCTGATGGTGAAGACCACGGGGGAGCTTGAAATGCACAGATTCCACGTCCTCACTTCCGGTAGATTTGGCATGGAACTCCATTGCCTCTAAACGTTTGACTCTTTGTATATTTTATATGAACCTGGTTTCCAAGTGAGCTCGATGAACGTTTCAGTAGGAATTTCAGTAGTTCTGAAAGGTTTCCTGTGTGAGGCCCCAGATAAAGATTGGTCAAAGGAAAGAAGGAAGGTCGAGTCTCCTCCTGCCCCTCCAATATGGGCCCAGTCCCCTCCTGCTGGCCGAGGCAAATTACTTAACCTCTCTAAACCTCCCTCAGCAACTTTTCCTCTCCCCCCATCCATCACGCTCACCCGCCAAAACCTCCATCCCGGATGAACTTCACTGTCTCCCTTCTGTGCATCACGCTAACCAAACAGCACTCAGGAAAATCACCCCACCCCGCTGTTTCTACTTGCGACTCCTGACCTCAAACTTCAGCTGGGCACTCAGGAAGCTGATGACTCCCATACTTGCCCACTTTTCGACCCCCAGATTTGCACTCTCAGCTGAGGCTCTTGCCCCAGAGTTGATGGAGAAAACAGAGGTCATCTGCTCGGCGGGGTGCCTGCTTCTACCTCTCCCTCTCCTCCCAACTCCTGCTCTCTCTCACTATCTCTGTCTCTCTCTCAAATAAATAAAATAAAATCTTAACAAAAAGATTTTATTTATTTGACAGAGATAGACAGCGAGAGAGGGAACACAAGCAGGGGGAGTGGCAGAGGGAGAAGCAGGCTTCCCGCGGATCGGGGAGCCCGATGCGGGGCTCGATCCCAGGACCCTGGGACCATAACCTGAGCCGAGGGCAGGCGCTTAACGACTGAGCCGCCCAGGCGCCCCCGTTTTTAAAGATTTTATTTATTTATTTGAGAGAGAGAAAGAGAGCAAGGGAAGGAGCAGAGGGAGAGGGACAAGCAGACTCCACGCTGAGCGCGGAGCCCGATGGGGGGGGCTCCATCCCGTGACCCTGAGGGTATTTGCAAGTGAGTGACTGTAACAAGGGAGCCTGGTCTCTGAGCTGCACAAAGAAGGGAAAGGAGGCCAATGGGGGAAGACGGGTAGTGGAGGCTGATGGACTGGAGGATTAGGTTATGGAAACATGTAGTGTGAAGACTACTTAGGCCAATGACATGGGAGGTAGTGGGTGGAGAGTAGATGTTTGAAATTGAAATGGCAAGGGTGCCGCCTGTGTAGGCGATGACAGAGTCTAGCTGTCTGGCCATAGGAATGGCTGGCTGAGGTGGAAGGAAGTAAAAGGTCATTAGAGATGAGAACGATAAGATTCACGGAAGTGAAGCAAAATAAGAACCAGTAGCTACCTACAAGGCAGGTGCTATTTTTAATCCTCATTCACAGGATGGGAAAATTGAGGTTTAGGGAGGTTAAGTAATTTGCCCAAAGTCAAGGTGAATGAGTGCCAGAGTCTGCTTTCTCTGACTTCCAAGTCCTTATCTTCCCTACAATGCCAACTCTATTCTACTACATATGAAGACAGTGCCTCTTTTTAAAATATATATAAAGATTTTATTTATTTGAGAGAGAGAAAGAGAGTGTGTGTACGTGTTGGGGGAAGGGGCAGTGGGAGAGGGAGAGAGAGAGAGAAGCTCAAGCGGATTCTCTGTGAGCACTGGGCTCGCTCTCACGACCCTGAGATCATGACCTGAGCCAAAACCAAGCGTCGGATGCGTAACTGACTGAGCCACCCAGGCGCCCCAAAGACATGCCTCTTTAACAAAAGAGTAGCTAACATCTATTGAGCATATATGTGCCAGGCACTGTTTGAAGTGCTTTCCGTGTGTTTAATTCACTTGCTCCTTTCCGGAATCTTGGGAGGTAGGTTGCATTAGTGGCCTCGTTGAACAGATGAGAATGTGGGGCTCAGACAGGCTAGGTAACTCGCCTGAGGTCACACAACGAGGCAGCGGTGGAGTCAGGATTCAAACCGCTTCTTCCTCATCACGCTTATCCTGTTTTTCAGAAAGCCAGTCTCCAGAGCGAAGAAATGTGTTCTTTTATTGAACCTCAGTCCGAAGAAGAGAATTCCTTTTTCCAAACCTGCTCGTGATTTTCTACTGTGAATCTAGAGGGTCTAGAGACTGCACCGTCCTTTTTTCTCTTTCTGTCACTACAGAGCATTGCGCCAGGAGCACGTTGCTGTTCCCCGCAAAATCTGACACTTCTCTTCCTTGGCACCTGCGCCCTGTGGCAGGAGTTTTCCAACTTGAGTGACTCACCGGCACGTGAAATGGTTAAAAGAGCAGTTCAGGGATGGGAACCATAGAGGCCCCCCACTGCCTGCTTCTCCCACCTTCCCTGCACCTGCTGCCCTCCTACTTAGAAATCAGTCCCCTTAACCCTCTACCAGCAGGGTCTTTCAAACCAAGACACCATATGGTGTGCTATGGGGTTGTCCCACTTTGCCAACTGAATGGAGGAGATACCAGGAGTGGCCTGAAGCTGTCTAGCCTTAACCCAGACTCTGGCCAGCCGGCCTCATGCTTCTACCAAAGGCAAAATGAAAATGGGGTGGGCAAGACCCATGGAGGAAGTTGAGGCTGGGCATTCCCTGCATCCTCAGAGTCTGGAAGGAAGCTGAAGAGGTTCGGGAAGGCTCTCATGAATGAAGTCCTTTCGCTTGGAATTTTTGACTCCTCAGTTCTAAAAAAAAAAAAATGATTCCAAATGGAGTTGCTGAGGAATCTGAGAACTAACTTACTGGAAATTAGTTAGCAGACTGCCGCATCCCAGGCTGGGCCTAGGCTAAGTTCTGTGCCAAGAGCATTTCTTAGTTGCGGCTCCATGAGTTTCTTTCTGCCCTCACTTTGAGGATGAGGACTCTGGCATCTGACCCCCCCCATAGGTGTTCAGCTGGACCTTGGTGACATCTTCCAGCCTTCCACAGGAGCCCACCTGGCTTCCACAAACAATGAAGCCTTCCCTTTAGCTCTTTCACTGTTAGTGACATCTGGGAACCATTAGCTCTTTTCAGCACAGAGCCTTTGGGGCCACCCATGTGGATAGCCACCGCATCTTAGATGTGGCAGCAGGACCTCCCCACAGATTGTTCCAGATAAGATGACAAATTTCTTCAAACTCCTTCATGTCTCTAATCTAGTAGAAAGCCTTGTGGCCAGTGTGAGCTTGGTGCTTAGCCCGTGACAACCCCAGAAACCCCTGCTGTCAATGTTCGCCATCCAAGCAGCACCCCTCCCCCCACTTGCCCCTGTGTAATAGCTCAGAGGGTGGACAATAAAATGACTTTTTTGGGTTATGCTCTTCTCTGTTCCAAATTCTTTCACATCATGATCTCATGCCGCCTTCCCAGCAACCCTGGGCCTGGCATTACCTCCATGTAATACATGTGGGTACTGAGGCTTGGTAAATGACCTGCCCAAGGTCTCCCCACCATACTACTTAACAAAGGTTAACATTGGCCTGGCTCTTCGATCTTTGTCCTCCCATCTGCTGTGTAAATAAAGACCACAGCTCTTGCATGAGTGAATCCATGACCGTGGCAGTTTATTATTATTTTTTAAAGATTTTATTAGAGACACAGCGAGAGAGGGAACACAAGCAGGGGGAGTGGGAGAGGGAGAAGCAGGCTTCCCGCCGAGCAGGGAGCCAGATGTGGGGCTCGATCCCAGGACCCTGGGATCATGACCTGAGCCAAAGGCAGATGCTTAATGACTGAGCCACCCAGGTGCCCCTATTTATTTATTTATCTTAAAGATTTTATTTATTCGTCAGAGAGCACAAGCAGGAGGAGTGGCAGGCAGAGGGAGAAGCAGGATCCCTGCTGAGGAAGGTACCCGATGCTGGATGATGTGCTGGACGATGCAGGACCCTGGGATCATGACCTGAGCTGAAGGCAGATGCTTAACCGACCGAGCCACCCAGGCATCCCGACCTTGGCAGTTTAACATAGTAACGGTCTCAAGACTACAGTTTTTCCAGTGTGTTGCATAGGTTTTCTAGATTAGTGAGAGAAAAGATACTTGGCTATTAAGTTTCTCTCAGAGTTATTTACCTTCTAAAGCCATGTTCTTTTTTAGGTGATGGTTGGGGAAATTCAGGGTGGGGGCTGATTCTACCACTTGTGATGCTTAATTATACAAGTGTGTGTTTCTCTTGGCTCACGCTAGAAAGATTCATCTGTGCTCAAAGATGATAAGTACCATCAGGATTGAACTCTTAATATGCTATTTAGGGAAAAAGAAATGATTCCAAGAAGGCTGGCATCTTCTGCAGCCTGGTAAAATCTGGTAACATTTCCTTGCAGATTCCGAAGCTCGCCCTTGAATAAAGCTGAAAGCCGGAATCTGTTTTCCCTCTATAATAAAGAGGGAAGACAAGGCCTGCCTCTGAGAGGCCCCTGCCCCTCTGACATACACCAGTAAATCCCCACCCAGATCAACTCCTACTCAATCCTAGACTTAGACTTGTGCCTTTCTATACACATCCTTTCCTTTCTCACCTCACTTCCAAAAAAGCTGACTCGAAAAGCATTTCTTTGACTCACCTTGGCAATTTACTCTCAGAATTACAAATTAACACTCAAAGGTGGGGTAGCTGGCCCTGTGTGTTGTCTGTGGTTTCATCTACACTCCTAGTTGATAATCTTGTGAGATGCTAGTTTGGAGGTGAGGGGTGTAGAATTAGCAGATGGATCAAGGTTTGAACCTGGGAAGTCGGAGCCCAATAGGGCTAGAGTCCACAAACCTCATTCACATCTTTATCTACAATTTTGGGAAATGGGCAAGTGACCTGATTGACTGACTCACCAGCTGCCGCCCCTCCCCCCCCAACACATGCCCATTCCTGAACTTGACAGCCGGGAAGAATGGAAATTGCTTCAAATGGGAAACTCCCGCACTTGAATGATGCCTGTACCGAAAAAGCAAGAAAAAGGTGACAACTTCCTTTTTCTAGTAGCGAAAACCATCTTAAGAATTCCAAGTCAGAGGGGTGCCTAGCTGGCCCAGTTGGAAGAGCCTGTGATTCTTGATCTAGGGTCATGAGTTGGAGCCCCATGTTGGGTGTAGAGATTACTTGAAAAAATAATTTAAAAAAATTTTTAAAGATTTATTCATTTGACAGAGAGAGACACAGCGGAGAGAGGGAACACAAGCAGGGGGAGTGGGAGAGGGAGAAGCAGGCCTCCCGCGGAGCAGGGAGCCGGATGCGGGGCTCGATCCCAGGACTCTGGGATCACGACCCGAGCTGAAGGCAGATGCTTAACAACTGAGTCACCCAGGCGCCCCCCAAAAATAATAAAATCTTTAAAAAAAAAGAATTCTAAGTAAGAATGTTGTTTGCAGATCCAACTGAGCCTGGTGTTGGAGCACTTTTCCATTCTACAAATCAGCATCACAGGTAGTACTGGAAATAAAGTCATCCCTCCACAAATCAATGCTAACTAGAATATAACCGTTCTCTCTCTCCCATAAAAACGATTTCTGCCCTTTCCATATGGTTTCCCTAGCTTGATATAATGCATTGAAAATAATTTAGTAAACCATTTGTATCTTCCACACGTGCAGTTAATAATGCAATAGCCCATCTCCATGCCTTTACTTGGGTAAGATTTTAAAACCGTATGTCGCTGTGAATTTTTACAGATTAGTGGGGATGAAGTAGGCTCTTGCATTTTTATAAGGCTTACAGTTTTGTTGCTATTTTTTAATAAATTTAATTAAGATTAAGTCTCAAAGATCTTCTCAAAGAGCAGTCTGGTTATATTTTTTTTCTTTTAATGATTATGCTTTGATGCAAGTTGAGTCTATTTATAGCAGTGATGGTTACTTTTTTGGTAAAAATGGTGACCCTCCACTAATCTTTCCAAATGAGCAGCCTTTTTTTTTTTTTTTTAAGATTTTATTTATTTATTTATTTGAGAGAGGGAGAGGGAGAAGCAGGCCTCCTGTGGAGCAGGGAGCCCGATGTGGGGCTCGAGCCCAGGACCCTGACAACATGACCTGAGCTGAAGTCAGACACTTAAACCGACTGAGCCACCCAGGCACCCCTCTTTTTTTTTCAATATTTTTAAATTTATTTTAGAGAGACAGTGTGTATGCGAGTGGGGGGAGGGGCTGAGGGAGAGGGAGAGGGGAGAGGGGAGCAGGGAGCCCGACAAATGTCTCCATCTCATAACCCTGAGATCATGACCTGAGTGGAAACCAAGAGTCGGACCCTTAAGGGGCTGAGCCACTCAGACGCCCCTGAGCAGCCTTTTCCTAATGCTGCTGCAAACCCTGAGTGAGGACCCCCCACCCTCCCGCCGTGTTCCTGTCCTGACTCCGCAGGTCGCTAGCTGTCCTCTTGATTGAGGCCCCCCACCCTGCCAGGTCTCCGTTTCTCTATGTGGAAAATGAGATGATCCCTAAAGTCATTTCCAGCTCTGCCGAGCTACATTTTGAAACAAATGTATTTACAACAGGGCCTAGCAACAGTTGCTATCCTGGGGCTCAAAGAAGAGAACAGGATCGGGGCGACTGAAGAGCAGAAGGGAGAAATCCGGCCCCAGATTTGCCGTTCGGCGGCAGGAAGTGCAGTTCACTGTGTGCCTGGTTCGAGTCTCTCTCTGTTCACCTCTGTTCCCTCCCCCCTTATACCTTTCACAGGTTGAAGCCCCCCAGAAGCTCGCCCCCCTAACTTTAGTGCCTGGTTCCTCTTCCATTGTCAAGGATCCTTGTGATTACCTTGGGCACCAGATAATCAGGATAATCCCCCTGTTTTAAGTGAACCTGATTGGCAACCTTAATTCCCTCTGCACCCTTAGTTCCCCTTTGCTGTGTCGCTGGAGATAGTCACAGGGTCCTGGGATTAGGACGGGGACCTCCCTGGGGCTATTATCCTGCCCTGCTGCATCAGGGCTGGCAATCGCCTACCTACCTCTGAATGCCCCCCCCCCCCGCTATCATATCGGAGGACCCCTGTGTAACAAATCTGCATGACAGAATTGGCAGTTTTTCTTTGAAATGAAGCGGCCACTCCTCCAAATAGGCATACCCCTTGGCCTGGCAACCTCACCTCTAGGAATGTATCTGAGGAAAATAATTTGACAAATGCACAAAGATTTCAGTGTATAGGTGTTCAACACTGCATTGTTCATAATCGTGAAAAATCAGGAACAGCATAAATCCCCAGCCGCAGGGCATTTGTTAAACAAATGACGTTTCATCTGTCCAATACGATATAATGTACAACCTTTAAAAACGATGCTATAGGGGCACCTGGCTGGCTCAGTCGGTGGAGTGTGTGACTCTTCATTTCGGAGTTGTGAGTTCGAGCCCCACATGGGGTGAAGAGATGACTTAAATAAATAAATAAATAAATAAATAAATAAACTTTTAAAAAATGCTGCAGATCTATAGTCATGAAAATGCATATTAAGTACAAAAACTGTCCACACATGCACTGCACACATACGAGTACTTAAAGCTCATTGTAAAATATATGCCTATAATTCAAAGAGGTGTAATTGTTTATTACAGTATTAGTAGTAGCAAGAAAACTAGAAGTGGTCCCAGTTTCTGTCAAAAACAAATTGGCTAAATAAATGATAATACATCTATACAATCAAACACTGGGGAGCAGGTACAGAGAGTTGGGTAGATTTATGTATGCCGAAATGGAAAGCAATATCATTAATTGAGAAAAGCAGGTTACAAAATAGCAGTTTGGTATTATCCCTTTGTGGTTCTTTTGGAAAAGGAGATGTTAGTGTGTGTGTGGGGGGGAAGTTGTTGCTTTGCACCGTATTACACAATTTCAGGGGTACCATTCACATTTATCATGATGCTTTTTTTAAAAAAAGATTTTATTTATTTATTTGACAGAGAGAGACACAGTGAGAGAGGGAACACAAGCAAGGGGAGTGGGAGAGGGAGAAGCAGGCCTCCCGCTGAGCAGGGAGCCCGATGCGGGCTCGATTCCAGGACCCTGGGATCATGACCTGAGCTGAAGGCAGACGCTTAACGACTGAGCCACCCAGGCACCACTAATCATGATCTTCTATGTGACTAAGGCTCTCTCTGAAACACAGGGCGGGTGTATGTATATGCAGGCACGCATGTGTGTGTATGTATATATGTAGCCAGTATATGTGTGTTTGTACATGTGTGGCACATGCATAGATAATTAGTGGGAGAATCTCAGACAATCTGTCAACGGTGATTTCCTTTGCAGAGTGGGTTCGGGGAGCTGATGTGTGTGCAGTGTGTATGTGTGTGTGGTGGTGTCGGTCAGGGCCATTTTACTTTTCACGATATACCCTTTTGTGCTGTTGGAGCTTTTTACAAGCATTTTCATAAGTGTCTTACACAGAAAATTCTTAGAAAATGAACAGTGGTTCTCTCTGTGGGGTGTGATCACTGGGAAGCACCAAAATCGGTTCTGTTCTTTCAAAGCTCCGCTGATAACCCAGAGCCATTCTCTTTTTGAGTCCTGTTCCTTTTGTGAGACTGGAAGAGAGTGATCCACTCCCCAGGTCAGACAAAGCTTCGAGAGATGACCCAGGCCAGACCAGGCCCCTGCCTTCAGATGCATACGTTATTTAAGTGATCAGGACAAATCACTGTTTATCAGGACAATATTAATAACCTTCTTTGGGAAATACTAATTACCTGTATTCAATGATTATTTTCTTTCTTGATTAGTTACAACTCTGTAGACTTAAAAATGAAATTTTTAAAATATGAAAATTTTAGAAACATCTATTGTCTGTTATGAAGTTATTTCATAGGCATTGCTGCATTTTGAACCTCACAGTGACCCGTGCAATTGACAGACAAGGAAACTGAGGCTCAGGGAGATATGTATACATATTGCCAAAAACGGGAGAGGGGAGGGAATGAGTGTTTAATGAGCACCTCCTATGTGCCGGTTACAGCACACAGCTTACTTCATTTTATCTTTAAGACAGGTAGGTATTGTTATTCCCATCCTGCAGATGAGGAAATCGAGGCTGTCGGAGGTTCAATAATTTCCTTCAAGGCCCCTGTCTTGTTCCATCAGAGTTGCCATAACGAATTACCCCAGACTGGGCGGCTTATGAACCACAGAAATTTCTCACAGTTCTGGAGGCTGCAAGTCCAAGTCCAAGGCGCAGGCAGATTTGGTGGCTTGTGAGAGCCGGCTTCCTGGGTCATAGGTGGCCATCTTTTCGTTGTGTCCTCAGGGGGTGGGGGGGGGAGAGACGAGGTTGCTCTTGGGTCCCTTCTATAAGGGCACAGTTCCCATTTGTGAAGCCTCCACTCTTAGGACCAAATCACCTCCCAAAGGCCCCATCGCCAAATACCGTCACTAAACACTCAGGGATTAGGTTAAAGCCTAGAAGTTGGCGGGGGCTGGGGGGGAGGGGGGGAGGCAGACAAAAACACAGCTGGAAACTTGGTCGAGCCTCAATTCCAAACCGGCTCCTTCCTTTCTCTCTATTAGCCCCCTGGTGAGCCTGGAGTTCCTTTGACATAATCCTGCAATTAAAAAAATACTAATTTTAACTTTTTCTTTTACAGAATCCTGCATTTAAAGCTCTTGAAACTCCTGCTCCCAGACTTCGTGAGCAAGGACGGTTGGCAAACAGGAACTCCGCTCAGAGATTTGGTTAACAAAAGATAAGGCCTCACGACTTCAGAATCATTCTTTGGTTCCCGAGGTAGTAGGTCGGGAAAAGGAGAGAGCCCTTTGTTTTTGTGGCGATGACTGCTTTTTTCATGACAATTATTCATTATTCACATATTTCTGTATTATAATTTAATAAGAACGGTAAAAACACGGGCCCTTAGAGGAATATCCGCCTGCAAGTAATCCGTTGGTAAACTCGGTTAGTGGAGGAGGGGAAATCGGGAGCTGTGGTTCCCCAGAAACGGTTTCCATTTTGCGAGATGAAAAATTCTAGAGTTCTGTTGCACGACAACGTGAATGTACCTGATACCACTGAACTGTACACTTAGAAATGGCTAAGGTAGTCAATTTTATGTTATGTGCTTTTGACCACATTAAAAAAATCGTTTTAAAAGCCGCTTACAAAGTTCTGGGAGTTTTTAAACAATGTCCAAGGAAGAAAAAGAGCAAAGTGGTGAACACGTTCTGTTCTTCGCTCTCACAGTGTGAGTGTGTTCCTCGCTCTTACTTTGTGGTTAGTGCAGACCTAGTAACTGCAGACTGCAGACCTGAATCTATCGTATTCACGACAGGTGAGGAATCAAAGCCACAAAGCTCAGAATAATAGCAGGGTGAGGAAGCTGACCATCTCCTTGCACCTGCAACCTCTGTATGAAACAACCCTCAGAGACTCTCTTAAAGAACTGTGAACTTAAAAAAAATTTACGTATCAGCTGTATTGGGACGCACCACTAGATGGTACAAAAAACCTAGATTTCTGGTAATGATTTGCTCATGCTGTGAAGGCAACAGCAGGGTATGTAATTTGAAGTACTCTAAATCCATTCTCTGTTAGCTTGCTTTCCTCTAGCTAATGACAAAAAAGCACTTTGGGGGAAGCCAGTTGGGATCCATTTTCAAAGATTTCCAACCCTTTGGCTGGGATTTTGTGTCTCAAAACCTAATTGCAATGGTGAGATGTCCACTCGAACGGACTTAACCCCAGCAGCTTCCAGCATTATTGAAATTATGAAAGGAGCCTTTCCAATTCTAGGTCAGAAGAGCTTGGTACCTTGAAAGTATACTGCCATTTGTACTGAAAAGAAATACTTTGGACTTCCAAAAGAGGAAGTAGCAGGATTCCATTTACATACAGTTTAAAAACAAAAGCCGGGCAGAACAAACCTATGATGTAAAACGTCAACGTTCTAAAAGGCATAAGACTACAACTGAAAAATGAAACCAAAAAAGATAAACCTCGGTGTTAACATGTCTGCTCATATCACTGACATTTGACTACACCCTCAAAAGCCGAAGGTCGGTCTTCAAGACCCCATCAGCTAATAGCATAAGGTACAACCATGCCGGCAGGTTCTGGAAATGCAGGGACACTTTCCTACTCGCAAACCAACGCGTTCTGTGATGCAAAAAGAACAGATAATCAATGGATGTTTAAGCCAGGCAGAAACCCAACCAGTAGGATCTTCAGTCTTAGTTCTTGTGTTGTGTTACCGCAGCTGATCCAGTTGATCATTCTGAATAAACTGAAAAGCATCACTGCTGCTACCTCCTAGAGAAAAGAGCCAGCTTTCAGAAGGCAATCCTCATGCCTGAGTCATCTCTGTATTTTATCATGCCTAGCACGGTGCCCGACACAGGGACCTCATTCAGTAAATTGTTGTCCAATAAATAAATGAATGAAAATAGCATTGCGCAATGCTAGGCATGATAAAATACAGAGATGACTCAGGCATGAGGACTGCCTTCTGAAAGCTTTACGGATCCTTCTTGGACCCCCACTTCGCCCCCACCCAAGGCTCCCACAGTTGTCCCTTAGACGGGGGCGCAGGCCATTCCCTGACACCTGGGCTCTGAGAGACTGAAGGCTGGAGGAAAGAATGGGTTGTTCCTCTAGAACAAAGTTGACAGGGGAGATTTCGCTCTAGCCATCAGGTGTAAGGCCTTTTGGCTTCAGACACACAGGGTTTGAGGTCCATCTCCAGCGCTTTATGACCAACTTTGGGCCATCTGAGCCTTGTTTCTTTGTCAGGGTTTGTTGCGAGCATCTTATCACTGCTGCCATGGCCCACCCTCAAGGTGAACGCATAAGTGTGTGTGCGTGGGTGTAGACTTCTTAAACTATTTGAGTAGTAAGTGCTCCGATTTCCCGCGTACTCACCGTGCACCAGGCTCCGGGCTAAGTGCTTTAGATGCATCAACTCATTGAATCATCACAATAAGCCTACGAGTCATGAATTAGAGTCACTCTTTTGCAGAGAAAGGAAAATAAAACTCGGAGTGCTCAAGCGAGGGACCCGGCCCACGCAGCTGGGAAGCTGCAGAGCTGGGATGGAAGCCCGGTTTTGTCTGACTCCAAAGCGCATACTCTTAACCCCTACACTCAACTGCTGTAGCATAATTAAGGGGCATTAAAATGGAACCCTGTAAAAGCCAGAGAATAAAGTAAATAAATAGAAAGCTTTTGCTTTCGCTTGAAAGGCCATTAGTCCCAGCGGCCTTTCGGTGTCAAATGGGAAAGATAATAAGGTCGGCCCATCAGTTAGTAGAAGCAGGCAATCCACTTTACCAGTATGCTGGGCCCTTCTTCCCACTGCTCGCTAAAATAATTACCGTTCATTCAGCCACTTTAATGACTCCCAACCTAGGCCTGGGCGGCTTTCATTTGGCTCTCTACTTCCCTGTAGAACATCAAATTATATGTAGATAGGCAGCCCTCTCGAAGGGACCTTTGAAAGCGCTATTTAACAACAACAGCAACAAAAAAGCAGAACTTTCCAGTTTCCAATCTTCTAAAGCCAGGACTTCTTTCCAAACTGTGCAAGACCTTTTGTCAAACGCATTCAAGTGGGCCGCTCTCCTGCCCCGCAGAGTTTGACTCCGTGGATGCTGTGCCGAAGTTCACACTGGGAATGGCCTTGGTGACTAAAACTGCTCCCGTTGCCCTAGTTTCAGGCCGAAATTTGCAAACTGCTTAGGTTCGGGGAAACATTTTAGTCAAACCGGGCCCGATTTCCACCCCTTTGGAGAGAGGCCAAACGCGCGCACGGTTAGAGAGGGAAGGAGGCCCGGCCCGGATGCAGGCGCGGGGCGGGGGGTGGGGGTGGGGTGGGGAGCGAGGGGCGGGGGGCTTGTGGGCGGAGGGGGCCGGACTCGGGGGTCTCTGCTGCTCTCTGCAGGCCGGTGCTGAAGACAGATTCCCAAACAGAGACTTTAGAATCGAGTGCAGTTCGTGCGACGAGAGAGAGAGCATCGAACAGGATCTCTGCGCTCTCTCGAGCCGCATTACTGAGCCGCTACTCGGTGTCACTGTCAAGTGAGAGTCCGTGCGCAGAGCTTTACTCCTCTTAGTACACATCTCATTTGAGCATCACAACAAACTGGTGAGGTATGCAGAGCAAATATGAATATCCCCGTTACATAGATCAGGCAACTGAGGCTCAGACGGGTTGCCGGCGTTGCCACATGGGGCATGGCTGGCTGCCAGGTTACAGAGCTTGCCCTTGACTGACTTCGAACCCACTCCCTTCGCCGCAGCACACAGCTTTATGCTGCTTGCCGAGAGCTTGGAAGAGCAACAGTGAAGGCCAAGTGCTCTAGCTGTGTAGTAGCGTCAGGCACACTACTTCTCTTTGCCGCGTTTCCCCCCTCTTTTTTTATTATTATTATTTTTAAAGATTTTATGTATTTTTTGACAGAGAGACCCCGAGAGAGGGAACACAAGCAGGGGGAGTGGGAGAGGGAGAAGCAGGCTTCCCGCCGAGCAGGGAGCCCGATGCAGGGCTCGGTCCCAGGACCCTGGGACCATGACCTGAGCCGAAGGCAGACGCTTAACGACGGAGCCACCCAGGCGCCCCTCCCCACTCTTTTAAATGGGAAGAAAAACAGCTCAGTTTTCAGTCTTCGGGGGGATGATACCTTTTCCTCTTGTCTGCAAGAGTCCCTGCAGGAAGAACAGAGCTACGGAAGCGGGAAGAACTAATTCTGCCCTGGAGAGGTGACCTCTGCCGTTCTGAGGGCAGGGGCAGGGACAGGCGGAAACTGCCAGAAGGATCAGGATGTAAGAGAGAATTGTAAAATATTCTTGTTAAAAACAATCTCAACAGGGGATGGGTGACCTGTCAGTACTGCGCCGGACTCATTGGTGAAGAATTGCATGCCATTCCTATCAATGACCAGACTTAGGGCTTACACATTAGCAGTCTGTTTCAATTATATTTTAAAGAGACAAAAAATGCATGGTATACATTTTAATAATTAGAATTGGCTCTGATTCGCAGCCCATGTATCAAAGAAGGTCCTTATAATACGGATACACATATGCAGTTGGAGAATTTTATCTGGCTGGAGGTAAATGCATTTTGTAGCAAAAGGGAAAAAAAGAATTGAAAAACATTGAAAAAATTCTCAAGAGAATTTTTTAAACTATAGAGAATTTGTCAGTGGACAAAATTCATCTTATCCATAGCTACAAAACAAGGTCAGTAGGGGTTGGTCTTGGGAATGTAGGCGAGGACTTAATTCTACAACAGCACTGAAATGGGATTGTCTCCCTATCCCAGCGTTCTGGATCCCATGACAATCCCTGCTCCCCATTTGCTCTTTTCCTTAAATCTCTCTGAGACTCCTCTTTGGCATCTTCAGGAACTCTTCTTTCCCTACCATCTCCTAAATGTTAGTGTTCCCCGGGGATTTCTCGTTGGCCTACAGCTTTCACATACTACACCCTCTTTCTAAGTACATCGTTTCCCATAACACCAATGACCACTGATGACCGAGATGATTGCTCCAGAATCCCTGTCTCCTGCCAAGACCTCTCCTGGGAGCTCCAGACTCGTCACCCACCTGTCTTCTGGACATTGGTACCCAGAAGTCCCACAGGTACCAGCCCTTCCCAAATGTGTTCCTCCACCTGTTTTCTCTGCATCATTTAGTGAAGCCATCCTTAACCTAGCCAGTCAAGGTTAAGAACTTGGAAGTCATTTTTTTTTTAAATTGAGATATAATTTGCATAACCACCCTTTTACAGTGTTCAATTCAGTACTTTTTAGCAAATTCACAGTTGTGCAACTGGTCCCACAATCTAGTTTTAGAACATTTCATCACCCCCAAAAGATCCCTCCCCATTCCCTGCTCCTTCCACCCTTGAAAACAATGAATCTACTTTCTGTTTCTTTGGATTTTGCCTATTCTGGGTTTTTCATATAAATGGGATCTTACAGTGTGTGGTCTTTTGTGACTGGCTTCTCTCACTTAGCCTAATGTTTGCAAGGTTCAGCCATGTTGTAGCTTGGATCAGAATTTCATTCTGTTTTATGGACCAACAGTATCCCATTGTATGTATGTACCACAGTTTATTTATCCATTCATCAGTTGAGGGACATTCGGGTTGTTTCCAAATTTTGGCAATTATGAACAATGACGCTGTGAACATCCACCTACAAATTTTTGCGTGGACATATATCTTCGGTTCTCTTGTGTGCATACCTAGAAGTGAAGTTTCTGGATCATACGGTAATCTATGTTTAGGTTTTTGAGAAACTGCCAAACCATTTTCCAAAGTGAATGGGTTGTGGTATGCCCACCAGCCTTGTGTAAGGGTCAAGTTTCTTTGGGAGTCAATCTCGATTCTTCCTTCTCCCTGAGTTCACACGCAGCTAATCAATCACCCAAGTCTTGCCAGTTGAACAAACTCAACATCTCTCCAAACTGTATCTTCTGCTCCAGTCCTCCTACTATTGCTTTGATCTGTCCTACATCATCTCTCACCTGGACCACTGCAATTGCCTCCAGACTGGTTCTTGACTCTGCCTTCTCTCCTCCACTCACTGTCACAATGGGCTCTCTAATAAAACAGGCACTTGACAATATCCTTGCCCTGCTTGTGCTTGAAACCCTTTAATGCAGTGCCTCTCAACCCTAGCTGCATCGCAGAGTCCCTTCGACAGATTTCTTTTTTTTTTTTTTTAAGATTTTATTTACTTGGCAGAGAGAGAGAGAAAGCATAAGCAGGGGGGGAAGCAGGCAGAGGGAGAGGGAGAAGCAGGCTCCCTGCTCAGTAGGGAGCCCAACTCGGGTGAATCCCAAGACCCTGGGATCATAACCTGAGCCGAAGGCAGACGCTTAACCGGCTGAGCCACCCAGGTGCCCCACCTGGACAGATTTCTAATATCCTGATGCCTGAGTTACACCCAAGGCTGATTAATTCGGAATCTCAGGGGTTGGGAATCCAGGCATCAAGCTCTCCCAGTGATTCCAATACGTAGCCAAATAGGAGGAACACTGCTTTCGTGGTTCCCTATTGCTCATATGATAGAGTTCTGGCTCCTTAGCATCCAGATTCTTCACCATCTGACCCCTGTCCACCTCTTCATCTGCATCTCTTTACCCCTCCGGGCCTCACACGGAAAACACCGGCAAGTTGACACTGCCAATGTCATGACTCTGGGTGCTAGGGTGGTTTTAGATCCCCGGCCCAGGACTTCCTCTTATGTCCAGGATCGTAGAGACTACTCCAAGGGCATTATTTGGACCCAATAGGGGACCACCTCCACAGGTTTCCTACCTCTCAGGACTTTAAGAGTTTATTCCCATTGTTTCACCTCTATTTGCAAAGGAGACCAAAACCCACTCTTCTTTGCGGCTTGGCCTTTTAAAATCCTCCCTTCTGGCTTTAATTTTTGGCTTGTTCTTTCCTGTGTCCAAACTGAAAGCCCAAAGTGAGAGAAACCCACGCTGCAGAGTGACTCGCTGGGGTTTGGTGCCAAAAACCTTACGACGCCCACTTTCCAATCAAGGGTGACTAAATTATGAACTAGCACCACCCCCACCCCCTCCTTTTTAGTTCCTCACTCGCCTGCTATCACCTATTTTATAATTAGTAGTTGATTAGTATGAAAAAGATCTTCCTTCCTGAATGAGGCCTCACAATTGGGTTTTTCAACTTCTGACCCAAATTGCCGGACAATTTAGGGTTGTTGTTTGCTTGCCTGCTTGCTGGCTTTTTCTTTTCACTTGCCAAATCCTTGAAGCACATTTGGAACAAAGCAGCTTGAAAGCAGTTAGCCTGTGTCTGCACACAAACAGAAGAGCACCTAAGTTCGTCTTTCCACCAACGGTAGAAAAACTACTTTTTCCTTTTGTAGGAAAAGATAGAGATCAACAGCCATGGCGACCAAAATTGAAGCTTCACTTGAGGGGAACCGGATTCCGTTTTCCACGTAACACTGGGTTTGTCTTCCCAGGGCAGGACTCTACCAAATCAGGGCTCTCTCATTTCCCGGCAGCATGTGGATTCTACGCAGTGGGTTTTTAGGGTGCACCGATGGATGGCTTTGAAACGTTTTCCCACCGGTTTATTACCGGCCAAGACAGAGGTAGCACTGACGCTCTTGTCCCTGAGAAGGCTTCTCTCACAAAGCGTCCCACTTCCTTTGCAAAGTTTACTTATTTTGCTCATCAGCAAGAACGTGAAAATGTCTTTTTCACTTCTTTGTGATCATCTCCCCAGCTCAGCAACTTCGTGTGCCCCTGTCACTTTGATTTATTCAAATGATGAGAAATGTCAACCTATTGAGATCTGGAGGGGACCGTGGGTAGTGTCACCCAGTGCCCTGAAAAGCCAACGGATTTCAACTCTCTGAACGGATGTCAGAGAGGGGCAAAGCTGAGCCCGTGGGACCTCTTCTTGCCATGCTTCTCAGTGGAGTGCTTCAGGGTGATTTGAACACACTTACTGAGGAAGCCACATGGCACCATCTTGGCCAAAAAGAAAAGAGTCACTGAGAAAACGAAGCAGAACCTGTTGGTCCCAACCACCGTCTGATCTTACTGGATGGGCAACAGCCCCAGGGGAGTGACAATCTTTGTGAGGGTGCCACTGGTGGAGGACTTCATGGGAGGCCCCATTAATTAGTCTGTGAGGATGGCATCTCACGGTGCTTGGCACCAAGGTAGGAAGCCCGCACTGCTCGTTAGTTCTTGCTATGATTAATAAAAGTTCATTTCCATAGGGTGCCGCTAATGGCTGACCTGGCCTCAGACATGCTGTGACCCTTCCCGGAGTTCTTTCCTGATGGTGGCCGGCCTGGTGCTCTGGTGTAGTCAAAACCATTACAAGGACCCTCAGGGGAATGTCTCAATTCTCCTAGTGGGCTGGAATTCAGGGAACTCTAATGGGTCTTGAAGTAACTGGATCCAGGTCTGAGGCCCAGAAAGGCAAAAGTTCTCTTTCGCTGTATGGGATTCAGTGCGAATTTCACAGGAAGACTAGACCTATAGTACCTGAGGAAGCAAGCTGGTGGTCACCCCTCAAGGAAAGGCTAAGACACTCGGCAGAGCCTTGCGCTGTCTGTCAACAGGCAGTGACATATTAGCTCAGCGTGAAGGAAGTCGGTCATGAGGTGCTATATATAACAGAGCTCCGACCTTGTTCTTAGCTGAGGTCAGGTTGGCTTCCTCTAGAGCCCTTGCCAAGTGGCCTTTGTTGTTAAACAGCACACTGAGCTCTCTCTTAACTTCTTTAGAGGGAAGACAAAAGGATGGATTTGCCGGGCTGGCTGCAGTGAACGTTAAGTGAGTGTCCTCCGTAAAGAGGGCTGGACGGGTCCCAGCCAAAGTCCACCCGAAATTCACAGTCTAGGTGGGGACGCAGACGGTGACAGGTTGCAGCCAACTCCTACTGGCTCAGGAGAGTTCATAAGTGTTCGGGGATATTGGAAACCGGCTGTGAAACACACGGGTATTACAAATTAAATTATATAAACTTACCATTAGATAAAATAGAATTAAAACAAAGGTAACAAGTACTCAAAGTTATCACTTCCTAACCCTTTTTTCCCTGCCTTTTATTATTCTCTGTGCTCTTGAGGTAATCTACGGCTCTTGGATCTCTATGGTGCAAATAATATATACAATATAAAACATAATAATATGATATATAATACCCCATAATGCTGTGCTGCTGACTTTTCTTCCCAGCTCAGTGTTGAGGGACCTCACACTGGTAGCCTGAGATGGGCCACGGCAGGAGTACTTATATCATGGAAATCAGCGATCATTAGAATGGAGGATTTTTTTTTTCCTTCCAGAAAACCAGTTATTAAACATTCACCAGCGCTGCACCAGAGACAGACCAGCACATGGGTGATTACGGTAAATCCAATGGGCCCCACAGCTATGGGATTTCAGCGTAGGAGGCGGGGGGGGGGGGGGGAGTGTGAGGAAGTGTCACAGAAGGCTTCAGAGAGAAACCAGTGCTGAAGCAAGCCCCTGAAGGATAATTAGGAGCAAAGGCCCAGAAGCCAGAACTGTTGGAAGTGTTAAGATGTGTTCTTTGCCCTTGGGGCCTTCTCCGTGGGGTGAGAGAGACCAATGAAGAAATAGGTGGAAGGAAATGCAGGGTCAAGGGCGCTGCTGGGGACTGCGGGTCGGGGGGACTGCTCTGGAAGCACAGAGAAGGGCACCCCGTTAGTGGGGGGGGGGAAGGAAGGCTTCCTGGAGGAGGTGATGTGATACTTTATTTTTAAATGATTTCTTTAATTCTTGCTGAACTATTTTGTAAAGCTTATTTGTTTGTTTGGGTTTTTTTTGTAATCGCTACACCCGACGTGGGGCTCCTCACAACCCTGGGGCAGGAGTTGCGTGTCTGGGGCGCCTGGCTGGCTCATGCGGCAGAACATGCGACTCTTAATCCCGGAGTTGTAAGTTCGAGGTCCACGTCGGGTGTGGAGATGACTGAAAAATAAAATCTTAAAAAAAAAAAAAAAAAGAGTCGCATGCTCTTCTAATTGAGCCAGCCAGGTACCTCTAGGATATGATATCTTAAGCTGAGCTCGAAAGATTATTAGGAGTGGCCATCTCTCTTGGAAACAGGTAGAAAAATCATGTCTTCTTACATATTAAAATGTTACCCAACATATTCTTCATAAAAGAGTAATAATTATTCTCCCACACGATGTAGGACTTTGCTTTATATCAGCCCTGACCGAGGGCTTCCAGCTTCTGCCCCTGAATATGGGTGTGGTTGGGGGGGTAGAAATTGGGAGCATTTGTTGAATTCTGACCTAAATGGGACCAAATCCCTTGTTTGGGGGAGTGATTACTAAATCCTATACTCAAAGGTCTGGTGTTTGCTAAGCCCTTGGATTTCATGGACAATGCATAAACCACACCGTTCTCTTCTCAATACTGTACATTCCTATAAACACCACGGCCTGACTTATCCAAGAAAAACTGGCCCCGGATAAGGATGGAGTACATTCTGGCATACGCATCAGGATCAGGCCCTTTGAATTGTGAACAGGTCCCTACCTACAGAGAATCTAAGAAATGGTGTTGTCTCACTTTGGTAAGAACACTTGGGGAAAATACCTACTCTCTCTTTGCATTTGGGGCCTTAAAAAAAAACCCAAAAAACTAAAGGTCAGATTAGCAACCTAAAAATGAAACTAGAATGGAGGCGAGGCAAGGAGTGGTGTAACATTTGAGTCCCTGCTGAGAGGAGGCCGATGGAGTTATCCAAGCACCCGGATGTGAAATGTTCGCCCTCCGTGTTACCAACAGGATTAACCCCTCTGCAAATAAACTCTTGGAAAGAAACCTGGGCTCAGCTTTCGCAGACACTTTGAGTTTTCATTTATTCCTTTGCGTTCTACTCAAGTTTCTCCTTTGCAAGGAAGAGAAACCCATCAAGCTAGTTCGGATAAAGGATGGGCGGGGGAATTGAATTAATTCAGAAAGCTTTACTGAGCATCCACTGTGTGCCAGGTTCTGCGCTAGGAGGCCCTGATAAGCAGTGACTAAGATGGACACAGCCCCTGCCCTCCGAGAGTGTACCATCTAGCAGAAAAAACAAGCACCAAACTCAGAATTACACACTTTATCAAGGAACCGTAAGCGCGATGTGCCCTCTAAGGGAAAGGAACCAGAGACTGTGAGATCCCATAGGATCCCCACCTAGTGGGACTGGAGGAAGGGTCAAAGAAAGCTCCCCTAAAGAAGTGACATTTATCTCTTCATAATGTATATACATGTTGAATCATTATGGTGTACACCTAAAACTAACATAATATTGCATGGTGACTGCACTTCAATTTAAAAAAAAAGTGATATTTGAAAACACTTAGGAATTTGCTTTTAGCTGGGATAAAGGTGGCACATCTGGTCCAAAATCAGGATGAAAATTGAAAAAATTAAAACTCAGAAACAAGGTAGAAAAACAATCTTCCAAATCTATTTTATTTTATTTTTTGTAAGATTTTATTTATTTATTTAACAGAGAGAGAGAGGGAGAGTGAGCGCACAAGCAGGGGGGAGGGGCAGAGGGAGAGGGAGAGGGAGAAGCAGGCTCCCACCAGAGCAGGGAGGCCGATGTGGGGCTGGAGCCCGATGTGGGGCTCGATCCCAGGACCCGGAGATCATGACCTGAGCCGAAGGTAGACGCTTAACCAACTGAGCCACCTAGGTGCCCCCACCCCACTTTTTAAAGATTTTATTTAGGGACACCTGGGCAGAGGGAGAAGCAGCTCCCCACCCTCTTGATCAAGGAACTGGATGCGCAACTCCAACCCAGGACCCCAGGATCATGACCTGAGCCGAAGGCAGACGCGTCACCGACTGAGCCACCCAGGTGTCCCTAAATAAAATCTTTAAAAAGTGGGGTGAGGGGCACCTAGGTGGCTCAGTTGGTTAAGCGTCTGCCTTCGGCTCAGGTCATGATCCCGGAGTCCTGGGATCGAGCCCCACATCAGGCTCCCTGCTCTGCTGGGAGCCTGCTTCTCCCTCTCCCTCTGCCCTTTCCCCCTGCTTGTGCGCTCTCTCTCTCTCTCTCTCTCTCTCTCTGACGAATAAATAAATAAACAAATACAAATAAATAAATAAATTAATAATAATAAATAAATAAATAAAATCTAACCTATTTTATACTTGCAGGATCCTCCAATCAGAACGCTCAGTTATGTTCCCAGATCTTCCATTCACCCAGGGCATTACTGTTTGGCTATTCCTGACAAAATGCCATCTACTATGGCATTTCAAATGTGTGCATCTACAGGGCTATACCCAGCCAGCACCCCAGAAAGGAATTTTCATTGGTGAATGGATGGTCTTAGTCATGAGAATGATAGGACCCAAAGGCTGTGGGAGTGCTGACGGTTTAAACAGGACATTATTGGATTTTAAAATTTTGACTCTCTGGCTTCACCAACGACTGTCTTAGTCTGTTCAGGTTGCTTTAACAGAATACCCTACATTGCAGAACAGAAATGTATTTCTCATGGTTCTGGAGACTGGGAAGTCCAAAATCAAGGCACTAGCAGATTCAGTGTCTGGTGAGAGCCCTTGTCCTGGTTTATAGATGGCCTTGTGTTGCTGGGTCCTCACATGGTGGAAGGGGCAAGGGAGCTCTCTGGGGTCCCTTTCAGAAGGGCACTGACCCCATCCATGAGGACTCCACCTCGTGACCTCATCATCTCTCAAAGGCTTCATTTCGTAAGACCGCCATCTTTGGGAGTGTGGTTTCAACATATAAATTTGGTGGGGGGGGACACACTCAGTCTATTTCAACAGTGATTTATTTTCCCAGTGCTGTAAAGTTAATAACACCGTTGACTTGAGTTTCATTACTTCACATAGCAGGTATCATGTGCTTTTGAGAGTGCTGCTGTGTTTCCATAGTTACTTCCCATCTGAGAAGTTGGAGAGGAGGCATTGGCACTGACGCCTACCCATGATGGCCTCATCAAACTTGCCTCTGACTAAGAACGAGTAAGAGCAACCACCTAAAGGTGCCTGAATACATCGGCAAACACTGAGTCACTGGACAGGATCCTATCTGTACCACTCTTACCAACATCTCTCTGTCAACCCCCCCCCCCCACCGCCGCAAGATAACTGCTGGGTAGAGAAGAGGGCCTCTTCTCTTCCCCCAGCTAGTTCTCTCTTCAAGGCATATGGCTCTTGTGGTGTAGACAACACAGTTGTCTAGCCTAGGAAAGCCAACTGACCCAAGGTTTGTGCGAACCTCAGCACTTTCCATTTTGCAGAAACTTTTTTCAGTTACATTTGCATAAAAGAGCCTTTCCTCTTTACATTTCACTTTGAATTCTACCTTTGGCTGAACCCAAATATCAGAGTGAAACTCAGTCAAAACCACAGTGTAGACCCCAAAGAAGTAAAGGTTTACTTGAAACCTGAAGATTTTCTCAAAAGTTGTTGGGAGGGTACAGACAGAAAGGACCAGCCTTACTCAGATTTACAATAAGGACTGCAATCTCAAACCATGGGTTCTAAGGCCTTGGCTACCACTAGAGGTAGGTGGTGAAATAATAATGATGATACCACCAATAACAACAACAATCACGACGACTACTAGTAGCACCACTGTGCATTGGGCTTTTACAGGATGCCAGGAGGTGTCATGCTAAGCATTTTTTTTTTTACTCTCACTGGCTCATGCAAACAACCATCTGGGGTAGTTATGATTATGACCCCACCTTACAGATGAGGAAATGAGGCTTACAGAAGTCAACACAAATGGCTCACGTTCTCACAGCCTGTCAGTGTCAGAGCTGGGATTTGAACACACGTTTACCTTGACCGTGACTGTGTTCTAACCCAGACCAGGTAGAGTGGGAAATATTTGAACTCATCCTAAGCTCATTTCCAAAGCAAAGGAGCAGAGTGCCATTATGTCTGGATTCCTATAAAATAATGACAAATATCACACCTCTTATATATACAATTATATATACATATAGGCTCTCTAAAGTTTAGGATGCCGGCGCTCTTGATAATTCTTGTTCTGACTAGACATGAAGTTCACCCTTAGGCAAGTGCTTCTTATTGTGTTAATAAAAATGTGTTTTCTTGGGATGCCTGGGTGGCTCAGTTGGTTAAGCGTCTGCTTTTGGCTCAGGTCATGATCTCAGGGTCCTGGGATCAAGTCCCGCATCGGGCTCCTTGTTCAGCAGGAAGCCTGTTTCTCCCTCTACCTGCTGCTCCCTCTGCTTGTGTTTTCTCTCTCTGACAAATAAATAAAATCTTTTAAAAAATGTGTTTTCTTCCCTGTCTTGAAAGCAAGGAAGGACTAAGAGGAGGCAGCCTGATAGAGGACCTCATGCTTTAGCCAGGTTAAAAAAAGAATCTTGGTTTTCCTTGGGTTGACCACACTGGGCAAAGCCGCTCACTTTGGCAATACTATTTGGGGCTGTTATACGTGGGGACAAGTTCGGATCAGGAAGGTAGGTGAGTAACAATAGCACTAATAAAGAACATATATACAGACCTCAGTTGATGAAGGACTTCATATATGGAGTCTCTCACTTGGTCTCCAGATGTTTTTTGTACCATTTTATGTTGAAATAATTATAAATTCCTAGGAGGTTGCAAAGAAATGCACAGTGAAGTCTGAAGCAGTCTTCCCCTAGCTTCCCCTAATGTTGATATCTGACACAACTCTGGTACAATATCAGTCAAGAAATTGACATTAGTAAAATCCACAGAACTTATTCAAATTCTACCCGTTATACACATATACATGCACTCGAGTGTATGTGCTCGCACTTGGGTGTGTGTGTGTGTGTGTGTGTGTGTGTGTGTGGCTCTGTGCAATCTTGTCACGTGTGAAGATTTGTATTAACCACCACCACAATCAAGATACTCAACTCTACCATCACCACAAACTCTCTTGTTTTACCCCAGAGCCACACCCATCCCCCCCCCCCCAGCCATCCCTGGCAACCACCAGTCTGTTCTCCATCATTATAGTTTTGCCATTCTGAGAATGTTATATAAATGGACTTACACAGTAGGGACTCTTTTGAGATTGGTTTTTTCTCCCTCAGCATGATTCCCTTGAGACTCACTCAAGTTGTTGCATTTATCAGGAGTGCATTCCTTTATATTGCTGAGTAGTATTCCATAGGGTGGATGCCTGCCCCCCTCAGTTTGTTTAACCAGTCACCCATTGAAGGACATTTGGGTACTTTCCAGTTTGGGCTATTACGAATAAAGATGCTATCAACATTTGTGTACAAGTTCTTGCATGAGAATTTAGAACCATGAAGTTGTTTGTGGTATTCCTTTATTTTTCTAATGGCTGTAGCCTCTGCTGTGATATCCTTATTTCATTCTTGATATTGGTGATTTGTATCTTCTCTCTTTTCGCCTTTTCAAACTTGAGTGGTTTATCAATTTTACTGAGTTTTTTTTTTTAAGAACCAGCTCTTTGTTTCATTATTTTTCTCTATTGATTCCGTTTTCAATGTCACTAATTTCTGTTCTTACCACTATTTTTTTCTTCCTTCTGATTTCTTTGTATTTATCTCGTTCTCTTTTCTAGGCTCTTAAGAAGGTTAGATTATTGATTTGAGATTTTTTTCCTTTTCTAATATAAGCATTTAGTGCTATAAATTTCCCATTTTGCACTGCTTCAGATGCATCTCATACAAGTTGATATATTTTCATTTTTATTTAGTTCTCTATATTTTCAAATTTCTTTTGAGACTGCATCTTTGACTCATAGATTATTAAGTGTGTTGCTTAGTTTCCAAGCGTTTGGGGATTTCTCTTTTATCTTTCTGTTATTGCTTTCTAGTTTGATTTTGATCAAAGAACATACTCTGTATTTCCATTTTTTTAAATTTGTTGATTTTTTTTTTTTTAAATGACCCCGGACATGGTTATCTTGGTGAATGTCCCATGAGTGCTTGAAAAAGAATGTGTATTCTGGGATGCCTGGATGGCTCAGTCAGTTGGGTGTCTGCCTTTGGCTCAGGTCACGATCTCAGGGTCCTGGGATTGAGTCCCGCATCGGGCTCCCTGCTCAATGGGGAGCCTGCTTCTCCCTCTGCCTCTGCCCCTCCCCCCCTGCTCGTGCGTGCTCTCTCTCTCTCTCTCTCAAAAAAAGAATCTTAAAAAAATCTTTAGGGTTCCATTTTATTTATTTATAATGCGTTTCAGTAATTTGCTTTGTATAGTTTTCTTAGTGGTTGCTCTGACCATTACCACACACATACATATATTATCACAGATTTCTAATGTTAACATTTTACTACTTTGAGTGAAATATGGAAACCTGAATTCCATTTAGGTCCTTTTACCCTCCCTACTTTTCAGATATAATTGTCTTAAATATTTTCTCTACCTGCATTGAGCTCCAGTCAGATAGTGTTATATTATTTGCTTCAGCCATAAAATATTATTAAATACACTCATGAGATGAAAGATAGTCTATAATGTTTACTTCTATGTTTACCCATTCCATGTTCTTTTTTCCTTTTTGAAGGTTGCTGCCTTCTTCTGTTATCATTTTTTTCCTCTTTAGAGATCTTCCTTCAGCTATTCTGTCATGAAAGTTTGCTAGTGGCAAATTCCCTTAGTTCTCCATAATCTGCGGATGTCTTGATTTCCCCTTCATTCATGAAGGATAGTTTCAATGGATACACAATTTGTGGTTCACAGGTCTTTTCTTTCAGGACTTGAGAACTGTTGTGCCACTTCCTTTTGGTCTCCATGATGTCATATGAGAAACCCACTGTAATTCAAACGGGGTGTTCTCTATAGGATTATCTACAATTTTGTGGTTCTCTTTGGCTGCTTTCAAGACTTTTTCTTTGTCTTCACTTTTCAGAAGTTTGATGATGCTGTGTCCTGGTTTGAATTTGGGGGTGTGGGGGGTTTATCCTAACTGAAGTTTGCTCAGCTTCTTGAATCCATAGGTTTATATCTTTTGTCAATTAGGGGGAGTTTTCATCTATTATTACTGTGAATGGTTTTTTTTTTTTTTTTTTGGTCCCAGTCTCTCTGTTTTCTCTTCTTGGGACTCTTATAATATGGATGTTTTTATGTGTTTCAAGATAATTTGTAAATTCAAGAGAATTTTCAATAGGTTGTTGACGCATTTTTATGGCATCTGCTTTAAAGTCCTTGTCAGATAACGGCAACATATGATTCATCTCAGTATTGGTATCAGTTGATTGTAATTGTTTTTTTCACTCAGATTTTCATTTTCTTGGATTTGGTATATGACAGGTGATTTTTAGGTAATTTTTTATTGTATCCTGTACATTTTGACTATTATGTTAGGACACTCTTGATTTTATTTAAATCTCCCTTTTTATCATGTAGTTGCCCTGCTTAGTTTAGCGTGTAGGTCCCAGTCTATATGTATGGGCTCTCGTGGCAATGAAAAGTTAGTTTTCTGAGCCTTTAGAAGCCATCATCTTGTAGGCATCTGTTCTAGGTTTAGGCTGTCTCTCAAGATTTAGAAACTCCCAAAGGAAACTGATTTTAGTGTTCCAAGCTTCTATGAAGTCCAAGGGGTTTCTGTTCAACTAGAATTTTCCAAGACCATAGAGCTACAGCTCAAAACCCACTGTTCTGCTAATATAGCTGCCAGTATTTTAGTAAATTATGTTAACTACAGAGGATTTTCTCACAATAATTGTGATCTTTTTGTCCACTCTATTTAAAGTTGGTCTATGCTGGAAATTATACCTTCCTAAATGTCATGCATATACCCTTTCCTTACTAACAGATTTCCTTACAGAATTTGCTCTAAAACAGTTTTCCCTCTGTCAGCTTCATGAAATGATGGTAGTTCATTGTATATATTTATTGTAAACAAATACATTTTAACTTCAATTAAGAATTTTCAAGGATATTCTTTCTGATGGACTAAGAAGAGTAATACTATATAACTTTTCTATACTCTCATTTTTAAAAATTATTTTGCTCTCCATCATAAAGAAAGTAGTGGGTGCAATTTTCGATAGGGTAGTCAAGGAATGCCATCTCTAAAGAAGGTAACATTTGAACTGAGATGACACAATGAGAAGGCAGCTATACAAACATCTGGGGGAATGGCCTCTAAGGCAAAGGAAACAGAAGTGCAAAGGCTCTGAGATGGGAACATGCTAAGCGGGTTTGAGGAACAACAAAGAAATCAGTGTGGCTGCAGCAGCATGAGCAAGGGGGCAAGTAATAAGGGATGAGATCAGAGAGAATAAAAGCAGTCAGTCCTAGAAGACCCTATAGACCATCGTCAGGACACTGGATTTAATTCTAAGGGATTTCACTTAGGTGGGTAGCAAGGCATGGAGGGTTTTAAAAAGATTTTGAAAGACATGATCTGACTTACAGTTTAGAATGATCACTCTGGCTGTGATGTAGAGAATGAAGTGGAATGGAGCCAAGAATAAAATCAAGGAGGCCAATGAGGATGCCATTACAGTGGTCCAAGCAAGGATGGCCAGTTTCTCTCAAACATACTTAAACTAGGGGGGTGGGTAATGATGAAGATGATGAGAGGTGGTCAAATTTTGATATACTTTTTAGATGTAGCCCATTGGAATTTTTGAGGGTTTGGATGAAAGGGATGAAGAGAATGTAAAGAATCAAGAATGACTCTTGGGTTTTTGCTTGAATGACTATTGGACTATGGTGCTATTCACTGAGATGGGGAAGGATGTGACAAGGATCAGGTTTGTGAGGATGGGGTAGAAGACAGGGAATCAAGTGTTCTTCTTTGGCCATGTTAAATTTGAGATGTCTATTGTACATCTAAAGAAGTAGTTAAGCAGGAGATAGTATATATGAATGTGGAGCTCAGAGAAGAGGTCTGGACTGAAGATAAAAACTTTGGAGTCATGAATATGCATAGATAATATATAAAGCCATGGGATTGGATGAAATAATTTAGAACGTGTAGGTAGATCTAAGAGTTCAAGGTCAAATTCTAGAACATGCCAACACTTATAGATGGGATTAAAGGGAAAAAACCAGCAACAAAATTGAAGGAAGCAAGTAATTTGGGTAGGAAATTATGGTGTCACTGAAATCAGGAGAAGTAATTATTTCAAAAAAGAAGGAATGTTCAATCATGTTGAATGCTTAAGAGTTCGAATAACATGAGAATAACAAAGTGACTACTGAATTAAGCAATGTAGATGTCATTAATGACTTTGACAAATGTATTTGCAGTGGAGTGGTGGAGATGAAAGCCCAGTTGGACAGTATTGAAGAATGGATGGGTCAACTGATGAATGGATAAACAAAATGTGGCATATCTGTAAAATAGAGTATTATTCAGCCATGAAATATTTATCCATGCTACAACATGGATGAATCTTGAGACATTATGCTAAGTGAAAGAAGCCAGTCACAAGATACCACATATTATATGATTCTATTTATGTGAAATGTCCAGAATAGTTAATTCTACAGAGACAGAAAGTAGATTAGCGGTTGCTTAGGGCTTGGTAGGATGGGAGGAGTATAGAGGGTGATAGCAAAGGGTACAGAAATCTTTCTGAAGATGAAAATGCTCCACCTCTATGAGTATACTAAAAGCCATTGAAATGTACCCTTAAAATGGTGAATTGTATGATATGTGAATTAAATCTTTAATAAAGCTGTTTTTTTATAAAAAAAAAAGAGTGAATGGAAAATGAAAAAGAGAATATAGACTTTTTTTTTTGCAAAAATTCTTTGCAAAAATTTTGCTTTGAGAGGGAACAGCTGGAGGGGCATGTAGAATCAAAAGGGAATTTTTTTTTAAAGATTAGTAATTATTAGAGTATGTTTGTATGTTCATGGCCTTGATGCAGTAGAAAGAGAAATTGGTGATGTTTTAAAGAAGGGATCCCCACAGATATTTCCAACTACCTGCAGGATAGCTCCACCTGGAGGTCCTATTGGCTGTAACTCAAAATTTTATCCCAAATCCATTCAGTGTACTCCACCCCCGCTTGCTATGGTTGTGGCCCACGCCATCAGCATTGCTCACCGGACTCTTGTAAAAGCCTCCTAACCTGGTCTCTCTGTGGCCACTCTTGGTGTTCTCAAATCCATTCCTTACCATGCAGCCAGAGTGATCTTCCTAAACTGTTGATCTGATCTCAATTCCCCTACTTAAAACCCATCAGTGATTCCCCATTGCTCTTACAATACAGTCTGAGCTCCTTAACTTGGCCTATAAGACTCTCCAAGATCTGATCCTAAGTCTATGTCCTCCTCCCTGACCGTTATCACCTTTACACATTAGGCTGCAGTCATAGTGACCTTCTTTCTGTTCCTGGAATTCATCCTCACGTCTTTTCTCACCTCTGAACCTTTGCACATGGATATTCTCTCTTCTCACAACTCATTTCTCACCTCATCACCCTAGTGGCATGCCTTACTTCTACTCATCCTTTAAGACATTTTTTCTACGTTGTCTTCTCTGACCACCTATATTAAATTAGGTCCCCCTTTTTTTATTCCCATAAATCCCTGAGCTCTTGCTCTCACAGCGGGTGGCATACATTTTTGTATCTGTTTATCTCTCTTCCTCACTAAAGTATAAGCTCCAGGAGGACAGAATCTAGGCTTTCCTTGTTCACTGCTTGTGTTACGTTGCTAAGCCTACTGTTACGAAGTACCACAGACTGGGTGGCTTAAACAGCAGAAGTTTATTGTTTCACAGTTCTGGAGACTAGAGGTCAGAGATCATGTGTGGGCAGTGCTGTTCTTCGGAGGGCTGTGAAGGAGAATCTGTTCCAGGCCTCTTGCCTAGCTTCTGGTGGTTTGCTGGCCATCTTTGGCATTCCTTAATTTGCAGATGCATCATAGAGATCTCTGCCTTCATGTTCATATGTGCATCTGTGTCCATGTGTTTCTCTGGAGACTGGGCCCCTAGTCTTCCATCAGATCCTCAGTAATTTGTGGCCCTACAAGTGCTAAGACCCACTAGTTTATAGGGCAAACACTGCTTTGCTATGATATAGGAGCCCATCATATGGCCCCACCTAGCTTTGCTGCCTGACCTTTTACATGTCCAACACCTTGTCTCCAGTCACTCTGAATGAACTGTGGATTCCCTTCATGAGCCATTCTCTTGCTCATCTCTGAGCTTTTGTATATGCTGGTGTCACCTCTGCCTAATCCAGAATCCATTTTAGTTCATCTGGCAGATTCATACTCATCTTTTAAAAAATCAGCTCTGGGATTAGCCCCTCCAGGAGAACTTTGACCTCTCTGGAGAGAGGTAAGTATTTCTCCTTTTGGGTTCCCATGTTCACACCTTCAGTAAAGAATATACCATAGACAAATACGTCTGTGTCTTCCACTGGACGCTGATATCTTGGAGAATGAGGACCAACTCTTACCTCTGAATCCCTACATTAGATGAGTGTCATTTACAGAATAAGCCTTCAAGAATGAATTTTAAAAAAAGAATGACTGCCCTGAGGAAGACAGGTTCCAACTTAAAGAATAAGTTTCTCACTCTAACAATAAAATGTTATTTTTGCCTCTAGACACTGCATGGCCACTCATGATGGATGATACTCTAGAAAGAGGATATGCACAGGTGAGAGGCTGACCTGCATCTGGCCGCCAAGTTCTCGTCCAAGTCTGAGAGTTTCTGATTCCCTGAAAGCTTGACCTTCATCTTTAATTTCCTTCTGACTGGAATGGGGCTTATGAATTGGATGACATGTCACCTTTGAACTGACTGATTAGGCCAGGGTTAGAAAAGGTACTTTCCAGAAGTTCACCATCCCAGGCAGACTCATAGTGCCTGGCTTTGTCTTCTCAGCACCTCTGACTTCCCATCTGAAAACTGACTAATACTTGCTAATTTATGTTCTGAAATCCTTTGATGAAAATGCCATATATGTAAGTATCAAGTAGTGTTATGAATAATAAAAAATGGATGAAGTTTCTATTGCTCACTCCTTGAGTGGCACTATAAAAAATGGATGGCTTTTGCAAAATTACAGGTCATGTCTGCATTGGAGAAAAGAGACTGGTAAAGCATATTCAATCCCTCAATCCTTTGAATTCAACATAGCAATGTATTTGCTTTTCCAAGACTCTCCTGTCTTAGTCCATTCCGGCTGCAGTAACAAATTACCATAGACTGGGTGGCTTTTAAACAACAGAAACTTATTCTTCACAGTCCAGGAGACTGGGAAGTCCAAGATTAAGGCACTGAAAGATTCGGTGTCTGGTGAGAGCCCACTTCCTGCTTCATAAATGGCCATCTCTTGGCTGTGTCCTTCCATGGCTAAAGGGTGAGGGAGCTCTCTGGGGTCTGTGATCAAGACACTGATCCCATTCATGAAGGCTGCATGCTCATGACCTACTCTCCTCCCAAAGGCCCCACCTTTTAATACCATCACATTGAGGGTTAGGATTTCAACATATGCATTTTGAGGGGGTCACACACATTCAGTCTGTAGCATCTCCTGATTATGAAAATGCCATGGAACCTTTCAGTGTCACTGTGGGCTGTGCTCAGCAGACTTCCATCCCAGACAATGGAGCCTCACCGCAGTGCCTATCCAGTGCTCTGTCTACTCAAAGCCGTGCTCCCTTTCTGGGAAACGCTCCTTTCTCCATTTTAGCCATGCATGGGAAGGACTACAGCTATGTTCTTAGAGAACTCTGTTACCTGGGCACAGTGACTGGTATAGATATGGGCACTTGATCCAAGGTAGGCCAATCCTTCCTAGGATCTTTTAATACTTGACATTAGAAAGAGCGAGTAGAAATTCCTCTCTGGCAGAAACTCTGGGAGGTCTGAGCACAGAACTGGCCAGCTGCCATGCATCCGGCTCTGCGGAAGAAATTTTCTGAGAGAATGAAGCTGACACTCAGTGAGGCAAGGATGGGAGTCAGAAAAAGAAAGGGAGAGGAAAAAGGAAAGAGAGAGAATTCAAGTCCTTCATTCCAGTTGTCTCTGCCCTTCCCATGACTTGGTTATGTGAACGAGTAGGTCTTTCTTTTTTGTATAAGCAAAATCCCAGCTGGGGTTAAGTCGCTGGCAAGCACAAGAATCCTGAGTAATATACACATGGAACATGCTATTAGCTCTGGAAATGAGTGAGGAGCCTTAAGCCTCCAAGTACTTTCAGCTCAAGAGAAGGTATTTTCTTTTTTCTTTTTCAAACCACTTTATTGAGGTATGACTCACATATGAAGAGCTATACATTAAATATCAACATATAAAACTTGATGAGTTTGGAGATAAGTATATGCCTGTGAAACGATCATCATAATCTTTTTTTAAGTTTATTTATTTAAGTAATCTCTACCCCCAACGTGGGGCTCAAACTCATGACCTGGAGATCAAGAGTCACATGCTCTTCCAACTGAGCCAGCCAGGCGCCCTTTATAATCTTTGCCATAAACATATCCATCACCTTCAAAGTCTCCTCCTATCCTCTTTGTCATCATCATCATCATCATCATCATCATTATTTTGTGATAAGGACACTTAAATATAAGATCTATCCTCTTCACCAAAATTTCAGTATGCAGTGCAGCATTGTTAACTATAAGCACTGTGCTATACCATAGAGCTCCAGGGCTTATTCATCTTACAACTGACACTTAGTACCCTTTGACTAATAGCTCCCGGTTTCACCACCCCCAGCCCCTGGCAACCAACATTCTACTCTCTGCTTCTATGAGTTTAACTATTTTAGATTCCTCATTTAAGTGAGATCATATAGTGTTTGTCCTTCTGTGTGTCTGGCTTTTTTCACTTTACATAGTGTCTTCCAGGTTCATGAGACAAGACATTTGCTATCCAAGGCACTTTTCTCAAGACTCAAGAACGTCTCCTCCTCCCATGGCAATAACCTGGGCGGGGGGCAGTGTAATAGGAAAGAGAAGGAGCTGACTTGCACATGAAAAGGGCCTTACAGATCACGTGGTCAAGGCTTCATTGTACAAATGGGGAAATGGGGCTCCAGAGAGGGGATGAGATGATGCTCCCAAAGTCACACGGTAAATCAGCAACATAGCCAGAACTAGATTCCAGTCTTCCTCATTTCTTCTAACTCACTGGTTTTCCATCTGAAATTATATAAAGGAAATTGTAGTGCATTTTTGAAAAAACACCAAACTTTGTTTTCTTCACAGAATGTGCATCAACCTCTGATCCCACTTGTTCTATCCTTTCAAGTTAATGACTGTGCAAAATGTCAGGAATTTCAATTTATGTATCTGCTGGAGAGTTATGGCCATGACACTTAAAATTTTAGTTCTGCCAACTACTTTGACTCATATCCAATTCTCAACTTTGGCATGAAAGTCTAATGAAGGATCAGGTCCTTAGTCTGTCTTTTTATTTTTCCTCTTATAAAACTACTGCTCTATCTGGCCTTTAAAAGAACGATGTGACCAGCTTTTATTTTGATAATTGTATCCTCAAGACTTCCACAAACTGATGAAGCTGTCATTGCTGTGGAAGTTTCCTGAAGCCATTAAGAAAGTATAATAGGTATTTTGGAAATGACGAGATTCATGTCATTGTCAGGCCCTTAAATATTTCTTCAGAGGGAAATGTGCACAAGTAAGATATTGCTTGTTATCAATCAGTTCGTTGGCCAATCAATCAATCAGTGAGTGCCTGGTAGGTACCTAACACTGCTCTAGTTGGGGAACAAAACAAGTAAGGCCCCTGAGACACTTAAAATATATTACCGTAGATATGTTTCCCATTTTATTTTTTTAAGATTTATTTATTTATGTTGGGGGGAGGGGGAGAGGGAGAGAGTGTCAATTAGACTCCGTGCTGAGTGCAGAGCTCGACGTGGGGTGGGGCTCTACATAGGGCTCAATCTCATGACCCTGAGATCATGACCTGAGCTGAAACCAAGAGTCGGTCGCCTAACCGACTGCACCACTCAGGCACCCCAATATGTTTTCCATTATAAACATGCAGCAGCTTCTCCATGGTGGTTTACTCTTCTTGCAATAGGAAGCTACATGGTAGACTGGAAAGATCCAAGGCTTTGGAATCAGGCTGTGGTGGAACTGAACGAAGTTTACTAATTGTGCAAACCTGGAGAAGTTACAGCCCATTGCTGCCCCTCACTCTCTTCATCTATAAAGTTATAATAATAAACAATATATGCATTAATAACTATTGATAAATAATAGCGTTTTAATTAATCGCTAATAAGTCACACTGTCAATTAGTACTCAACATCAACATCATTAATTAATGCTAATATTATTAATCAATATTGTTAATAATACTAACATTAATAATTACTATTAACATTGACATTAATTGATATTGATGTTGATATTTGTTATAAGAAATAATTTATTATTCTAGCAATTATACCTACCCTTTAGGGTTGTTCTGATAATGAAATGATATCATTTCCCTGGCATATAGTAGGTGCTCAATAAATGCTAACTAGTATTATGAAGAATGACTGATACATGTTTATGTCCAATTGTTCACGAAAGTGTGACAACTCAGGGAAGCAGGCAAGACAGTGTAGCAATCAAGAGCATGGGCTCCCGAGTCTGACAGAATTGGGGTTCAGTCCCAGCCATAGCACTTGAACTACCTGTGTGACCTTGGACAGACCACCCAACTCCTCAAATCTCAGTGTTCTTGTCTCTGGGATGAGGATAACAGAAGAACAGAATCTACCCCATAGGGTTGTTGGCACAGTTTGATGAGATGCGAGCTGGAGAGAATTGAGCACCGTGCATTCGCTCAAGGATGAGGTTGTCAGCATCTCTGCTGTAGAGACGGTGTGGTCACTTTACAAATCACTGTTATTTAGATACCATTTCCTTTCCAATAATCACAGGTAGAAACAACTGAGTCACTCATTTTCATCTGCTTTTGTCATAAGGGTCTGAAACAGCAGTAAAAAATAGACTTAAGGATACTTTTTAAAAAGCACTTAAAGATTTTCAAGATGATGCATCGAATTTTCAGCAGACTATTATTTTTTTCAGAACGAGAGATCCAGATCTTCAGCAGCAACTCTTCTAGACACTCATGTAAGTAAGTAATCTAATGTTTGGGGGACTTTGAGAGAAGACGCACACTGTGAGTATATAAAAGTGTTTACAATGAAGTGAAATTAGTCCTTTAGGCACTCTGAGATTGTGTACAACTAATATCTCATCACGAAAATCCAACTGCTAATATAGTTCTAAAGGAAAGATAAGGCAGGCCAAAGATTGCACTGTTTCAAACACATCTTGTAAAAAAAAAAAAAGATGAATTTAAACTTTTTCACTGCATTAAAATCTTAATTTCCCTAAAATAAATCCATTTCTGAAATAAAAAAAGAAGATAGCTCTGGATGCAGCGTCAGGGAGGAAGCAGAAGAGGGAAAACAGTCATTGACTATCGGCCCCATTACTCGGTCTCTCTCACCCTCCCAGCAGCCCCATGAGGTGGCTGCTCATGTTATCCCCATTTTGCAGAGGAGAAAACAGGCCCAGCAACATGGCGGAGCTTGTTCTAGAGCACACAGTGAAGCAGTGATCTGAACATGGGTCTATTTAATTCCAAACTGCATATTTACTCCAGACCTGACCCTTGCACTGCCACCTGTGACCTCAGGGCTCTTGAACATGTCATTTTGTTTATCTGTGTCTTGTTGCTTAGGTTGCCTTTAGCTTCATGTAGTAGAGTAACCAACACCAGTTTAAACAATAAATTTAATTTTCTCAAATAATAAAGAACTTTGGAAACAGGTGGTTCTAGAGAAGCGACTGCAGCTCGAGCCCCCAGTTCTCTCTTTCCACTCTGCCATGTTTGGTGGGAAGGCAAAGTCTCCCACTCAGCATTGTACTCAGCAGCTCCAAGCATCACACAAGCACCGGACAACTTCCAGAAGCAGGAAGTGGGTGGAGGGAGGAGACTTTCTACATGCCCCTCTCTCTGATGAGAGAAGAAAGCCTTTTCCAGAAGCCTTCCCTCACCCCTCTGCCAGTGGACATCTCCTTTGTCTCATTGACCAAATTAGGCCACATGACCAGCCATAAACATGGCAAGAGAAAAGGAATCACCATGCTTGGCTTGGACAGTAATGACAGCAGCCGGGGACACCTTCCCTGAGGTCAAGAGCTCTTGGCTTGAAGGCCTGATACAGTCAGGGTTCTGCTGTCAGGGAAGACACGGAGGTGGGAAGGCCAATGAGCAGTATCCAATAGGGTCTGACATGGGCCTCCATTTCCTTTTCAAGCAGTGAGAAAGTTGTTCTGGGCCACCTCTCTCTCTTTTTTTAAATTTTATTTTATTATGTTATGTTAGTGACCATATAATACATCATTAGTTTTTGATGTGGTGATCCATGATTCATTGTTTTCGTATAACACCCAGTGCTCCATGCAGTACGTGCCCTCCTTAATGCCCATCACCGGGCTGACCAATCCCGCCTCCCCCCTCCCCTCTAGAACCCTCAGTTTGTTTCTCAGAGTCCAGAGTCTCTCATGGTTCATCTCTCCCTCCGATTCCCCCCCTTCATTTCTCCCTTCCTTCTCCTAATGTCCTCCCTGCTATTCCTTATGTTCCACAAATAAGTGAAACCATATGATAATTGACTTTCTCTGCTTGACTTATTTCCCTTAGCATCATCTCCTCCAGTCCCATCCATGTGGATGTAAAAGTTGGGTATTCATCCTTTCTGATGGATGGCTGAGTCATATTCCATTGTACATATGGACCACATCTTCTTTATCCATTCGGCTGTTGAAGGGCATCTCGGCTCTTCCCACAGTTTGGCTATTGTGGACATTGCTGCTATGAACACTGGGGTGCATATGGCCCTTCTTTTCACTACATCTGTATCTTTGGGGTAAGTACCCAGGAGTGCAGTTGCTGGGTCACAGGGTAGCTCTATTTTTAAATTTTGGAGGCACCTCCACACTGTTTTCCAAAGTGGCTGTACCAGCTTGCACTCCCATCTGGGCCACCTCTCAATGAGATGGAGGAAAGGGCTCTAGGTGCAGTTAAAAAACAAAACAAAAAAACCCCTCAAACCTGAGACAGATAAAAACACACCTAATGAACACATACAAAGTCCACTCAAGTTCTTTCTCCATCCCTCAAACTACACTGGTTTTTTTTTTAAAGTTTGGTTTTTGTTTTTTTTTTTTTTTTAGATTTTATTTATTTGACAGAGAGAGACAGCGAGAGAGGGAACACAAGCAGGGGGAGTGGGAGAGGGAGAAGCAGGCCTCCCGCCGAGCAGAGAGCCCGATGCAGGGCTCGATCCCAGGACCCTGGGATCATGACCTGAGCCAAAGGCAGATGCTTCACGACTGAGCCACCCAGGCGCCCTTACACTGGTCTTTTATAAGTCCTTTTCCCCATCAAAGCTGCACTTGGCATTCCTTTTAAACTAGTTTGTGAAGATGGTAGTCCTAGGGGTGGGAGGGGGTAGATAGGACCTTGTCCTTCCTTGGCCTCCCTCCTCCCTCCAACCCTAACATCCTAACATCTGATCACCATCAATCTGGGTATAGGACTAGTCCTGTCGAAAGGAAGGAAGGAAGGAAGGAAGGAAGGAAGGAAGGAAGGAAGGAAGGAAGGAAGGAAGGAAG
>NW_027397126.1:663921-902684 GCF_003265705.2 Callorhinus ursinus
AAGGAAGGAAGGAAGGAAGGAAGGAAGGAAGGAAGGAAGGAAGGAAGAAAGAAAAGAAAGAAAATAACAGGGAAATAGTCCATTGCAGTAGCATAATAGACCCAGAAGAAATCTGTTTTCTGTTTGATTTCTAAGTGAATTTTATTTGACCACAAGTTTATCCCAATCGGAAAATTTTCTACCACATTTTGTATTGTGCTAAAAAAAAAGAAATCAGCAGTTGTCACATTTTCTTTAAAAGTGACTGTCAGATTAAATCTTACAACAGCTTTAGTGACTTAAACCACCTCCCCAGAATGGTTTAGAGATGTGTGCTATGGTAAGAATTCTCATGTATTATTTTTGTATTCAATATTTTACCATCAGCCTCTTAACCCCAGGGAAATGTAGAAACTGAATACTTGTCAAAATATTACATAGCCTTTCTAAAATTGCGGTACTGTGAAAACTGTATTTGCACTGTAACTCAGATTCTTGATAACACTCTTTTTTCCCACGATGTAGAAAATTTCCTTTCCTTTCTTTATGGGAAATGTTCTTGTTTTTCCACAGGTTTTTTTCGAAAAGACTTAGGGCAGACCATTTTTACCTCTCCAATGATAACGATTCAGTCATCATTTCAACCTTTTTCTCTAGTCCTTTTAATTACTTCTTGAGAACCCTTTACCTCGCCTTGGTCTCAACAGCCTTGGAAAGAGGAAAGGCAAAAAAGTACCTGACTTAAGACCAGTTACCTCCTTATCTGGCCTTGACTGTGCCTTCATTCACTCACAATCACTAGCTATGCCCTTTCTGTGTGCCAGGCACTGACCCTTCCAGGCCCCGAGGAAACAGCAACGAGGAAGACAAAGTTCTCTGCCCTCCAGAAGTTTATACACGCCCTGTGTTGGGGAAAATTAATATCCTCCAATGAGGCCAGGAGCTCCCATTGGAACCCATATCTGTGGAGTAGTCATTCCTCATGTTTATTAAGTGCACTGTGCTTTATGTGTAGAGGTTAAAAGATTCAAAATGCTAGTATTTGATTTTTCTTTTTTTTACCTACAGAAATGAGAATTTCAGAAGATTCGACCTATCATTTTCACGTGAAATTCTCATAACAATTCTATAAGGTGAGTAATGCATGCGCTCCACTTTACATATGGGGAAAGGAGGCTGGGAGAAGTTAAATAACGTAGCCACTTGGCACAGCTGGGCTTCGAAGTTGCATCTGTTTGATTCAGGACCCAGAGCTTTTAGCCTCTACCATATGCTGCCTCCTAAGTTAGTGTCGCTACTTCCCACCACGCTGTTTCTCGCCCCAGGGACCACATAGTCAATTACTGATATATTCACTTAAAAGCAGAAATCTGGACCTCACAAATTCAGCAGTTCTAATGAAATCAATTATACGGATACTCATTGCATAGCCTGGATCTGAAGTGTCAAAATAATTCTTATAGATTTGAAAAGTTATTTTGAAAACAGTCTCATTGGATGTTTGAAATCAAATGATGGGAGGAATCAAGACTATTGTAAAATATGTGCTTAATCTAAAAGCAGGATATTCGGATCACATCCCTGGTCCTTCCCTACAACTTGATGTTCCTCTTGTACAGCTGTTGTCTGATGATATATCACTGTATTCTCAGGCCCCCTGGCTAAGGAATGTCAAGGTCTTTTTTATTTTTTAACTCTTCCTCCTTCATCTTTTGACAATATCCACTAACCAACTAATCAGCAAAGCCTTATAGTGCTACAAAGCTCACCTCTTAAATCCAACATCACATCCCCCATTGCTACTGCTCGGCAGTGTGAAGGCAGAGCAGAAGATGACACTGAGGGTCCAACTGCACAGATGTTTTTGTTCACCCAGATACATGCGTAACAAGAATGTAGGGGTTCTTTTTCTGTAAAGATTTTTTTTTTTATTTTTATGAGAGAGGGGGAAGGGCAGAAGGGGATGGAGGAAAAGTCTCAAGCAGACTCCTAGCTGAGCGTGGAGCCCGACATGGGGCTCGATCCCACAACCCTGAGATCATGACTTAAGCCAAAATCAGGAGTCTGCCGCCCAACTGACTGAGCCTGTGTCTCAGCTTCTACTGCTGGCTGACAACTCTTAGTTTTCCTTGGCTTGTACCTGACTGAAGGTACCTGACTTGTATCACCCCAGCTTTTGCCTCCATTATCACATGTCTGTCTTCCCTCTGTTGTCTGTGTCTTCACATGACCTTCTTATAAGGACGCCACTCATGGGCTTTAGGGCCCAACCTAATCCAGTATGACCTCATCTTATTTTAACTAATAATTTCTTTAAATACCCTATTTCCAAACAAGGCCATGTTCTGAGAGGACATGAATTTTGAGGGGGGCACTATTTAACCCAATACACCTTATATTGGGATTTAGTACCAGCAGAATTATAATGGGTGTTTGATGTGATGACTAGACTCTAACTTTTTCTTCCTAGGGGAAAACAAACAAAAACAAAACTCTAGTTTTGAAGGAATGTATGCAATAACAGAATCTGAATGGAATGTTTCTGGTTACTATTTTGTAAACTTCCCCTTTCTTGGAAAACACAGAAGTGGGAAATGTCTCCACAGCTTCCCATTAGTAGATGGTGTTAATGGTTGGCCTCTGATTCTTACTAGAGTCAACTAGTCCATTCTCAAGACATCTTGGTGTTGCCTACCCCCCAACTTTTGCCTTTCTACCAAACCACGTATTAACATACCAACCAGCTTTCAGCAACTTCAGCGGGGTAATCATTGTAGTTTCAAGGGAAACATAGCTGATCTCATCAACTTGGGCAAAGTCTCTTGGAAGCAAATGCCATGACACAATTCAATTATTTAATCAAGTAATCATACTATTACCCATAATCAGCACAATTCAAGTGACCATCTTATTCGCATGGCCATTGGTTAGGACTGTTATGAATCCTGCAGATTGAAACTAGCTGATGTTGGATTCTGTGAATAGGCTACAAATTCCAGGGTCTTCCCCTTCTGTGACTCAGAATTCCCCAAGGGAAGCTTGCCAACCACAGAGCTGAAGAAGATTGCATGGCTCTGCTACCAAAGGAGCAAAGCTTTCTTACCATTGTTTTCATCTTTGAAATGGAAATCTCAAGAAAGAGACAGCTGTTTGTGGTGAGAAATATAACAAAGGCCCTTGTCTTGGGCAAAGTAGGGGTGATGAGAATTCAAAACTATATCATGATGAAAATGTGGACCCCTTAGGTCATCTGGAGAAACTTCTTCTTTCTGTTCAGGATTGTCTGTTTTGTTTTCTTCATGAGAACATAAAATCCTCTCACCCTATTCCAAGGAGAAGGCTGAATGACATGCAAGCAACTGTTGAAATCATGTTTGCTCAAGTTCTGGTGTGGAGGGAAAATTCTATTGCTTACCAGCAATATTTTTAAAAACTAAGCATGTCCAGTCTGTTCTTCACAAATTTACCAATCAGATAAGTCCTTCACCAAATAAGAAAAGAGCTTACTAGGAATTCCTGGGAAAAGATTTGCACTGACAAATATTTCAAATCTATTTCATCCCTGTCACCAGACACGTCATTTTGTGCAAAAATAAGCCAGTCAGAAAGAACTTCAGAAGATCGTTTGTTGTTGATGGTTGGTAATTGTTTATTCCATTGAATGAAAAGACTTTTTTTTTGCTGTGACACAAATCTGAATATCCCCACTCTGCATCCCACTACCACACCTGTGCACCCTCAAACAACTAGAGAACTCAAAAATAAGCCCCAAGCAACACTCAGATTGACCTACTGTGTCCCTAAAGTGCAAGTATACATAATAAACATAATGATAGAAGTCAAGGCAGGGGATGTGGCTTATTCCATCCCTTTTCATTGGTCTTTAAATAAACATATATGTGTTTACTACCCTTCCACTTTGGACAATTTTTTTTTCCTGTAATTTGCTGTATGGGGGAAATGTAACTTCATGAAGCACTTTTTCCTACAAAGTGTGAGGCTTGAAAAACATGTCTAATGATGTGTATGTGTGTGTTTGCTTGCTTTTGTCCCCCCATTTTTATGGAGGTATAATTGACAGTTGAATTGTAGTGTATTTAAAGTGTAGGGCGCCTGGGTAGCTCAGTCGGTTAAGCATCTGCCTTCGGCTCAGGTCATGATCCCGGGGCCCTGGGATTGAGTCCCACATCGGGCTCCCTGCTCCGCGGGGAGTTTGCTTCTCCCTCTACCCCTCCCCCCTGCTTTCTCTCTCTCAAATAAATAATGAAATCTTTAAAAAAAATAAAGTGTACAACATGGTGATTTGATATACGTATATGTTGTGAAAGGAGTCTCATTATCAAATTAATTAATGGATTCATCACCTCACATAGTGATGTTTTTTGCAAGAATGATTAATTTATACTCTCAGCAAATTTCAATGATACAACACAGTATTATCAGCTATAGTCACCATGTTATACCTTAGATCCTCAGAACTTATTCATGTTATAATTGGAAGTTTGTATCCCTTTCCCAGCCCCACAGTCCAATTTCCCCACTTCCCAGCTCCTGGCAACCCCCAATTCTACTTTCTGTTTCTATGAGTTTAACTTTTTTTTCTTTTTCTTTCTTTATTTTAGATTTCACATATGAGCGATACCATGTAGTATTTATCTTTCTCTGTCAGGTTTATTTCACGTAGCATAATGCCCTCCAGTTTTATCCATGTTGTTGTAAATGACAGGATTTCCTTCTTTTTGACGACTGAATACTATTCCATTGTATCTGTACATACACCATGTTTTCTTATCCCTTTATCCATCAACAGGCACTCGTTTCCACACCTTGGCTATTGTAAATAATGCTGCAATGAACATGGGGGTACAGATATCTCCTCTAGATAATGGTTTCATTTTCTTTGGATATACGTGGTAAGTAGGACTGCTGGATCACATGGTAGTTCTATTTTTAATTTTTCGAAGAGCCTCCATCCTGTTTCCCATAGTGGTTGTACAAATTTGCAGTCCTACCAACGGTGCACGAGAGTCCTTTTTTCTCCATAACCTCTCCAGCATTTGTCATTTTTTTTTGTCTCTTTGATAATAGCCATCTTAATAGGTGTGAGGTAGTATCTCACTGTTGTTTGGATTTGCATTTCCCTGATGATGAGTGATGCTGAGCATCTTTTCATGTGTCTGTTGGCCATTTGTACATCTTCTTGGGAAAAATGTCTATTCAAGTCCTTTGTCCATTTTTAAATTGGGTTACTTGAGGGTTTTGTTTGTTTGTTTTGTTTTGTTTTTGCTATTGGGCTGTATGGGTTCCTTGTGTATTTTGGATATTAACCCTTTACCAGATATGTGGCTTGCAAATATTATCTCCCATTCTGTAGGTTGCCTTTTCCTTCTGTTGAATGTTTCCCTTGCTGTGCAAAAGCTTTTTAGTTTGATGTAGTCCCACTTGTTTATTTTGCTTTTGCTGTCAAATAAAAAAAAATCATTTCTAAGACCAATGTGTCAAGGAGCTTATTCTCCTATGTTTTCTTCTAGGGGTTTTATGGTTTCAGGTCTTATGGTCAAGTCTTTAACCATTTTAAGTCGGTTTTGGTGTGTGGTGTAAGACAGGGGTCCAGTTTCATTCTTTTGCATGTAGCTGTCTAGTTTTCCCAACACCATTTACTGAGGAATCTGTCCTTTCCCCATTGCATAGTCTTAACTCTTTTGTCAAAAATTAGTTGACCATAGATGCATGGGTTTATTTCTGGGCTCTGCACTATGTTCCATCGATCTATGCGTCTGTTTTTCTGCCAGTACCATATGGTTTTGACTATGAAAGCTTTGTAACACAGTGTGAATACTTTGAAATCAGGAAGTGTGATGTTTCTAGCTTTCTTCTTTTTTTCTAAAAATGGCTTTAGCTGTTCAGGGTCTTTCACAGTTTCATACAAATTTGAGGGTTATTTGTTCTAGTTCTGTGAAAAGTACCATTGGAATTTTGATAAGAATTACATCGACTCTGTAGATTGCTTTGGATATTATGGACATTGTAATAATTTTAATTCTTTCAGTCCATGAGCATGGAACGTCTTTCCATTTATTTGTGTCTTCTTCAATTTCTTTCATCAGTATCTTATAGTTCTCAGTGTACAGATCTTTCACCTCCTTGGTTACATTTATTCCTATGTCTTTTATTCTTTTCGATGCTATTATTAATGGTATTGTTTTATTTCTTGAGGCATTTTAGAATGCTTTATTATTTTTCTATTTTTAAAAAATATGGAATGCTTCATGAATTTGCATGTCATCCTTGTGCAGGGGCCATGCTAACCTTCTTTGTATAGTTCCAATTTGAGTATATGTGCTGCGGAAGCAAGTACAATGGTATTGTTTTCTTAATTTCTTTTTCTGATAGTTTGTTGTTGGTGTATAGAAACACAGCTGAGGGGTACCTGGGTGGTGCAGTTGGTTAAGCTTCTGACTCACGGTCATGATCTCAGGGCTGTGAGATGGAGCTCTGCGCTCAATGGGGAGTCTGCTAAAGTTTCTCTCTCCCTTTCCTTCTGCCCCTCCCCTTGCTTGTGCGCTCTCTTTCTCTAAAATAAACAAATAAATCCTAGAAAAAAACCCAACAACTGATTTTTGCATGTTGACTTTGTATCCTGCTACCTTACTAAATTTCTTTATTAGTTCCAACAGTTTTTTGGCTATAGTCTTTAGGATTTTCGATGTATAATATCATGTCATCTACAAATAGAGACAATTATACTTCTTCAATTAACAATTTTGCTTCTTACTACTTCTTTGGATGCCTCTTATCTCTTTTTCTTGCTTGGTTGTTCTGGCTAGGACTGCCAGCACTATGTTGAATAAAAGCGGCAGGAATAGGCACCTGCATCAGAATTACCTGTGATAGTTCTTTAAAAAAATACAGATTTCTGGGCCCCTTTGGCTCCCTTTTTCTGCACATTGGCCTGCCTCAGCCTCAACCTCTGCTTTCTACCTTGACTTACTTTCCTCATACTATTCTAACTTTTGTAGTCTATTCTCAACACAGCTGTCAGCATGATCCTTTAAAACTCTTCAGTTAGATCCTGCCTCTCTTCGACTCTCCTCGAAACTCTCCAGTGGCTGCAGTCACAGGGTCCTTCATCCAGAGGTCAGCTCTCATGGGCCTCCTGGGCTGTTCTTCTCTTTCCTTGTGCCTTCAGGCCGAGAGGTCACCTGCCCCTGCCTCATCTCTGTGACCTTGTCTCTTACTGCCCTCCCCCTGGGGTCACTCTCTTCCAGCCAGCAAGCCTCCTTGCTGTTTCTCAGATCTGTTTCTGCCTCAGCCCTTCGTTTTTGGCCCAGATACCCACATCGGTTATTCCCTCACCTTTTAAAGGGCCCTGCCCAAATGTCACCTTCACTGAGAGTCCTTTCTTTTCTGTAAAATAGCAACCCCATCTACGCCCTGCTGGACACTCCCCAGCTCTCTCACCCTGTCTTATTTTCTCCTCGCATATTATGGATCCATTGTTAGTTTGTGTACTGCCTGTCTCCCTGCACTAAAATGTAAGCTCCAAAAAGGAAGAGATTTTTTTAATATTTTCTTTTTTTTTTTTAAAGACTATATTTATTTGAGAGAGAGCACAAGGAGGTGGAACAGCAGACAGAGGGCGAAGGAGAAGCAGACTCCCCGCAGAGCAGGGTGGCTGATGCGGGGCTCCATCCCAGGACCCTGGGATCACGACCTCAGCCGAAGGCAGACGCTTAACCAACTCAGCCACCCAGGTGCCTAAAAAAGAAGGGCTTTTTTCTCTCACAGCTCCAGCCGTAGTGTCTAGCCTGGCACACAGGAGGCCCTAAAGAAACATTTTTTGGGGGGCCGCCTGGGTGGCTTAGTTGTTAGGCGTCTGCCTTCGGCTCAGGTCACGATCCCGGGATCCTGGGATCGAGCCCCACATCGGGCTCCCTGCTCGGCGGAGAGTCTGCTTCTCCCTCTCCCGCTCCCCCTGCTTGTGTTCCCTCTCTCGCTGGGTCTCTCTCTGTCAAATAAATAAATAAATAAAATCTTTTAAAAAAAAGGCTTTTTTTGAATAAATGAATGAATGAATGAACCATATATAGGCATGTAAACGCTGAGCTCAAGATGGATGCATATTAACTGGTCATAGTGATACCTCTGGGGAGTGGGGTCATGGAAAGGGGACTTTCATTTTTGACTTCAGCTTCTTTACTGCTTGAATTTGTATAGCAAGCATGCGTTGCCCTTGTAATTAGAAAAATAGAAATAATAGGGATTTTGAAAAGAAAATGAGCTTTCAAGGGCCAAAAAGCTGCTTAGGAGATTAGGTTGGGCAGCAGGTGGCAGGGTTGATTCAACTTGAGCTTCACTCGGCCCCCGTCGTGTGCATCGGAGCCCACGGGCACGCTGGCTGGCACTGGCAGAATGCCAGGGAGCGGGGTGTGAATAGAGCGAACAACGCTGCAAGTAACACACAGCGGGATGTGAACTGAGGCTGGGTCTGGGTGCGGGGTTACTGCAGATATTTTTTTTAATCTTCTGGGTGCTTTTGTGTATATTTTTATTTTTTTTCCCAGGATGAACATGTAGTACGTGTGGACTGGGGAAAAGGAAAGCATTCCATCTTTTGAAACGAACATTTTAAAGGTGTCAACTCTTGTGCCCCCCCGCCCCAAGCAGGAGGCTGCCCTGCGTCCAGACTTTAGAAGTTCCCTGCCTGTGCGAGCCTCAAGGAAATGCCTTCAGCTAACTTTGGGAAAACAAACTGGGCCTTCAAACTTACCAATGTCAGTAGGTTGTGGGATCACCTCTGTTTCAGTTTACTAGGAGTTTCCCGGGTATCAGCCGAGGAGTTTGGAGTTACTGTTTTGAAGCGTCAATAGGTTCATGACTACAGTCCGTAAAGGTCTCTAGAGATGCATATTTTTTAATAAAGATATTTATTTATTTATTTGAGAGAGAGAAGGGTAGAGAGAAAGCATGAGAGGGAAGAAGGTCAGAGGGAGAGGCAGACTCCCTGCCGAGCAGGGAGCCCGATGCGGGACTCGATCCCGGGACTCCAGGATCATGACCTGAGCCGAAAGCAGTCGCTTAACCGACTGGGCCACCCAGGCACCCTCTATAGATGCATATTGAAAAAAGAAAATCTAGAAGAATATTTTCATGTGACACTTTTCTCTTACCCATCTCCCCAAGCTTCTTTCTGCTTGATAACAGCTGCTCTCACCAAGAGGCATTTCAAAAACAGGATGATTTTGTCTTTGCCAACAGGAACCAATGATTAATGAAAGACACAGCTCTACATGGCTGAGGCTGGAGGCGGTGGCCGGGGGGGGGAGGCTGTACACTCCCACAGCCGGCTGAGCATGACCATCCTTCGTGCCTCTTGGCCTCCAGGATCTACATGCATATCTCACCTTGGGGTGAAGATTTTCCTGTTAGTGCCCCCCCCAATGCACATACACCTATTGCACACAGACATACACGTGTGTATACACACTCACGTGTGCACACGCACACACATCTAGCCCCGGACAGGAAGCTCAGGAGGCACCTCTGACCCCTGTGTATTTTACCCTCTTACCACGTGCGTCTTCCTTCACCCCACCTATGCTGCACCCCACCCATTGGCCAGTACCTTCTGGCCCACGTCCATCATCCTGCTGAGCATCTGCTTCCCCAACACCCCCACGTCTTCACTCCCAGCTCCTGACTCTATACCCATCCTGCATGGACTTCAGTCAGAGCTCCGTTATGCAAGGAACAGAGATCCACTCAAGCTGGTTCCACAAAGAAGTGTAGGAGGGGGCAGGCGGGTGGGCCAGGGATTATCGTAAGGAGATGGAGACCTTACGGCTCTCCCAAGAGGGCCACCGTGGTTGGACCTGGAACAGGAGGTATGACAGCTACAATTTCTGGGGCTCTCTCCAGAGGCCCAGGATCTCTCGCAGTGTCTCTGGTCTGCTCTACATATCTGCTCCATCCTGTTCTTTCTGTTGACCGGTTTCCTGCTCACTTTTGCTCATAGACAGTCCCTCACCTTTGACCCCACTCCAAGTCTGTCTTAGAGCCTTTCTCTCTCAGATGGTGGCTCGGAGTCTCAGTGGCCCTCTACCCTATTCCCAAGAGAGGAATCTCATTGTTCAAGTTTATCTTCTTAAGCCAGGCCACAGGAGTTCTACAGAGAGTACTGACCTTCCTATGAAACGGCCGTCATTGGCCAAATGCCCACCGATCCCGCTGTAATCAGACAACTTTAAGAAGGGTGGGGTCTCATGGACATTTAGGCTCACAGAAGCAACTTGCAGATTCCCTGTGGAAAGGTAGGCAAATTGTTAGCCTGTCTGGTACAGCTAGCCTGGAAACTGTGGTCTGATGCAAACCCAGACCAGAGGGCCCTGTCCACCGACAAGGACTTACAAATCCTACACGATATTCGTGTGCCCTGTCTATTCTCAGAGACTCCCAGAGTTGTTGGGTCCTAGGGTTCATTCGGCCTGCTGACGCCTGTCCTAGCCCTTGCTCACTGGTCACGAAGTCCCTTCGTTGAAACAAAATGTGATAAATTCATAATATGGAATATCATTCAGCCATGCAAAGGAATGAAGTACAGAACATGCTATTAACACGAAGGAACCTTGAAAACATGCTATGGTAAAGAAGCCAGTCACAAAAGACCACATACTATATGATTCCATTCATATGCAAGTCCAGGATAGAAACATCTACCGAGACAGAGAGAACAGTAGCGGTTGCTTAAGATGGGAGGTGGGAGGTGGAGGGTAAGGAAGTGAGAGCTAAACGGTATGGAGTTTCTTTTTGAGGTAATGAAAATTCCACCTTTCTAAAATTAACTTTGGTGATAGTTGCACACATCTGTGAACACACTAAAATTCATATCCCCACAAAACTCAAGATGGCAGAACTGCAAAAATCTTTTTTCTCCGACTGGTGAGAGATTGTTCAAGTGAAGGGAAAATATTAGACACTCTAACTTCCAATTAATTTTGCCTCATCATGAGATGAGTCATGACGTGCACGGAGACACCAATCCCAACAAAGGTAGCCAAGCGTGGTAGTGAAATTCCATCCCGCAGTGCGCAGTTCTCCCCCACTAGTTTTAAGAATAAAAACATGAGGGGACAGACGTGTGGGAGACGGTATTAGACTTTTCCAAAGAGTTGTTACAGTGAACAGAGCTGTCGCTTTTGCCTATGGGAAGTGCCGCATTTAGACGTGGGACAGGCGGTGGCCGAGAGGGCAGAATTTCTTTTGGAAAGCGGAGAATGGTCCAACTCGTTTGACGGGCCGAGTGATTTTCCATACCACAGCTGTACTTGTAGCACTTCAGGATATGATCTCCAAGTTTTTTTAGAGGTAAGCAGAGCAGTGCCGTGTTTCTAAAACGAAGAACAGAACAGAAATAGAGGGGAAAGAGCAGTGCAGACAGGGCGCATCATGAGGGACAGAACCAACCGTGGAGCAAACTTTGCCAAGTCTGACCTTCCAAAAACCTAGTTTATATTACTTAGCTCTCCATGTAGAAGTCTGGTGTCTCTGAAGTTTTTTAATGTATTTAGCTATTAAATATCTTTAAAATTAGAACCTATTGCTAGCACACCAACGTGGGCTCACAGAGAGCTCATACAAAGAGCAGAGAGCAAAATGCGATTTCCACAATTAGTTAGTGCTAAAAACAAACAAACAACGAAGATGTGATTCGTATGCTTATTTAGCCTTTATTACAGAATTTTAAAACGGGGAAATTCAATCACTTTAATTGACACTGAAAAGTACAACAGAGAATAAGGTAAGGCAATTCATATGTGTGGGTTTGTTTTTTTTTTAAAGATTTTATTTATTTATTTGTCAGAGAGAGAGAGAAAGAGCAAGCACAAGCAGGGGGAGTGGCAGGCAGAGGGAGAAGCAGACTCCCCGCTGAGCAGGGAGCCCGATGTGGGACTCGATCCCAGGACCCTGGGATCAAGACCCGAGCCGAAGGCAGACGCTTAACAACTGAGCCACCCAGGCGCCCCTGTTTGTATTATTTCTTAACTTGCTTTTTGTTACCTGGTGATATGAAAATCCTGTTTTACAAAGGTCTGTGTCACAAAAGGAAGAACACACACCTCACAGTTGGCAGCATTTGGAAACTTAGAATAGACTACTCTCAAACTCATGAATTATTTGATATTCTACAGCTGTTTTCCTCCAATTTTTAGAAGTGGGGCAGGGCTGGGCCATCCTCACTTTGAAGTATTCTGAGTTCTTGCTTGCTTGATGCAGACACAGTTTGAAGACATAAATCTCTGTTTCTGGTGTCAAACTTCTTCCTTTCTGTCACAAGCTCATAGGAAATGAGTGGCCAAAATACACCCCTTGAATAGACGAGATATGATAAATAACAATATCACAAATCTATGGAACCAGAAAGACAACCACGGCCCATTTCCTCACCTCTTCACCCCAGAGGTGGTGTTAGCACAGAATTAGTAAATCCTCACCCAGCCTCCTTTTGCAGAGATTGCAGGAGGTAAGCTCTGCCTTAGCAGTGGACCTAGCCTCCAAAATAAAGCAAGAAATTTTCCACTTCAAACTTCTGCCAGCTCTTGGGGTAGGTGGCTCTGTGGCTGGTTTACTTCTTTGCCTCTGGAGCACAGTCTGAAAGCAGGAGAAAGAAAACACTGGTACTTGCTTTGTGTAACAACATAACTTGGCAGGGCAAGCCTGGCAGGTTTTGTGACCCTTTGAAAAGTGTTTCTATTTCTCACTTTGAATTGGACTGGACCGTCCTTAATAATTAATGGGGCCCCATTGGAGACATGTTGTCCTCCTAAACGTATGGCCTGTTGAGTCAGCCTGCCTACGTTCCCATTTACCATTTACCAACTGTGGGGCCTTGAGCAACCTTAAGGTTACTAGCTGTGTAACTTCTCTGAGCCTCAAATACATCATCTGTTAAATGTTAATAAAAATAGTCCCTCCATGGACACCTGGCTGGCTCAGTCAGTAGAGCCTGCGACTCCTGATCTTGGGGTTGTGAGTTCGAGCTTCACGTTGGGTGTAGAGATTACTTAAAAATATCTTCAATGGGGCACCTGGGTGGCTCAGTAGGTTGAGGGTCTAACTCTTGATCTCAGCTCAGGTCTTGATGTCAGGGTCATGAGTTCAAACCCCACATTGGGCTCCACGCTGGGTATGGAGTATAGTTTAAAAAAAAAATTAAAAACTAAATCTCAAAAAAAAAAAATAGCCCCTCCACGATGGTGTCATGAGGATTAAATCGTCATATCTCATTGAATCTAAGACATGGTCCCAATCATTGATTGTAGGATAGACCATTATTTTATGTACCACTCAAAAAGAAAAGGCAAGTTACCCCTTAAACTCTATACACCTTGAACACCTTGATTTTGAGACATCCTGGTTTCAGAAATGTTAAAATATGAAATGTGCACATTTCCTAATCAATGAAATACAGTAGTTAATACTGATAAGGTGCTTATAGCAATGCCTGGCATAAAGTAAGTGCTTAACGTTTGTTATTCTGGGGTGGGATTTCCCAAAAAGAAGGCAGTCATCCCCACCTTGAAAACGGAAGCCTTATTGAGAAGTGCAGAGCCTTCAATAGGAGAGAGCGAGGCTAGGACCCCGATGTGTCCACGAAGGACCCTTGTACAGGAGTTAATCTTTTCATGCTTTTCTGTTGCACAGCACAAGGGCAAAAGCCACGTTTAATGTATGGTTCACATCGTCTGTCCCTCATTGCAATTCTCTCCAGTTACACTTACCCCCGCCCCTCCGCTGAAGTCTGACCCTCTGCAGAACTCTGCATGGTGGAGTTTGAGAGGACTACAAGGGGGAGGAGAGCCTGTTCCACGTTCAGCTTGGAGCTGATGCCCAGGCAGAGGAAGCCACTGTCCAGGAGCTCCACGTGAGGAGCTGCCCGGATGGAAGAATCTCTGAGAGTGGCCTGGGGCGGGGGGGGGACCCAACACCGCACAAGTGGCTACCCAGGGAACGCCTGACTGAGGAGTCAGTGTGAGGGCAGGAAGCTTCCTTCCCTAGGATTTTAGAGAAACACAGACCCTTGGGGTGACAGAAGTGGCTAAGGCTTGGGTCACATCGGTGATGATATTATAAGACAATCCATGTCACTGAATTGGATCTGTACCTTCACTGTATTTCCACACTTTTAAAAAAAGAACGTTTTTCACATTTGATTGTTTCTGAAATCAGAATGTATAACTATGATGGTGGTGATGAGGATAAAAAAATAATAATATAATAATAACAGCTAATGCTTATATACAACTTAATGTGCACCGGGTGTTCTTCTAAGTGCCTTATGTGCATGAACTTATTTATGACCCTGTGAGTTAGGTCCAGCTATTATCCCCTTTGACAGTTGAGGAGACTGAGGCACAAAAAGGGGAAGTGCATTTTTCAATATGTCACACATGAGCATCTATAAAGAGGCAGAGGTGTGCAGAACCACGACCTTAACCATGACACTGGCATCCAATTTACCAAAACCATGGCATTTGTGTTCTTTCCCAAGGCTATCTCTCAACCAGTGGTGCCTCTTAGATACCCGGTGGTATCTTAGAATTGAGAAAACCCAAGTGGTGGTTAAACTGTCCCTTCAGTCCAATTTCAGTCCCATCTTCATGCACTGGGTCCTGCAAGGGACAGAATAGGGCAGTGGCTTCTCATTACATGGCTTTGAGTCCCAGCTATACCGCTTACAAGCTGAGTGAGCTCAGGAGAGTTTTTAAATTCCTCCGATCCTCAGTTTCTTATAAGATGAGGATGATCACAACATTTTCTTTAAAAAAAAAAAAAAGATTTTATTTATTTTAGAGAGAGTGTGCGTGTGCCTGCGATCAGGAGAGGGGCAGAGGGAGAGGGAGAGAAGCAGACTCCCTGCTGAGCACAGAGCCCGACATGGGGCTCGATTCCACGACCCTGAGATCACGACCTGAGCCCAAAGCAAGACTCGGCGGCTGAACCGGCTGCGCCACCCAGGCGCCTGGGGTATAACATTTTCTACCTCACAGAGCTGCTGTGACCATAAAAAGAGATAATGCATGTGAACTTCCTTGAACACAGCAAATGCTCAATAAATGGAGACCATTTTCATCTCTCATTTGACTTCCTGGAGTGCTCAGATGAAGGGCCTTCCCCTCCAGTGTTCAGTGAAGGGGGTGGTTCTTATGCAGTGAAGACTAGCACCTTTAGACAGTGCCAGCCCTCAGTCAGCTCAAGCTTTCTAGACTCTTCTCAGTGCTTTTAGAGCACAGGTATTGTAAAGGGCTCACTGCAAGGCCGCCATATGCCTAGGGAACCGCTGCTACCACAAACCAGGCACGACTTTGTCCCAGATGGGAATGTGTAACATTTGCTCGTTTAAACTGGAAAGCAACGCCTCTAGGTTTTTGTTTCATGTCATTCAACCTTTTTGAATATTTCAAACCCGACCTAGGTTTGCAAGAAGCCCCTAAAGGCTTTGTCAGGAACAGCAAACATTCAAGCAAACAAAAATCAGACCCTGCCATCTTGCTTGAAGCAATGAATGGCCACATGCCAAGTAATAAACTGGAAATTAATGGTTCAGGTGCTGAAGTGATACCTAATTAATGAGCGGAGAAGATGCTGGGACTGAGTCTGTGGTAATCAGACAAATCCCCTTTGTTTAACTGTGAGCTTATGTCCTCTTGTTCTTCCTGTGGAAAAGAAGGCAAGCTTTTAATCCTCCCCTGGGTAAAAGCCTTTTAATGGGTTATTAGCATGGAATCAGTGGATTTTAAGAAGGGGTTTGAGAAGAAAAATGTGGTCGAAAAGGGAGAGAAAACTGCCAGATGACCTGAGCGGTGGGAGAATCCGAGGCTGAACTGTTGTCTTTGGTAAGAGATACCTTGAAATTGACTCGTGGATTACAGAATGAGTACAAGTTTGGCACCTAGCTTTCTGAGACTATTTTGTCCCGTTCCTCGGGGAATGTGCATGGATCTTTGGTTTGAAGATTTTGGATTTTCTCCCTCAGCATGTGTCCCGAGGGGCAAGACACAAAGCACAGCCAACCATCATAGCAAACTCATGGCCCTCTCATTATAAGCACACTGCTTCAACCAGCTAACCAGGCACAGCCAAGCCAATCAAGTCATCAATCCAACTGCTCTCCCCAAGGGCCCCCGATAGGATTTCTTGCTGTATATAATAACCAAACTCTGGGCCCTCATCCGAGTATTCAGGCAAATTTTGCCGTGGCTCAGTGTCTGAAAATGAAATCAGTCATTTCTGAAATCGGAATATCTGGTAGGGCCATCTCCGGGCATGGGGCTCCCCAACTCATAGTTTCCAGATAATACTCTATGGTGCTCATTTGGGCTTCAGCAGTTCACGGCCCTGATACTCTGAGGAAGGAGCAGGTATGAAAAACACTTGGGGGGAAATGTTTGGGTGGGTAACAAATAATTATAAGCCAGCTAGTAAACATTGGGTGAACTATTCTAAGTGGGTTGAATCCTTAGGGGCTAAGTCGCCACCTCCGATCTTTTCTGGAAATAGTTGGGGAGGAGATAATACATGGAATGAGAAGCAGAGACAGAGTTTACACAAACACACAGAGCAGCCAGGTACTCTGAGAGCTGGGTAACACTTGTCGCAGACAGTGGAAGAAATAGGAATAGCAAAATGATTAAGAGACAGGCAGAGGAAGTGGGCTGCCTAGATTTAGATCCTGTCATGGCATTCCGCAGGCTGGGCAAGTTAATTGATCTCCTCAGGCCTCAGTCTCCTAATCTGTAAAAAGGAGGTAATAACAGGATAGCTACCTCATGGAGTTACTGCAAGACTAAGTGTGTTATTAAATAGAAAATTATAGGGGTGCCTGGGTGGCTAAGTCGGTTAAGCGGCCGACTCCTGATTTCGACTCAGGTCACGATCTGTGTCCTGGGATGCAGCCCCGTGTCCTCGGGCTCAGCACTCAGCAGGGAATCTGCTCCAGGATTCTCCCTCTCCCTGTTCATGCTTTCACATGCTGTCTCTCTAAAATAACTAAATTAAAAAAAAAAAAAAGAACACCATAACAGCACAGCTAAGCACATGCTAAGTGCTATATATTATTGTTTCTGAGGGTTTTTTTTTTTTTTTAGATTTATTTATTTGTCAGAGAGAGGGAGAGCACAAGCAGGGGGAGAGGGAGAGGGAGAAGCAGGCTCCCAGCCGAGCAGGGAGCCCGATGCGGGGCTCGATCCCAGGACCCTGGGATCGTATCCTGAGCCCAAGGCAGACGCTTAACCCACTGAGCCACCCAGGCATCCCTATTGTTTTTGAGTTCTAAATGTTTCTAGAATGTTCTTCCGAACTCGGCTGCTATGCCAGTTTACTGAGCAGCCATTAAGGACAGGGCAATTCAAAGGTGGGTGAGAGGAGAGCTGCTATGAGGAAAACTTCCAAATTCAGGTCATTGACTACCACCCGCAAAGTCTAGTTTTTTTACACACTCACATCTAGGGGACAGGGGAAAGTGGGAGTGTTCCCACATGGAAATGAAAGATTGAAATTGCTTATTTCGGGAAAAGCCAAAACAAACAATATGGAGATACAGTTGGGGCCGTCCCCACCTACTTCCTAGGTGGCTTCATAGGAAGCTGGCATTGGCCCTTTGAGCAGTGCGGGGTCATCTGGGTCTGGTTCTGTCACACACCTACTCTTTTCTATTCCACCATGTAACAAAGAACCAAGTCACCGTTCTTTGGTTACCGATCACTTTGATGAGTGCAACTCTTCATTTCCTAGTAACCGTTTCCTTCCTCATTACTAAGCCCTACCAACCGAAGGCCTCTGAGCCCTTCCACTCTGACTCAGAACAAGAAGCCCGCATGGCAAGCCCGACGCCATGAATCAGAGCTTTTCCAGTGTTTGTTGATAGGAAGGGAAGAATGCAGGTATGGCAACAGTGATCACAAGATCTACAGCTTTGGAAACCTCTCAAACCAATTTCTAGTCACTCGTCATCTAAAGATTTTTCCTGAGGGGTAAAGCACCTTGATGAGAAGACGGAAATGATGACACAGAAACTTCAAAGGGCTCCCCCTCTACCCCCACCTCATCTTATGCTCCGCTCCGTCCCGTGGCCCCCACGGGCTTCATCGCTCAGGATGGGGAGGAAAGGATTTGACACCAAATTCACATTAAGTTGTTAGCAGTCGTGAGTGTGACCCCTTTAGGTAGTAGCATTTACAATTTGAAGGGAATCCCGGGTAGGGTGAGAAATCTCTAGTGGTGGACACCCAAGCCCTGGGACTTCTAGTCAGAGTAAGATGAGCTGGTCTCTCCCACCCTGGTCAATCTCTAACCAATTACCCCCTTTCATTTCCTTCATAACCCTTATCACTATCTGAAATCATCTAGTTAATTGATCTATTTATTTGATTATTGTCTGTCTACCCTCCTAAGAATGTGCTATACATTAGGACATGGACTTTGTCTGGTTCATTCACTCCTAAATCCTTTAGGGCCCAGAACAGGGTCTGCCATATAACAGGTGCTCAATAAACACTTGTGAAGTGAATGAAGGAATAATGAACTGAAGCGGTTTTTTTAGCAAGTTTTCCTGAAAGTGAATTGTTCCTCTCCCCACATAGCCTTTGACAATTCAGACCCCGTAAATTTTTTTATGGAGCAAATAAGACTGCCCTGTCCTCCCTGTGCATTAAATAGCACAGGTCCATGGCAGTAAAAAGAAGCTCTTTTGTCACTCGAAGGACTTTTGGCAAGAGGTAAGCTGGAATTTGGGCTGCCAGAGGCCACAACACTCTCCTAGATATATATACACCAGCTTGGGGCCAGATGGGAACACTTCTCTTCTAACATAATTGAAATGCTGAAGAGGAATTTGAAAGATGAAGAGAGCAGGTCTCCACACGACAACCCCATAGCTCTGAAGGTTCAAAGGTTTCTACTTTGTTAGATGTACATCTTCTAATGACTCCCCGCTCTCCGTGGCATTTGCCTACGATAACCCTCGCAAAACTGAAAGGCTTTGGGACAGGCCCCCCCTCCCAGAATGTGCCACTCTGGCATGTGGATTATTTTGAGCCAACGGCAATCGAGACTCTGCGGGCTCAAGAGAAATTTTTGCTCCTCCCTTAACTACATAGAAGAATCTAAATTGGAAGGTCTTTCCAGAATAAGGGTTATTAGCAGAGATATATTTTCTCTGAGTAACCCATCTGGATGGCAGGGCAAACATCAAATTACCAATATTTGCTCTTCTTATTGCCCTGTGAAGTACTTTCCTTTCCTCTGAAGTCCCAGACCCCTACCCCCTTCTCCTGAGTTGAGGAGGACCCACAGACCCCGGTTTGCCTGTCTTTGGAATTTCCACGTCTGCGTGGATTCCCTGTAGGTGTGCCATTGAACGTGATTTTCTCCTGTCAATCTGTCTCAAGTCAGTGGCTTCTTAGTCCGGCTAGAAGGACCCTTGAAGGGGATAGGAATTTTTGCTCCCAGACAACAACAGTAAGGTGCGTAGGTGGCAAGTATTACTAGGCCTATGTGCAGGTGGAGAAAGTGAAACACAGCCAAGGTGGGTGAGTTGAACCAGCGAGGTGGCCTACTGTGTATTCCATTCAGGTTGCCGCGCACTGAGTGCCTACTTTGTATGGACATAACTCTCGAGCTGTGTCAACCAATCGCCCGTGTTATTTTTCTCATTCAGATAGGCCTGGGTTCGCTTAGCTCAGGACTGGGAAAGGCTTCTGTGATAACCTAGAGGCTGCATTTGAGCACGCAGCCACAAATGAACAGAGTTGTGAAGGCCAGGGCCCCTGTGATGACACCCAGTGCTTAAGAGTGGTGGGTTTCCTGTATAGAATGAAAGGGACCTTCTGGCTGGTTCGTGATCACAAGGCTCACTCTGGGGCCAGGCTCTGTGCCTCCCTTGCATTATCTCATTGGGTTCTCATAACCCTTGAGGTAGGAAGTCTCTTTATCCCCCTTTTACAGAGCTTTACAAAAGCTCACTGACTTGCTCAAGGTCACAAAGCAAATAAGTGGCAGAGCCACTTAAACGGGAATCACCTGGGTCTACCTCTTTCTGGAGGGAGCCTCAGAGCATTTGTTTTGAGCTGAAGACATACCCAGCAGCATACTACGGCATCCAGGTAGAGCACTGGGGATCTGTCATCCCACACAGAGTAGAAAGCTCATTCAGTCCCAGTCCCACACAGTCGCCACTGGCATCAATAGCACAAGCACTCAGTAAAGTGTGTGGTGAATGTGTGAATAATGTTGGTAATGAAGCCATTTAACCTTTCAGAAACGGTGACCACATGTTTAGAGTCTTCTGTTGGAAAACAGTATTTTAGAAAGAGCTCTATCCAACAACACTGTCATGTGTAAGTTCCCACACATAAAGGGCTGGCCTTCAGTTATATGGAAAATGAGCTTCTGTGGAAGAGCCCCACCCCTCCACACCCCCACCCCGTCGGTTCTGGATAGCTGGGCTTGCTTGCATCCACTGTCCTCCCTTCCTACGCAGGGACGAGGCCATGGTCAGTTGCAGGGATCGTGAGCGTAGGTTCCGAAGTCAGGCTGCTGGGCAGTTGTCATCTTGGCTCTGCCACTTGTGAGCACTATAATCTTAGGCACATTACTTCATCTTTATGCCCTCCATTTCCTCACCTGTCACGTAGATTAAATGAGTTCTTATTCGTGAAGCACTTAAAACAGAACCTGGCATGTAGTAAACACTGTATAAGTTATCACGCTGCTTCCGGTAAGAAATGACCCTGTGATGACAGATTGGCTCGTAGATAGGCCACCCAATAGACGAAGTAGAAGCAGCAAGTTGAAGGTTAAGCTTAGAAGGTACAACTTCCGGCACCAAGTATTTCCTCTTTCCACCGTTTGTTGGTGAGCTCCAGGGTAGTGAGATTGTGGCCCACCAGAAGCCACACTCCGTGACCACCAAAACTCAGAATTGCCCACCTCAGTCTTCTAGCAACGCTGCTAGGGTGACTCAGCACTCGCTTTGATTCCCCCTTAGCACTTAAGCCCGAGGAGAACCCAAACCACAGCAGCGGATGACATCGGCAGTGTGTATTCGGGCAGCCCCTCTCACTCCTTCCTTCAGAGTCTCCCTCCTCCAATCTCCCAGGCACTCAGGGTCCTCAGTAGAGGAGCCTGGCGGCTGGGCAGGGTTCAGGCTATCGACCTTCCCGGTCTGGGATTCTGATGGAGCAAAACCTACCTCTCCAGTCGCTAGCTGGATTCAAATGGCCTAAGCCCTCATTTACAAAACAAATCAACCCCGCCTACAATAGCTTCCTAATCTTTATTAGTGATCTGCCGGACTGATCCAAGATTGTTTTGTTTTTCCACCCCCCTCAGGATGTCCTCCCTCCTCTTGCCAGGCCACCCTTGATAGCTATGACCTCTCTTTTTTTCAAAGTCAGCCATAGCAAACCACATCTTAGGAGCATCTGAATAGGTCTATAACATCCTTACTTACGTTCTCAGTGGCGAAATGTTGGATGCCTTTATATCTTTTTTTTATTTTTATTTCCATTTAAAAAAAAATTTTTTTAAAGATTTTATTTATTTATTCATGAGAGACAGAGAAAGAGAGGGGGAGAGAGAGGCAGAGGGAGAAGCAGGCTCCCAAGGAGCAGGGAGCCCGATGCGGGACTCGATCCCAGAACCCTGGGATCATGACCTGAGCCAAAGGCAGACGCTTAGCCATCTGAGCCACCCAGGCGCCCTATATCTTTTTTTTTAAATGTCTGAGGTCATCTGTTAACTATTTTTCTTTTTTAAGGTTAAGAGATTTGGGGAAGGGGCACCTGGCTAGTTCAGTTGCTGGAGCATGCGACTCTTGATCTTGGGGTGTGAGTTCAAGCCCTACATTGGGTGTAGAGATTACTTAAAAATAAAATCTTTTTTTTAAATAAAATCTTTAAAAAAAGAGAGATTGGGGAAATTTATAGGTATAGAAAGCTCCAAAAGATTAAAGGCATGGTTGTCTTTTTTTTTTTTGATTCAGAAGAGCACATTTTATCAGTAAAATGTAAGATCAATTCATGCATGCAGAGAGTTTTCATGAAACATTCATCTGTGTTTATGAAATGTTGTAGAAACCAATCCTTGGACTTCTAGCCTCCAGAGCTCTTAGACATTAAATTTCTATTGTTTAAGCCACCCAGTATGTGGTCTTTTGTTACATCAGTCTTAGCAAACTAATAAACTGCATGTATGGCCAATTAATATTATTCTTTTTGGATAGGTAAGGTGATCAAGCGTGCAAATTTTTAATAATCTGTATATGCTGAGGGGCCAGGTATCCTGGGGCAAGTCTTCAACAGCACAGATATATTCCAGAGCGCAAGGTCACCGACGTGAAATAGCTGGCTGGTTTAACCAATAGTGACTATAGCTCTCAACACTTTGTCCTTATGCTCTGGCATTCTGGCACCAGGAAAGTCTGTGTCACGGTTCGCTCTGTTTTTTGTTTTTTTTTTTTAAGATTTTATTTATTTATTTGACAGAGAGAGAGGCAGCAAGAGAGGGAACACAGCAGGGGGAGTGAGAGAGGGAGAAGCAGGTTTCCCGCTGAGCAGGGAGCCCGATGCGGGGCTCGATCCCAGGACCCTGGGATCATGACCTGAGCTGAAGGCAGACGCTTAACGACTGAGCCACCCAGGCGCCCATACACAGTTTGCTCTGTTTATGGGGAACACAAAGCTAAGGGGACCAGATCCACTTTCCAGATGCCCCTCTCCTGAGATCACAGCCCACATAGTCTGAGGCCTATAGTGAAGAGGTACCAGTCCCAACTTGAAATGACAGGTCTGACTGCCTTGGCCACTGGAATAGGCTCAGGTAATGAGCACAGAAGAAGGAAAAAGAACTCACTCTAGAACCATAGCAGAAAGCAAAAGGCCCTGGGTTGAGAAACCTGGCTTCTTAATCTTCTTCTCAAGGACCTTGAATAAATTACCTAACCTCTCAGGGTCTCTTCATTCATATCTGTAAAATGGATGAGTTGTACCCCCTTCCTGCTAAGACAGAGGTTCTCAGGATGGGATCAGCATGAACCAGCTGTAGCATAATCATCTGGGACATTTGTTTCCAGCAAAATCCTGGGCCTTACCCCAGACCCACTGAATCAAAATCTCCTATCGTGGGGTCTTGGAATCTGCATCTTAACAAACTGTCGCTCCAAGGTCTCTAATTTTTTTTTAAGATTTATTTATTTATTTGGCGGGGGGGGCAGTAAGTGGGGGAGGGGCAGAGGGAAAGGATCTTCAAGAAGACTCCCCCCTGAGTATCGAGCCTGATACTGGGCTCAATCCCACAACCCATGAGATCATGACTTGAGCCGAAACCAAGAGTCAGGCACTTAACAAACTGAGCCACCCAGGTGCCCCCAAGGTCTTTCTCAACTCAACATCTCACAAGTCTATGACCTATTATCCACTCTGCCTATCCCACTTATTTGCTTAGAACTAGGATCATTTTCTCACTTGGACCCCTTGTTACTCTTAGCTGCTGGTTTGATCCTTAGTGTAGCTGGTGATGTCCTCAAGGGCTTTTAGCTATAAAAGCCATATTTGTACTTTTAAGCAAGGAGAAAAGCAAAAATAAAGGTTTGGTGGGGGAATAAGTTTGAAACTACTAGCTTAAGGTAAACTTTTGATATTGTCTGGCTTTTAATTCTCCAGAACTTGTTTGGCCCTCATGGACACAAATAATCATGGGTAGCCTCACTAAAAATTTCCTTGAACTGGTTCCTTTGACCAAAAAAAAAAAAACAACAAAAAAACCCACCACCACCACCACCACCAACAACAAAACAGAGAGAAGGGTTCACTAATCATTTGAATTCTACCAAACATCACATAATTGTTTTGCATATCCGTATTTTGGCCTTTCCTGCTTAAAGGTCTTTCCTTGGGTTTGCAAACAGGAGTTTGAGAAGAGTCCTGGTACTGACTGAGCTTTCTTGGTAATGTCACAAAATTTCCAACCACAAAGTCAATCTCCATTTGAGTCAGAGCAATTAGAGGAAGACTGATGGCTGTGGACAAAAGTACTAAAATATTTTATTGAGGAAGCCAAATAGGTAATTCAAATGGGAAAATGTCTTTTTACCATGGTGGGGTTCAATCTGCTGCCTTTTAGCAGGGAGATGCCCAGAAGATAGTCTTAAAGAAGAGGAGAAAATATGAATATTCGAGACTCTCACAAACTGTAGGGAATGGCATTGAAGGATGATATTCTGGGCCTTTCTGTAACATCTGTTTATACGCTCTTTCTATAACTCAACATTTAAACCTTCATTTCTACATGATCTGGGTTGGTGCTTCAGGAAAAGACTTATTTCAACTAGTCCCAGATACTATTAGTCAAAGTCAATAGTAAGTTCATAAACACATGTGATCTTGGGCTCAATATGAACACATACCATAGAGATAGTTAGAAAATCATTTTTAGCAAAGCTGAGTGCTGGCTAAAGGAGAGGTTCCCTGTATAGAAGTCGGAATCAGTAAGGCCACCAAATGCTTCAATGGCTCTTTTCACTTGAGAATACACTGGTGCTGGTAGCTTTCTTATTTCCTGACCATTGGCGGCTAATGATGAAGATTTTCTTGTATCAAGATCATACTTTTTTTTCCACGGAATCCACGATAATAAAGAGGGTCTATACTTATAAAAGAAGCTCACAGTGCAAATGATTTGGATTGATAATGCTTGTGCAAATCAACAAAGACAAGTTACAGACTGCAAAAATTTCCAAACATTTACCAGGCTCTAAGCAAAACTTCAGGGTTAGAAGTTTTCAGCAATGTGACAAAATGTAGTAACCCTTATCAGGACTCTAGAGTCTGGGTAACACCTCCATCAGCTGAGCCACTTAGAGTCAGAAAGAGTCTGTTGCTCACCTTAGGGTTTCATATGATGCCCTCCAAGATGCTAGAATCTTCTCACTAGGTTACCACGGAGCAAGGTGTAAACCCATCAGGGTACTCTCTCCATCAAAACAACCAACCAGATTAAAAGGGTGTGGGAGAGGCCTCCACACATACAGCCTCCACATCAAGGCCCCTGAAACGTCTCTTTAGCTAGGAGGAGGTGATATAGCTGCCAATATAGAATCTGAGTTTGAGGGCGGTAACCTTGAGCTGCTGAAAATGGCTCATCTCGTGGCACCCATACGTACTCCATTGCTCATGGAGGGGTATCTGTTTAGACAGACCTGAGTTTGATGCTAGTCATGCCTTGGGGCTCCAACCTAAGGGTCTTTGAAGAAATGACTGTCTTTACCTGACAGAATAAAAGCTTTTTGAGAGCAGTAGCCATGTCTCCGATCTCTTAACCCCGTGCCTCTTGCGGGCAAGTAGGAGAAAAACCACAATCTCACAGTGATGCGATGTTCTTAAAAAGAAAGCATTGTTAAGTTGCCTTTTAAAACGGTGGTTAGGGGCACCTGGGTGGCTCAGTCGGTTAAGCGTCCAGCTCTTGGTTTCAGCTCAGGTCGTGGGACCGAGGCCCATGTCTGGCTCCACGCTCAGCAGGGAGTCGGCTTGAGAGTCTCTCTCTCTCTCTCTCTCTCTCTCTCTCTGCCCCTCCCCCCTAAAATAAATAAATAAATCTTAGAAAAAGATAAAACAGTGGTTATTAGAATGTGGAGCAACATCAGATGCTTAGTAGAAAAGGCTAAGTGGAGACAACTGTGTGAGGTGACGGATGTGGTAATTAACTCAACGGGGGCATCCTTCCACAGCACATATGTACATCAAATCATCACAACGCACACTTTCAACATCTTACGATTTTATTTGTCAATTATACCCCCAATAAAGCTGAAGAAAAGCTAAGTGAAAAAAGCACCATGTAGTCATTATATAGATTCTATAATCACAACCATGAAAAATTTTATGTGAGGGGAAGACTAGAAGGAAATATGACAATAATGGTTATGCTAAGAAGGTAGGTTTATGAGTAATTTTGTTCTTTTTCTCTTTTTTGGCAATATCATGAAATAATACTTTTTTTCAGAATTATATTTAAAAGAGGGGTTTTTGTCTAGTTATTATAAAGTTAAGTTTCCAACTTGAAAGCATGAATCGATTTTTTTTCCCTTGCATAACCCAATCTTCCAGAAACTGAGGATCTCAATGGCGTGAGCAGTTCTTCATCCTAAAGAGGTTGCCCAGGAGAGGGGCTCAGCTTGCGCTCTTGGCTTTGGTGAGTAGTCCTGGAGGAACTCGGAGTCATCCCAGAAACAAGAGCCAGCAGCCTCATTCCTGTCCGTTCTTTTAAATCGAGGCCACGGTGCGACCCATGCTTCTGTGTGCCCACCAGCGTGGTTTCAGAAAGCGGAGTCTCAAGGAGGATAAAGAGAAGAATGGAAGCCCCTGATTTGGGCTCATCATGGACGGGCCGGAAATAGGGAAATGGCAAAGGAGCATGCTGGGTAAAAGATGGTGCCTCCTCTTCCTGGGAAGGAAGATGACCTTTGTGGCTAAGTTTGCCACTTAGAACTTTCCCTGTCCCCACAGATCATCCAGTGAATCACCAGGTTTTGGGAGGGCTGCTTACTACCTTCACACACACACACACACACACACACACACACACACACACACACACACAATTTCAAAACCACATTTGAATTGATCCTGCAATTTTTTGTTTGTTTGTTTATTTGTTTGTTTGGAAAATGTAGAGAGGGAAGGGTTAGGGCACCATAGAAGCTTAACACCTAGTGTTTGTTGAGACAAAAACAGTTAAGTGACAGTGCCTGGTGCTATGTAATTAAATGCCATATGAATGGAAGAACACTCTGAGGTTACCAGAACAGCCTCTAAAGTACTCTGCCACCCTCTGGGCTCTGGAGCTGTTTTCATTTATTAGGATTTGGTATTTAGTAATTATGGAACGTGCTTCTGAGAGACAGTGCTAAAATCATCTTTTTCATTTACAAAATCAGTTCCTAGTAGGGACAGATTTGGGAGCAAGTTAAATAAGAAAATGCTCACCCTACCCAATGTTCAGGGGAAAGTGAGTATGAAGTTGTATGCCCAGTGTGAATCCAGTGATGCAAAAGGTATGTATATTTATTTCTTTATTTAGAGAGACAGTGCATGCAAACCAGTGAGCCTAGAAGGAAATACTCCAAAATGTTATCAGTGGTTATCTTGGGGTTGCGGGTGCTTTTGTTTCCTTCTTTATATTTTTCTGCATTTTAAAGTTTCCCACAATGAGCACTTACCAGTTTTCTCATCAGAAAACAGGAGCTCCATCAGGCATCGGTGGGTGAAGCATTCTAAAATGAAGAGCCCCACGTGAAAATAATAAAATGGGTTTAAGAACAATTTTACAGACTTCTCTGGCTAACTGAAAAAGAATTCTTCACAGAAATTAAGCCTCTTTGAGGTACACTTTTTTCTGGTGAGATCTAGTGGGGCAGCCACACACCCCCCAAACTTGCCCTAATGTCTTGACCAATCACCCAGGGCCTGAGCAAGCCGGAGCTGAGGGCCTATGGCATGCCCAGCATTGCACTGGGTGTCATGAGACCTCTGTCTCTCCTCTCTTTTGCGAGTGAGCTTAGCCCCCATTAGCTATGGAAGGAATTTGGATTTTTTTCTGACCTTGCCTTCTCTAGCATTTCCTACCATTGTGAGAGCCATCATAGCACAGAGGTTAAAATCACAAACACAGGAGTCAGACTTGGATTTTCATCCACTCGGTGCTGCTTACAAGCTTGACCAACTAACTTGACCTTTCCCAGCTTCAGTTCTACCTCACAAGCTGCTCTTGGGAGCCTCTGATGAGATAAAGCGTATGAAATCTTTGGTATGGACTGGGTGTATCATAAGTACCCCAACTATGCTAGTCCCATCCTGTTTCCTTCCCACCATCACCCCAAATTCTGGAATACTGCAATATCTTGCCACGTGTCACACAGGAAAGAATCACAGAAACAGCAATACACGGCACTGGGTGGGAAAAAAAGGGGATGGTAATCTGGGATGCAGTGCAAATATTTGATACCATTCCTAGCCATCCACAAGAAGCGCAGACTTTCTCTATAGAAGGAAAGGCCACGTTGGGTGGTGGATGATTTAGTTGCCACAGGAACTTAGATAAAAGAGAGAATCCTATGGGGCCTCCTGGAAAAGGTACAGCTGAGGTTGAGTCTTGGAGAGAGGAGTGTTGGGGAGGTGTAAAAGAAGAGGAAGTGAAGGCATAATGGAGGCTGGGCTGTTGGCCTAAACTCATACCTTGCTTACAGCAGTAGTTTGTGAGTAGAATATAAAAACAGCAAGAGTCCCTCAGGGAACATTTTGTGGTCCAATCCCCTCATTTTACATCTAAAAAAACTGAGACCTAAAAGGGGAAGGCCACACAGTCACACAGCAGGTCAACGGCACGGCCAGGACTAGAACCTTGGTCTTCTGTCCCACCCAGAGCCCAGTGATGGGGCACAAGCCTGGAAGAGCCTTGGGGGCAGGGATCCTGCCTTTGTGGAAACTGAGTGGGGATGGGAGGGAGGGAGTGGAGCATGACTGCAAAAGGGGATGTTCTAGAATTGGATAATGGCAATGGTTGCATAACTCTGAATATACTAAAAAACCGTTGAACTGAAGTCAAGAGTTGGCCGCCCAAAGGTCCGAGGCACCCAGACACCCCTGAACTGTACACTTTAAATGGGGGCATTATATGGTATGGGATTTATATCTTGATAAAGGTGTTACAAAAAGTACTGAAGTGGGGCGCCTGGGTGGCTCAGTCGGTTGAGTGTTGACTCTTGATTTCAGCTCAGGTCATGATCTCAGGGTCCTGGGATCAAGCCCCACGTTGGGCTCTGCACTCAGGGTGGAGTCTGCTTGAGATTTTCTGCCTCTCCCTCTCCCTCTGCCCCTCCCCCCCCCCCCCCCCCCTCCCCAATAACTAAATAAATAAAACTAAAAAAAAAAAAAAAAGTACTGAAGCCCCCGAGGCCCATCCTGGGTCCTGGCCCAGAACAGGAACCCAGTTGTCAGGAAAGGAATGGGGCAAGTGAATGGCAGGACAGTAGAATGCTGTATAGTAAAGACCATTTATCAACTGCAAAACTTCATACATACCAAGCAAAAACACCTGGGTGCCTTTGAGGTGAGGTCTCAAATTCATTCTCTGAAGTTCTTCGGTTTGGCCTTAGATGCCATTTCTCCCCCTCCTTCCCTCACTCAGAATGCCCTTGATCTCTTCATAAACAGTTGAGATCAGATGGTAGGAGTGCCAGGTGTTAGGTTCTGGGTACCGGCCAAGAGCTAGCTGGGTGTGTGGAGACCCTGTGGTTTGGGAACTGCTCAGGCCAGCAGAGGCCCCAGGCAGCACCCCCATTGCCTCTAATAACATGACAGGCAGCAAAGAGGGGTTCAGTTTTGATGCCTACCCGGTTTATATGCTCTACGGCTTCCAAAACCTTCTGTGAAGTTGTAAGGGGTCCCTCAACTTCTTGAACACAGTGGTAAGGCTTTCGATGAATCAAAACACATATATCCATAACTGTTTTCCCTTAGTTCTCGTTCATTCTTTTTCATCCATTTGTTCATTCGTTCCACAAAACAGAAATGTCCCCTACCCTTGTGGACTTTATGATCTAGTGGGAGAGAATCACTGTGGTAAGCACAATTCTAAGATGGTATTCGAGATTCCTACACCCTGAGGTACATGCCTTGTATAGTCCCCTCCACTTGCATGCAGGCGGGACCTAGGAGTATGATGGGCCATTACTCTTGTGATTATGTTACATTGTATGGCAAAGCTGAAGGGATTCTGCAGATATAATTAAGGTCCCAAATCAGTTGGTTTTGGGTTTCTCAAAAGAGAGACTCTTCTGGTGGAGCTGACTTAATCAGCAAAAAAAATTGTCAGATGACAATTGGGATAAACATTACAGAAGGCGAATGTAGGGTGCTAAAGAGGTCGCCAGTGGGGGTTTTTAACGATATATATTTATATATAACTATATATTTATTTAACTTTATATATATTATAAAGTATATTATATATTTAAAATATATAAAAATATATTATATATAAATATATAAATATAAATATAAAACGATAGCGAACACTCAACATAATGTATACTGTTTTCCAGGTGCTGTTCTTGGTGCCTTGTTTAGGCCTTGCAATAGCCCTAGGAGCAGAGACCATTGTCCCCATTTTGTAGATGATGAGATGAAGACACAATGACTTTACTAACTTGTATGATGTTGTGTGCTTGGAGAAGGGTGGAATTGGGAAGCTAGGCCGTGTGGTTCTGGTGCTGAGGGTCAGTCCAAGCCAATGAGCCCAGGAAAAGCCTTCCTTGCGTGGGGAGGTGGGCGGTGCTTCAGGGGAGACAAGAAGGATGAGCTTAGTTCTTGCATCTTTTCGAAACCCTCTTGGGTTTCTACGGTACCTCCCAGTCCTGATTCTCTTTGGACCCCCCTCTTCACTTCTCTTTTCTCTTTTATCTAATTTTGAGATTCTCCTAAGGTCTGGTTGCTTCCTCTCTGCCCTCTTTTTAATGTCCTCTTCTTTTCTGCAAGGGCACTCACTCTAATGAATGGTCTTTTAGGAGTCAGTTGATCACTTTTGAGCAATGAATCAAAACTAATTTCAGAATTAAGTGGCATATGTGTCAATTTGCGTAAAGGTAGTAAACTGTCTGGAACTTGAAGAGAAATGATAGCTGCACCAGCTTGCAAGTCTAGCTACCCGGTAGAATCACACGAGAAAGCTGTTCAGGTGATCCTAATGGGTAGCCAGGGCCGGGAACCATTGGCTTAATACCGATAAAGCCAATTAGTACAATCTTCCTTCAAGGGGGTCTAGGAGTTAGCATGGAGGGACGGGCGAACAGTGTTACTTTGTTGACAAGACCATGCGTAAGTAAACACAAGCTAGAACAGCGTGAAAACATCTTACATCCACTGGTGCAAATGAAAAAAAATCAGGAGACCAGAAAAATGATGGTACATCACTTCCCTTAGTGTACTCCACACAGTGTTAATGAGTGTTAGACACACAAGAAAATAAGGCAGTAAGAGGGTAGGAGGAAATGGTGCTGTTTGATGGGACTTTCCATATATATTGCTGAATCCTCATGACACTTAGAAGCAGATATTATCCCTGTTTAAAATATTTGTTTTTTTTTATTTAAATGTAATTAATTAACCTATAATGTATTATTGGTTTCAGAGGCAGAGGTCAGTGATTCATCAGTCTTATATAATATGCAGTGCACGGGGTGCCTGGGTGGCTCAGTCGTTAAGCGTCTGCCTTCGGCTCAGGTCATGATCCCAAGGTCCTGGGATCGAGCCCCACATCGGGCTCCCTGCTCGGCGGGAAGCCTGCTTCTCCCTCTCCCACTCCCCCTGCTTGTGTTCCCTCTTTTGCTGTGTCTCTCTCTGTCAAATAAATGAATGAATGAATGAATGAATGAATAAATAAATAAATAAATAAATAAATAAAATCTTTAAAATTTAATATGCAATGCTCATTACATCATCTGCCCTCCTTAATGTCCATCACCGAGTTACCCCCTCCCCTCTAGCAACCCTCAGTTTGTATCCTGTGATTTATTTAAAATATTTGGAAACTGAGGCACAAAGAGGATGTGATATGCCCAAAGTTATAGAGATAGTAAGACTGAAAGATACATGTACCTTATGAATGAAGAACGTCAATACTGTTCCTCTTCTAAAAGTATTTATCAGCAATCGATGGTGAATTTTTGCCTTTTCTACCATGGATTACAATAGTGTTTTTTTCTTCATTCTGTTATTAACATAAATTTGATTAACAGATTTTCTAATACTAAACCATTCTCGCATTACTTGAACGGGTCCCTCTTGGTGAAGGTATATTAACATACTGCTCAATTTCCCTTACTAATATTTTACTTGGCACAGTTTCAATAAATATTTATGTGTGAGACGGATGTTAGGCAGTTTAATTTCTTATACTCTTTTCCAGGTTTTTACATTCTATCTTATCATTGTAAGAACACCTGAGATTTATCCTCAACACATTTTTTAAAAATTTTATTTATTTGATAGAGAGAGCACAGAGGGAGAGGGAGAGGGAGAAGCAGGCTCCCCACTGAGCAGAGAGCCCGATGCGGGGCTGGGTCCCAGGACCCAGAGATCATGACCTGAGCTGAAGGCAAATGCTTAACCGACTGAGCCACCCAAGCACGCCTACTCTTAACAAATTTTTAAGTGTACAGTACACTATTGTGAATACAGGCAGGATGCTGTACAGATCTCTTGAGCTTATTCATCTTGCTCAAACTGAAAATTTATGCCTGTTGATTAGTAACTCCCCATTTCCTCCTTCCCAGCCCCTGGGAAACACCATTCCAGTCTTTGATTCTATGAATTTGACTACTTTATTTCATTATTTTTTAAAGATTTATTTATTTATTTTAGAGAGTTAGAGAACAGGGCGGGGGGGGTGGTGAAGGGATAAAGGGAGAGAAAGTCTTAACCTGTGCGGAGCCTGAAGCAGGGCTCGATCTCATGACCCTGAGATCACAACCTGAACAGAAACCAAGAGTCGGACACTTAACCAACTGTGCCACCCAGGTGAGCCTGAATTTGACTATTTTATGTACCTTATATAAATGGAATCATGCAGTGTTTTTCTTTTCTTTTTTTTAAAGATTTTATTTATTTATTTGACAGAGAGAGACACAGTGAGAGAGGGAACAGAAGCAGGGGGAGTGGGAGAGGGAGAAGCAGGCTTCCCACCGAGCAGGGAGCCCGATGCGGGGCTCGACCCCAGGACCCTGGGATCACGACCTGAGCCGAAGGCAGACACTTAATGACTGAACCACCCAGGTACCCCGGTGTTTGTCTTTCTGTGACTGACTTATTTTATTTAGCATAATTTCCTCAGGGTTCATCCATCCTTCTTTTTTGAGGCTGAATAGTATTCCACTGTGTGTATGTACTACATTTTCTTTATCCGATCATCTGTCAACCGATATTTAAGTTGTCGCCACATCTTGGCTATTGCTGCAATGAACATAGAAGTGCTAATGTCTCTTCAAGATACTAATTTCAATTCTTTTGGATAAATACCCAGCAGTGGGATTGCTGGATCACATAGTAGTTCTATTTTTAATTTTGTGAGGAATGTCCATACTGTGTTCCATAGTGCTGCACCATTTTGCATCAACACGTGCAACGGTTCCAATCTCTCTATGTTCTCATCAACACTTGTCACCTTTTTCTCTAATAGTAGCAATCATGACAGGTGTGAGGTGATGTCTCATTGTGGTTTTGATTTGCATTTCCCTGATGATTAGCGACATTGAGCATTTTTTTATATACCTATTGGCCATTTATATGTCTTCTTTGGAGAAGTGTCTATTTGAGTCCTTAGCCCATTTTTAAATAGAGTTGTTAGGTTTTGTTTTTGTTTTTTGTTTTTTGTTTTTACTATGAGTTGTAGAAGTTCCTTATATATTTCAGAGACTAACCCCTTATCAGATATACAGTTTGCAAATATTTTCTCCCTTTCTGTAGGTTGCCTTTTCACTCTGTTGATTGTTTTCCTTGCTGTGCAGAAGCTTTTTAGTTTGGCGTAGTCCCACTTGTTTATTTTTGGTTTTGTTGCCTGTGCTTTTGGTGTCATATCTATGAAATCCTTACCAAGACCAATACCATGAGGCTTTTCTTGTATGTGTTCTTCTAGGAGTTCTATGGTTTGGGGTCTTACAGTTAAGTCTTAAGTTCATTTTAAGTTGATTTTTGTGTGTGTAAGATAAGGTCCAATTTCATTCTTTTGTGTGTGGATATCCAGTTTTCCTGACATCATTTGTTAAAGAGAATATCCCTTTCCTACTGTGAATTCTTGGCATCCTTGTCAAATGTCAGTTGACAGTATATACGTGGATTTACTTCTGGGATCTCTACTAACTTCCAATGGTCTATATGACTGTCTTTATGCCAGTGTCTTGCTGTTATGATTACCATAGCTTTGTAATATATTTTCAAATCAGGAAGTATAAGGCTTCCAGCTTTGTTCTTTCTCAAGATTGTTTTGGCTATTCAGGTTTCTTCATTGTTCCACATGATATTTAGGATTTTTTTTTCTATTTCTGTAAGTAATTTCATTGGAATTTTGTCAGAGCAGCATTGAATCTGTAGATTGCTTTGGGTAGAACAGACATTTTTACATTATTAAGTCTTTCAATCCTTGAACATGCGATGTTGTCTTTCCGTTTGTTTGTATCTTAATTTTTTCATCAATGTTTTGTAGTTTTCACTAGACAAGTCTTTTTTTTAAAGACTTTATTTATTTATTTGACAGAGAGATACAGCAAGAGAGGGAACACAGGCAGGGGGAGTGGGAGAGGGAGAAGCAGGCTCCCCGCTGAGCAGGGAGCCTGATGCGGGGCTCAATCCCAGGACCCTGGGATCATGACCTGAGCCAAAGGCAGACGCTTAACGACTGAGTCACCCAGGCGCCCCCAGTAGACAAGACTTCTACCCCCTTAATTAAATTTATTCCTCAGTATTTTATTCTTTTTATTATAAAGAATATTATAATATTCTTTATAATATTATAAAGTTATAAATGGAATGTAAATGGAATATAAATGGAATATAAATATTATAAATGGGATTGTTTTCCTAATTTCCTTTTCAGAGAGTTTGTTGTTAGCATATAGAAATGCAACTGGTTTTTTATATTGATTCTGTGTCCTACAACTTTACTGAATTCATTTATTAGTCTAACAGTTTTTTAAAAGGAATCTTTAGCGTTTTCTATATATAAGATCATGTCATCTGCAAACAGGGATAATTTTACTTCATCTTATCTGATTTGGATGCCTTGTTTCTTTTTCTGGCCTGATTACTCTGGCTAGAACATCCAGTTCTATAGTGAATAGAAGTGGCAAGAGTGGGGGCGCCTGGGTGGCTTGGTCGTTAAGCATCTGCTTTCGGCTTAGGTCATAATCCCAGGGTCCTGGGATCGAGCCCCATGTCAGGCTCCCTGCTGAGCAGGGAGTCTGCTTCTCCCTCTTCTGCTTCCCCTGCTTGTGTTCCCTCTCTCGCTGTGTCTCTCTGCCAAATAAATAAATAAATAAAATCTTCAAAAAGAAAAAAAAAGAAGTGGCAAGAGTGGGTATCGCTGCCTTCGTTCTTGATCTTAGAGGAAAAGCTTTCAGCTTTCCATCACTGAGTATGATGGTATCTGTGGGCTTATTGTATATGGCCTTTATTATGTTGAGGTGCTTTCCTTCTATTCCTAGTTTATTTAGAGTTTTTATCATGAAAAGATACTGGATTTTGTCAAATGCTTTTTCTGCATCCATTGAGATGATCAAGTGATTTTTATCCTTTATTCTATTCATGTGGAGTATCATATTGGTTGATTTGTGTGTATTCAACCATCCTTGTATCCTAGGGACAGATCCCACTTGGTCATGGTATTTTAGCCTTTTAATGAGCTGTTGAATTCAGTTTGCTGGTATTTTGTTGAGGATTTTTGCTTCTATATTCATTAGGGATATTGACTTATAGTTTCCTTGTGTTATCAGGTATTATTGTGCTGACATCATAAGATGAGTTTGGAAGAGTTCCCTTCTCTTCAATTTTTTGGAAAAGTTGGAGAATGAATGGTATTGATTCTTCTTTAGTGTTTGGTGGAATTTACCTGTAAAGCCATGTGGTTCTGGGCTTTTCTGTCTTGGGAAGTTTTTGATTATTGATTCAATCTCTTTACTCATACTGGTCTGTTCAGATTTTCTATTTTTTCATGATTCATTCTTAGTAGGTTGGTTGTATGTTTCTAGGAATTTGTCCATTTCTTTCAGTTCATCCAGTTTGTTGGTGTGTAATTCTTCATATCAGTCTCTTATGATCCTTTTTTATTTCCGTGGCATCACTTGCAATGTCCCTTCTTTCATTTCTGATTTTATTTATTTGAGTCTTCTCTCTCTCTCTTTTTAGTTAGTCTAGCTAGGTATTCATCAATTTTGTTTACCTTTGCAAAAAATCAGCTTAGTTTTGTTGATTTTTTTCTATTGATTTTCTATTTCATTTACTTCTTCTCTAATCTTTGTAATCTCCTCCTTTCTGCTAACATTTGCAGGCAACTTTTGAGTTACAAATGTTCTGGACACGGGGCGCCTGGGTGGCTCAGTTGATTGGGCATCTGCCTTCAGCTCAGGTCATGATCCCAGGGTCCTGGGATTGAGCCCCGTGTTGGGCGGGCTCCTTGCTCAGTGGGCAGCCCGCTTCTCTCTCTGCCTCTGCCTGCCACTCCCCCTGCTTGAGCTCTCTCTCTGTCAAATAAATAAATAAAATCTTTTAAAAAATGTTCTGGACTTCCTGAAACTGACATTAATTTCTCTTCTGTTTCCTCTACTCCCTTTTCCCCATCTATTGAATCAAATCTCCTGTGCTAGAGGAGGTGGCTAAAAAAGAGCCACAGAACTAGGTGAGGGGGTGGGAAGAGAGTGGAAAACTATCAGAAACCTTCATTGGGAATTAGATTTTTCCTGCCTCCCCCCTCCTACCCAAAAAGGCCTACATTTCTTCCGGGCCATGGTTTGAGCCTGCCATTCTAGAATGTTCCATAATGCAAATATTACTTTCCTGCAGAGGTCATGAAATGTAGATTTTTGGCTTTCCGGTCTTGCTCAAAGATCGTCTTCATTTCAGTGAAATACCAGTCCAGAAGCTACTTTGAAAAGTGTCATATGCTGTCGCCAGCCTCAGTTTAGGAATAACTTGTGCAAAAGCCACAATTGCTCTTCTTTACAAAACCTCTACTGTGGTTTTCGCACATCACTGCTACCTTGAGCACAGTCTTTCCTCTTTCTTACAGAAGTAAGAGAAAGTATTAGTACTAAGTCAGCTCTGTTCACATTTCCGGTTTCAGAGGAGCTAACTCTGAAGATGCAGTAATTTTCATTGTTCACCAACTTTGTGAAGGATACTCCCCAAACCCACCCCACTGACAGAAAATTCTCTCAAGTCCTAAGCTGCAAATGAAAATTTTGCTCTTAGGTGGGAGTAGATTTTGAGATAGGACTTTGTTAAGAATTATGAAAATAAGGAGCGCCTGGGTGGCTCAGTTGGTTAAGCATCTGCCTTCAGCTCAGGTCATGATCCTGAGGTCCTGGGATTGAGCCCCGTGTCAGGCTCCCTGCTCGGTGGGGAGCCTGCTTCTCCCTCTACCCCACTTGTGCTCTCTCTCTCTCAGATAAATAAAAATCTTTAAAAAACAGAATTATGAACTTAGGAACATTGGTAATTGACAAAATGCATTAATTCCTGGGCTTAGCCACATGAGTGATATCCTGGGTTGGCATTTTGTATCTAGAGGTTCCTAATGCTGTGAACCCCAGAATGCTGGGGCAGAAGTATGCAGTGTTGGAAAAGAAGGAAAAACCTCTCACAACTCCCCTCCCATACAGCTCAAAGTCCTAGAAGACTTCCTTTGCCAGAATACATATGGCTCCACCTGGACACAGAAATGTGTGATCTCTCAGAAATCTTTTGCTATCAAAACTGCACCCTCTCCTTGTCTAGTAAATTAGTCAGGAATGGTCCTTAATTAAGATAGTGCTGGAGTTTTCCTTTTTAAGGCAACTTCCTTACCTACAATTAATTGGCTCGTAATCCTCCTTCAGCTTCCCCTTCCTGTCTTGGTGTGTGTGAAAGAAGCCAGGAAGGAGAAGAGCCGTGAACTCCTACAGGGTCCCCAGAGCTCCGCTCCTGACCCCAGTGCTCGGAGGCCCCTGACCCTCCCTCCTCTTCTCCAATTTCTTGGCTGGCGTCCCAGCTTCCAGAGACCCAGTTCTTCGCACTGAGACTAACCACATTACCTGCCCCCCCAAACCTCTCCCCAGCCGGGGTAGCTTTAAAGCTTCCTGGGAATTTGCCTTTGAAAAAGAAAACCTGGGTACAAAGCCTCCCCTCTGGGAGAACCCTCCCCCCAACAAGGCCTGATGGGAATGGTGGGAAGGTGTCATCTGCATGGAGGATGAGGGGGATATCCCTAGGAGAAGGCACGAGAACTGGAGGTTGGGCTAGAGGTACAGCCAGGGATGGAGGTGTCCTCCTCTTGCCCCTCCCCACTTCCTTTTTCCTATTTATTTCAACAAGTCTTCCTTTTTGACTTACTTTTGGACGTTTTCTGTACTTCTCTTGTTCTGTTCCTGAACTGAGACCCTTCTGTAACCACTTGGCTGCCATTTCCTCTCTCTGTCTGTCTCTGTGTCTCGGCGTTTCTCGATGTGCTCCCTATGTCAGGACTGAATAAATCTTAATCTGCAATTAAGAAGCCCACCCATCTGCAGAGCCTGCCCTCCCCTTGACCCTGGATTTTTCTGCTGGGTGGTGCTATTTTGGGACAAGGAGCTCTTTTTATTATTTATCTATCTATCTGTCTATCTATTTATTTTAAAGGTTTTATTTTTAAGTAATCACCCAACCACCCCACCCAACGTGGGGCTTGAACCCACAACCCCAAGACCAAGAGTTACACACTCCGATTGAGCCAACCAGGTGCCCCAAGGAGCTCTTGTTAGACTCACCTCGAATCGTACCACATAGGTGCCCCCTTGTAGGTGATATGAGAGGTCATCCTTTGAAATTAGCTAATCTTTGCCTGTGGGTGGGGGTGGGGGTGGAGGAGCAGACTGTGGAAGGACAGAGATTGAGAAGAGAATAGGATCCCTTCAGCAACGCTGCTGCCTTTTGCAAAGCACAGAGGCTTGACTTGAACAAAAATGTTCCTGGTAGCAGAAAATGCTTCTAGGGGGGAGCTTGCTTTTGTCATATTCATTCAAGGAAAATGTACTGATCACCTACTATATGCCAAGCACCATTCTCAGTGCTGGAGATACAAGTGGCTTGGGGAACATGAAAGGCAAAAAGTGCTGTCCATATGGATCTTACATTCTAGAACCTGCTCCTGGACCAGGTGTCAGGACCATGAGTGCTAGTCACAGCCCCATCAGTTATTAGCTATGAGACCTTGGAAAAGTTCTTTAACAACTCTCTGAGCCTAAGAATTCTTATCAGTCAGAGGGGTCTGAGGTTGAATGGGTGAATGGATATGGAAGTATGTTCTGTGAAGAGTATCAAATACCCTATAAATATATGGTTTATTTTTGTCTATCCTCACCCCTGCTAGGGCTTTTAGGGAGTAGTTCTTAACTGCGGGTCTTTAAGAAATGAAGGTACCCTGCGACTATTTCACTTAGAAAGATTCTGTGAGTGCATGAGAGTACTAGTAATCGAAGATAGGTAGATGACAGATAGAGACACATGTTTTTTACACAAGTAATACATATTCATTGTGGGAAACTTAGAAAATACAGACAAGTTAGGGCGCCTGGGTGGCTCAGTCGTTAAGCATCTGCCTTCGGGTCAGGTCATGATCCCAGGGTCCTGGGATCGAGTCCCACATCAGGCTCCCTGCTCCGTGGGAAGCCTGCTTCTCCCTCTCCCACTCCCCCTGCTTGTGTTCCTGCTCTCGCTGTCTCTCTCTCTCTGTCAAATCAATAAAAATAAAATCTTTAAAAAAAAAAAAGAAAATACAGACAAGTTAAAGCAAACAGATAAAAGCCTTCCAGAATTTATCACAGATGAGTCTCGTAGTACCTTCCAGGCTTATTTCTCTATGCATGTACAGACTAGTGTAGAGCATAATCGGAGAGGGTCACACAGTCCTTATGCTTGAGAGTATGTCCTCTGTTGAGCATTTTTCTCTTCATGTCATGACCAACATAGCATTTCACAAGATGGGGCAAACTTTTTCTGTACAAGTGCTGTATTCGTTTCCAATGGCTTCCATAACCCTACAGCAAGCTTGCACACCCCACACATACGCTACCACAAATCAGGTAACTTAAAACAACAGAAATTTATTCTCTCACCGTTCCGGAGGCCAGAAGTTCAAGATCAAGGTGTAATCAGGGCCATGCTCCCTCTGAAGGCTCTAAGGAAGATCCTCTCTTGCCTCTTCCAGCCTCTGCTGATTGCCAACAATCCTTGACGTTACTCGGCTAGTAGCAGCGTCACTTCAGTCTCTGCCTCTGTCACATTGCCATCTTCCTTCGGTGTGTGTCTGTGACCAAATTTTCCTCTTCTTATAAGGACACCAGTCATTGGATAAGGCCCATCCTAATTCAATATGGCCTTATCTGATTTCAACTAATATCTGCAAAGATTCTATTTCCAAATAAGGTCACAATTTACAGATTCTAGGTGGAAAGAATTTTGGGGGGCTGCTATTTGACCCAGCACAAGTGTCAACCCCATTGTTTATTTGAACATGCCTCAGGTATGGTTGGTTCTTCTGTGTCGGGAGAGTGGCTGCCAGGTATCCATGACCCTGTCACAATAGCGGGTGCCAGGGCTTCCTTCTCCTCCGAGGCAGGAAACATCTTGATGTCAGAATCCTTGATTGGAGGGGCTCCTGGCCGCCTCAGTCGGTAGAGCATGCGGCTCTTGATCTCAGGGTTGTGAGTTCAAGCCCCATATTGGACGTAGAGATTACTTTTTAAAAATTCTTGATTGGATTAGATGCTGGATGAGATGTAGATGTGCTCCGGTGGGAGCTATTCTAAGTCTACATTTAGCAAGACGGCACCATCCACTGTGGGACATTGTGAAGGAGAAAAGTTCTCAACTCTATTCATTTGCAGGTAAACACTTGAGCCACAACGGCTCTCAAAAGCGTGGTAATCGTTTCCAACTATTAATCTGTGGGCAAAAATTAACATGGGTGCAGAGAATGGAAGGGAACATACAGCTCATTTCTAATTAGTACTCATAGGCATTTTGGGGACACTCTCAACTTACTCTTACCCAAGTGGAACTATGGAAACATTATATTTTTGCCATGATATTTGTACTAACAGTGTATCACAGGGGTCCTTCTAAGCCTGTAAATATACTTCTGTTCCAAAATTTATTAAACTACCAATCCTAAACCCTTTGACACAGCCCTTCTGCTCCTCACCCCACCCCCATCGTGGTCCTTGACATCTTACCATTTTATTGAATCTCTTCACCTCCTTTTGCACCCCCACTCTGTCAGAAAAAAAAAAAAATGTTTTCTGCCTCTGGCATTTCCTTAATTACATGCAGACATGGTTGGATGTTCTTTGCTAGGCTGCTTAGTCAGAAGCCTGGACGGACCAGCTGCGGTCTTAATGAACTGACTCAGGAAGGAAATGCTAACAGAGATGGTGCACTGTGCACTCAGTGGGTGGGAGCTGATGGCAGCTAGAAGACCTGAGCATTGTGAGGGGCAGCCTGATTCCCAGGAAAGAGCAGTGGCTGGAAGTTTGGAGGCCCGGACTAGTCTCTACTCTGCCACTAACTTGCAACACGACTTTGGTAAATCATCCCCTTTCTCTGAGCCTCAGTTTCCCCACTTATGAAAACATGTGACTGGCCCCAGGAGACCTCGTGGGAAAACCAGAGGTCCTCTGAGTGAGGTCCTACTAAGAAGACAGTCTCCTGTGAGGTTATGGAGGAAATGAGTTAGGAGCAGAAGCACTGTTTCCGAAACAGCCCCAGGAGTGAACCGCAGGAGGGATCAGAGAAGGACTGCTCAAGCTTTGGGTCAGAACTAAAGAGGGTGGCCTAGAGAATAGTAGTTACAAGTTAGAGAAGACTGGAACGAGGGAGGTTAAAAATGGGCTACAACCACAAAGACAAGCCTTAGATGTTCAGGCTGATTTCTGAAGGAAAATGGGTGCCAGTAATATGACCCCCCCATAGAACACTCGAACCCTGAGACCCTTCACTCTGGAACAAAGGGGATTTTTTTTTTTTTTTTTTTTTTTACTATAAAGTCCTAATATTCTGTGCTCCACCTTAAGGGCCCATTGGAAGAAGCTGGGGTGCCGTGCAGAGCCCAGAGCAGGGCTTTGATCCCAAACATGCAGCCTCAAGAGGAGAAAGAATTTCAGTCTCTGGGTCTTTCTTTGCATGTGCTATTTCCTGTACCTGGACTGCATTCTTCTCTCACCCAGAAAATTCCCTCAGGGCTCTAACATTATCTCTTCCAGGAACCCTCTCTGACCCTCTCACACTTCACCCTCACTCTTCCTGTGTGCTGCCACAGCCCCATCTACTTGCCCTATTGTGATGCTTCCCTGGTGTACTATAGTTGACTCCTTGCTTTCCTAGCTCCTTAACTAGCAGTTCTTTCTTTTTCATTTTGACTCCCCAGACCTATCAGAGAGACTAGTGCTTGCTAAGTACTGGGCAAATACTGGCTGCATGGATGTGGACTACTTGTTGTCAGCCACAAGTAACTCAAGCAGTCCTGTCATAGAAGACAACAATGTTGGAAAACCTTTGGGAATTATACAGAAAGCTGCCATGGGACTTGTGTCTTTCTGCTAGACACACCTAATTCTCAGGACAACCCTATGAAGAAGGAACTATTGCTATCTCTGCTTTATAGACAAGGCAACTAAGGCACAAAAAGGTTAAATAATTCACCTAAGATCCCACAGCAAGGAGAACAGTCTGGAATGTCTGCTACCAAATTCTGGCTATTTCCACCACCCTAATCTCTCAGAAAGATTATTACACCCAAAGACTCTTCCCTAGTCAGGCTAATGACATTATTATTTTCAAGTAATTGTTTTAAACGATTGTGTTCTACGTTTTTGAAAAATGTTAGCAACAAAGAGGACATATGGATAGCAAATGAACACAGGCAAAGATGTTCACCATCATTAACCATTAGGGGAATACAAATCAAAACTATAATGAGGTAATATTATAGACCTTTCAGAATGGCTAAGATAAATAATACAGATGATGCCAAGTGCTAGTGAGGATAAGGAGCAACTGGAACTCCCAGTTAAAACTATCTTTGGTGATAGAAGGCAGAATAGTGGTTCTCTTTGTGAGAAGTAGAGGTGACTGGAAGACAAGAGGGAGGTTTCAGCAGTACTGTAAATGTCTACATCTGGGTGATGATTACAATGGGTATGTTTACTTTATGAAAATTCATTAAGCCTATGATTTGTGCATTTTTCTGTACATAAAGGTTTACTTCAATAAAAGTTTATTAAAAATAAATTCTTGTAAAAGTAAAATATGTTCATTGTAAAAAATAATGCAAAAGGTACAGAGGGTATAGACCAAAGAGTAAAAGTTGCTTCCCCACCTCCCAGTTCTACTTCCCAGTGGCAATCAAAGTTACCTGCATTTCTTGTCCATCTAAGCATATCGATAAATACAGCTCTATTTTTCTTACACAAATGGGGAGTGGAAGCAGAGTGCCCACGAGTCAAAAAACAAAGAGTGAGCATTTGCCAACAAAATTCACTTTTGGGGCTCTGGGATGGAGGTAGGCAACTGGTAGAAACAGAAATTGAGGAATCTGGTCACACTAGCAAAACTAATACCTAAAACCAGGCCAATATTCCAAACACTGAATGTTGGGATTTGTCGGTGGAGTGCTAGGAGCCAGGATTCAAAGTTATGACAAGTATCTCTTCTTCTGAGGAGCCTTCCCTGATATTCTTTCTATCCCAGCCACCTGTTGGGTCGGTACTCCTCCCTAATATTCCCACAGAAGTCTGTGTTCATCTCTACTGTGGCACTTCTCACATTGTTTTATGTTTGTCTGCCCATTGTACCGATTGGCTGCTCTGAACTGGGAGCTCCTGGCAAGGTAGGGACTATTGTCTTCATCTTTGTATCCTCAGCATCCAGCTCAGCACCTGGCCCACAGTAGGCACTCAGTGAATGTTGATTTGAGCAAATGAACCGACTGAAAGAAATGTCTCCTGTAATTGCTTCTTACCAAGCTAGCCAAAAAGGGCAGCATCGTGGATGGAGGCACCAGAGAGTACATCATCTCTGGCTTTTTGCTGCAGTTCTACATGGAGAATCCCACATGGGGCAACAAAAAATCTCAAGGCCAGCTAGGACTTTGCATTGGAAGCTTTAAAATGCAATATCTGGCTTTGAAGAAGATGTATAACACAAATAATTTACTATGCATTGATAATGGAAGTTTTCATTTTCTGTTGACTAGTAGAAAATAAACAATAACTTTTAAATTCTCTTCCTTTGAGCGTGATGTGTTTAGGTTAACATGTTGATTGTTCAATGTTTTTAAAAAATGTGACTCTTTTGCCTTCCAGATCTCACAGAAATATCTGAAAAGAAACTTAAAAAAAAATGAATGAGTACAGGGTTTTTTGTTGCAGCATTGTTTATTACCTTTCTAAAAGATTTATTTATTTATTCGAGAGAGAGAAAGAGAGAGAGAGAGGGAGAGGACAAATGGGGGGAGGGGCAGAGGGAGAGAATCTTCAAGCAGAGTTCCCACTGAGCTCAGAGCGGGACTGGGGGCTCAACCTCCTGGCCCATGAACTCATGACCTGAGTGGAAACCAAGAGTCAGATGCTCAACCGACTGAGCCACCCAGGCGCCCCTGTTGGAGCATTGTTCAATATCGTATAACTGGAAACAACCTAAATGTGTATCAATAGGGAACTAGTTAAATACACTGTGGTATGTCATTATACAATGGAATACTATGCAGTTGTAAAAAAAAAAAGAGTAAAGAAGCACTTTGCTGACATGGAATAATCTCCAAAATATATTGTTAAATGAACAAACAAAGATGCAGAACAGTGTATTGTATACTACTGTGTGTGAAAAGGGTGAAAGAGAATATGAACTTGCTTGAATGCACAGAAGAGCTTCTCTGGAAGATGTATAAGAAACCGACAACGCTGGTTGACAATGGAGGACTGGGAGAAAGAGGTGGAAGGACGACTTCACATTGCACATTCTTTTATATCATTTACCTTTTTAACCATGTGACTGTATTATGTGGCCAAAAATAAATGTAAAAAGAATGAAATCACAACCACGGGAAACAAGAAAAGGTGACATCAGTGTGAAATAAATTTTGAGTGATACCAACAAGAAAGAAAGGCAATGAATTTGGACTAGATGAGAAATCAGAGCAGAAAACATTGCAATTCAAGAACTCAGAGGTAAGAGTGGGTTTTCCCAAGGAAACACCGATCTCAGAGACAATGAATGCAAAGAGCAGGGGTAGGCTGACAGGTAATCATTATGGTAACTCATTGAAGAGTTGCAGTGGAAACAGCTGGGATAGGTGGGCTCTTTTTCTCTCTCTCTCTCCTTTCCCCCATGAACCCTTTGTCAGCAGCAGCATTTGGCTTTTGCCCTCAGGCTGAAGTTGCCTGAGGAGGGCCTTAGGGAGGGTGCTAAGACCTCTGCAAAAGACAGGAAAAAGAAAACAAAAGGAAAACCAGCATCAGTCAAGAGTGAAACCCTCTAAAGGGCTTCACCCCCAGAGAAAAGCCCTCCTTGCTTTATCAGTTGTGGGGGTCCCTGGCCTTCCTGCCTCTCCACCCACATAACCTAAAGGGAAGCCTGCTTTTTGACAGGCTCTACCCACTGAAACAGAACCCGCAGTCAGCCCTCCCATTCCGGAGAAGGGTTTGTGGGGGGAAACAGATCAGTGCAAATTGCAGAGGAAACCCATGCTATCTACCCATAAAAACAAACATAGTTTTTCATTCATAAATATGACCAGACAACAAAGGGTCATCAGACATTTGAGGAAAACTATCAACATGAAAGAGAAGGACCAAAATAAACAAATGGAACTGACCCCCGAGGACAGAAAGATACTTAAAGGAATAGAAGAAAACTTAAATATATTCCAATTTGTATCGCCAGAGGCTAGCCAGTGCTACTTTACTAGATTAGAATGTTGTACAGCTCCCCTTTCGATCCCCTTAAAAGAAAATTCAGTAAATCGGCAGAGGTTTTACTAATTCCTTACAATGTGTCAGGAAGCAAGGATTCTGAGTTTGTTTTTTTTTTAATTGTCTCTTTCCTCTAGGAGCTAATGGTAGGGAAATTGAACAAGTCAATTATGAGGTAATGTGGCAAATGCTAGGGGAGATGAAGCACAGAAGATGGATTAAGCCTCCCACCTTGTCTGCTGGGAAGGGAGGTTTCAGAGGGCCTATCTTCTTCATCAACCTTAATGGATAAGGGCGGAGAGAGTCAGCATGTGCACAGGGAACAGCTTGACCAAGCACAGTACATTTAGGGGACTAAGCCTAGCTTGATACGGCTGATGCTCAGGGTTGAGCAGGACCAAGTTGCGAGAAAGATGAAGACAGAAAGGTGGGCAGGGAACAGATCATGTTCTATGCTAAGAATTGAGATGCTGCGCTCTAGGCCAGGGTTTCCCAGACATGTTCAGGGAAAAGAGTCCATGCAAGGCCATTTGTAGAACAAAAAAAAAAAAAAGTGATATATTTAACTCTTTCGTATGTACTGGAAATAATTTTCCTAGCAGAAACTATGACTGTGTTCTAGGTTATCAATATAAAATCACAACCACAAGCATAGTCACACCAAAAACAAACTGTTGAAGTATGATCCCTTGTTTTTTGAACTTTTCCCTTGATATCTATTTGCTGCAATTCAGTCACTAGCTAGCAAGAAAGCATAGTAAAAAAGAGGGACAGAGATTTCAGAAAATTTTGCATAAAAAAACTGAAAAATGAAGCAATTCAATCCATCAACTTCATTCTTTTTGTGAACCAAGAGAAAGATGGTCAATATTTGACTTTGGGCGCAGGCACTTTCATGCACTCTATAGATCTACAGATTTCTTGGAAACTAAGGTTGAGAATCACTTCCGGATGCATTAAGCAGCTGAAGTTTTTGAAAGGGGGCCCAACACCAGGGCCAAGGCCACTCCTTCTTGGGGGAGAGACAGGTATGGTACATCCTGACACAAAGGACATTTGATCAAGAATCAGAAATCAGAAAATAGAGCCCAAGTTTGGAAGCTGGAAAGGTAGCCAACTGTTGTAGAGGACCAGGCAGAGGAAGGACGGAAGAAAGAGGAGGCTTCACGGACTGAAGTGCAAGCAGGTTATCCTGGAGCTAATCCCATTCCTGCTGAACATGCCAGGGCACTCGGTCCATCTGTTTGCCTGCGTCTGGTGCAGAATCTTAGGGGGTCAAGTCAGATTAGATAATATGGTCACTTATAAGACTTAGAATTAACATTCTTCTGGCAGTATGAAGGATGGATGGGGTAGGGCAGGAAGGGAAGCAAGGAGATAAATTCGGAGAGTACAGGTTAGTAATCTAGCAGAGAAGGGACGTAGGCCCAGACTCTGATGTTGGCACGAGAAAAGTGGTGGAGGTCAAGAAGCTTTGGGGAAGGGGCACCTGGGTGGCTCAGTCGTTGGGCGTCTGCCTTCAGCTCAGGTCATGATCCCGGGGCCCTGGGATGGAGCCCCGCGTCGGGCTCCCTGCTCTGCGGGAAGCCCGCTTCTCCCTCTCCCACTCCTCCTGCTTGTGTTCCCTCTCTCGCTGTCAAATAAATAAATAAAAAATCTCAAAAAAAAAAAAAATAGAAGCTTTGGGGAAGAAGAAGCCCCTGGGATTGGGGAGGAATCTGGGCAAGAGAGAGGGAAGAATCATGGACGGGTCCCAGGGCTCTGACCTGGTCAATTAGGTGGGTATAGTAGCACTGTACCCTGAGATAGGAAGAAGCTTGAGGGAGAACAGGTCTGGGCTGGAAGTGGAGTTAAGCGTAGGGCGTGCAAATGTGAGGTGGCTTTGGGATATCCAAGTGGACATATTCCGAGGTAGTTATAAATCTGAAGCTCAAGGTTGTAGTTATAGATTCGGGGTTTATCACAATGAAGGTGTTAGTGAAAACCATGACAGTGGATGGGAATCACCCAAGGAAAACGTGTAGAACGAGGAGCAGGGAGGGGAGAGGGGAGGGGAAGAGAGGAGAGAAGAATGAGAATGGGCTAATATCAAAGTTTTAAGGGGAACAAAGGAAAAGGGGAAACACACGAAGAAGCATTCTGAGAGGTAAGGGGGGAAAGCTTTCAGAAGGGTGACAACAGAATCGTAGGTTAACAGACTCATAGAAAGGTCTCTAAAAATGAACCCTAAAAAGTATTCAGCCCAAACTAGGGAGCTAATAATGGTGGGAGCAGTTTCAGGGGAATATTGGGGACGGAAGTGCGACTTCAGGAGGCTGAAGTTGAGGAAGTGGGAGGCAGGGAGATTGGACAACAACTCTTTCTGGAAGGTGGTCATGGGAACAAATCCTGACCTTGCCGGCATCTCTGTGGTGGGCCCTTCAGCGTCCCTTCCCTGCGCACTTGGCCGAGCTAATCTTGGCAAGGCCCTTGCAGTTCTGGCATTTTGTAACCCTATGAAACAGGCTTGGGGGAAGTCCTCGAGCCCATTTTGGCTCTCATGATCATTTTCCTTCAGTGGAACTCAGGTTACTTGTCTAAGAACTGAAGCCTCTGACCTGACTGATGAAAGTTTATCACGTGCATTGAAGCCACCTACTTGGCAGATGCAGTGAAAAGCTACACAGCTCTGGGCCCAAGGACAGGATGCAGGCGCGTGGGAGGGGAAGAGAGCAGGTGCTAACAATACAGATAGTGTGCCTACCGGAGCACTTTGTTACATTTCCTATTTGTCTCTCAAAACAATTTTATAGGAATCACCAAAGTGATCTTATCATGGTTTCTAGACCAGGTTGGGATGTGGGGTAGGGATTTCCACGGCTGCTTTTGTTTCGAAGGCAATCTGATAAGACGACACAAAAGCCATTGAGAAATGCATAATCCTACACATCTCAATGATTCAGTTCGTTGTCAAAACTTGGGGTGTTTTTGATGTTGTTACTGTTCTTTTGTTTTTTTACTAGTATGTAAGGAGGTGGCAATTATTTGGAAAAGTCATTATCTTTGGCTAAACAAATCCCCCAAATTCAGGATGAGTTGTCTGTTGCTTAACACGTCTCAAAGATCCTTCGTGCACATTTTTATTTGATCTTTGCAGCAGCCTATAGTGATTTGCCTGAGGTCCATAGCCATTTGTTGGTAGAACAAGAACTAGAATTCAGGTCTCTTAACTGGAGCCTGTTCTCTCTATTCCGAGCCATTACACCAGCATCAGGAATTATCTGACAGACTGGAATAGTGTAGACAAGCAATTTGGCCAAGTCAAGCGAGGATTCCGACTTTAACCTCGATCCCAGGGTTTTGGACCCATTTCCTTCAAGACCCTCCTTCTCTTGGCCCTTGAGAAATTTATGTTTCTTAAATTACCTGTCCAGCTAAAATTTTTTTTAAATAACTCTCAGCACTCCTTTTTGCTTCGTGCCATGTAGACTTGAAAAGCTGCTGGGATTTCACTGGGTTTGAAGATTAAAGAAGTCTTGAGAAGCAATTAGCTGGGGGTATACCTGTCATAAAAATCAGTCCAAACTTTTGTTGACATTCGTTCCTTTCCCCATATGCCAGGTTCCCGGTTTGTATTAGTAAGACTGAAATTGAAATAAGTCTGTTGCTGGTGGACACATTTGTCACTTTCCTTGAAACTGGTGAACCCAGAAAACTAGCGATAGGAAAATATCGCCATTCTCTGTTAAGAAGTCTATGACATTTCAAGGCAAGAATGAATGTATGGAAGAAGAGACTTGTTTCTTCTTTACTAACAAAAGGGAAAGCCTGGAAGTGAATGATATGGGTATAATTAAAAAAAAAAAAAAAACCTTTACGTAACTTTTTTTTTTTTTTTTGCTGGGAGAGAAGACTACGAAGCACATTTTCCAGGAAGTGTGGGCTGCAAAGATTGTGCGCTCTTAACTAATCCTGAGTAAGGTGGCCACTTTGACAGTGTTCTCATGCTGCCTCTGCCACCTTCTCGGTCTGAAGATAGCATTTCAACTCTAACACAGCATGATCGAAACATATAGCCAAACTGCTCCCCGATCCGTGGCCACCGGACCACCCGTCAGTATGAAAATTTTTATGTATTTACTTACTGTTTTTCTCATCACCCAGATGATTGGGTCAGCACTCTTTGCTGTGTATCTTCACAAAAGATTGGACAAGGTAAGCTGAACCAGGAGCCCTTGTTAACTCAAGTTGGGGGGTCCTCATTGATTTGCGGATTGATTGGTTTTAGGTCTATCCAGATGATGGACAGTGGTGGGAGTTCACATAGCTAAAATGGTCTCGTGGCATAATGCTTGTCATCTAGTTAGTAAGGTCTCCTGCTCTGGTCTTGGGTCGAGAGCTCGGGCTCTGGAGTCAGACTGCCTCGGTTCAAATCTTGACTCTGCCCCCTAATAGCTCTGCGATCCTGGGCAAGTTATTTTATATTTCTGTGCCTCAGCTTCCACATCTGAGAAACGGGGAAGATAATAGTACCCAGCTCGCAGATTAAATGAATTTAGCCTCGTAGCAAGATTAGAGCAGAGCCCCGCGCAAAGTGAGCACTAGGTGGGCATTAGCTGTAATTCTTTGCTAAAGTTTTGTTTAAGAAGTAAACTTTTCTGATGGAGACGCCTTTTTCTTTAATTGCTAACTAGAGAAGAAGAGTATGAATTTGATCTGAAACTTCCTAGTATTTCAGAGGAGCACGGACATGGATAAGTCCGGAATTTGCAGTCTTAGAGTAAAAGCGGCATTCTCTCTATAACTCTTCACTGATTGTAGTTGCAAGCTGCTCAGTTTCCCTCTGAGATGTTTTACATTCTCAAGTGGCTGGACTTACAGGAACAAAACTGTAGAGTAACTTAGGAGGTAGTTTTGCATCCTCAGGACAAAATAACTGTTGGGATTTATCCTGTTTCAGTGTGCTTACCCATTTCCACTGAGGGGCATTATTGGCCGTAACCGACAGAACGTCAGTCATATATGAAAAGGAGAAATTTGATGAATTATCTGGCTGTTCCTATAAGTCTGGATGTGGGGACTGTGGCTGTACAACCTCTGGAGACTGCATTTTCTCAGGGATGTTTGAATGTCCTCTATTGGGATCCCATCCTAGAATTAACGCCATGAAGTTTTTCATCAGGATAAGGAGGGGCAGTGACGGTTGGGGCAATTCACTGGGTTACTCTGATTTTAGTTGACTAAAGAGCAGGGTTCTGGGTCTGGTTGTTTGTTTGTGTTTGGCCTGGTGGGCTCTGTCAATCAAATGCCTGGACCTAAGCCTAGCCTCTATGGGGGGAAGCGGCGACCACATCTACCAAAGCATTGAGGTGTGTTCTTAATGACAGTGGAAGCCACTGGCTAAGTGGATCTTGTTTTAAAACAAGAAAATGGTCCAGAATCAGTTGATTATACAAGTGAATTCCATACATTTAATTATTCTGAGACATTGGAAAATAAAATCTCTCTCGTTAACTTTGGGAATGAAAGATGGCTTCCTTAAAAATGCAAATGTTTTCCACAAATACTAAAGTTAAAAAGAGAGAGATGTAATTAGAACTCAAGTTAATTGACATACATTGCAAATTAACTTCTTTTTATAAAGCACTGCAGCACCAACTAAAATGAAGTGGGCAAATGAGCTCAATGGAAAACGATTTTAGACGCTGGGTTCACAATTGACCCATCGTTACAGAGCAATGAGGAATATGATCATTCTCGAATATTGCTGGTATAATACATGGACAAAATGTATACTTTGTAATGAAATTTTATTAGAATAGCTGTGATTTCTACCTAGAGTTTCGGGTAATAGGACATTTTAATTGCTGGCTTTTGTCGATTTTTTTAATGGCTGATACCAAATAACAATAATCCGGTATAATAACTTTTATTCCCCATTTATATCTGCAAAATCCTCCTCCTGTTACTGATGCCATGGAAGTGATTGTAGGGGCAGACATCATTAGCTGCCTTCTCCAGAATTATGTTTCTCATGTCCATGTTATTTCACAAATAGATAGAAGATGAAAGGAATCTTTACGAAGATTTTGTGTTCATGAAAACGTTACAGAAATGCAACAAAGGAGAGGGGTCCTTGTCCTTACTGAACTGTGAGGAAATTAAAAGCCGATTTGAAGCCTTTCTCAAGGTAAGGAGCTCAGTTGTTGATTAAAGGGTCGTTGAAACGTTTTACTGCTTTTGCTAGGTCAGGAAATGAACGCTGACGATGGAGAAGTTTTGTAGACATAGGTACATATGTGCGTACACATATACATGGGTATATGTATCCAATAAAAACAAAGGAAAAATGAAGCCAAAATCCTATGTGAAAGGGAAAGGGAAATTGGAAGTGTGCACATTCATAGGAATGTTCTTGAGAGGAACAAAAGAGCCTCTTTTGGGGATACTACATGCAGCTGCCCCTGTGAACATTATGAAACACACCGAGTTTGGCCCTTGGCATTTCCCTATCTTTCCATCCAAACTTTGCTGCCTTGTCACTGCGGACCCATGGTCGGGTCCCCATTTCCCAGGGGAGCGAGAATCACTGGCCGGCCACAGGGTACGGGCCTGCCCTTACTGAGGGTAGTAGGGACTTCTGAAGGCTGGGGCTCTCACACACAAACGAACGCTTCTCTCGTGACAGAATTTCAGGTGCCATGAAAGCGAGATCTTTCCCTTTTATTGTGAGGAGAGCTGTGGGGAAAGGGGGATGGACTTTCTCGGTGCCGCTCAAACCAGACCCCACAGAACACCACTTGCTCATGAAGCCAGTCCACTGTAGGGCCGTCCAAGCCCTGAGGTGGACAGAGGCCCCAGCGAGGAGTCACTGCAGTCTCTGGGGCCTGGAATAGGTACTGCAAACAAGAAGTCTTAGAGTGTTTACTGAGGGCGCACTTAACAACATGAATTCCATCATCACAAACAAGGAGTCCAGAAGCTCTTTCTCCTGGAGCAGAACATCAGTCTTTCTGCTTGTTTCCCCTCTCAGAACACTGAGTAAAATACCCTTGGCCCTCAGCTCACTTTGGGGTCATGAATAGGAGGCGGGGGGGGGGGGCAGGTACTCTGGGTAAACCAACAGCAGTTAGTTCTCGCATATAAATAATGTATCATTTAACCTGGGAGTAAAGGGCTTAAGATCTTATTTCTGAGCTTATTCCTGTCCTCCAACGGTAAAGACGCTAACAGCCTAGTCCTGTGTCACCTACAGGAATCAGAGTGCAGCCCAAATCTGCTGCTGGCTTTTGCATTCTTTACACTCATCTAGGTTCTAGATGAAGACTCCTCTTCATTGGCCAAGCTTGGAAATGAGTTGAGCTTCTCTGGTTGTCCGAGGATTCTGGCCAGGACTCTAGGGTATTGGGAGGTGTTGCAAATTTAAATGGGAAGAAAGCCACTTCCAGAACTACAGTTATTAATCCAAATATTTATTGGATATTTAATGTCCTTGGCCATGCGACCTTGGGCAAATGACCTCACGTCCCCGGGCGGGCCTGTTTTCTCATCTATAAATGAGAGGGCTGAGGTTATCTGCCCTGACGCTGTGTGATTATATGATCAGCCTTGCAGCGAGAGTGCTGCTGGTTTTCCCCCTCCTCTCTCTTTCTTACTGAGAGTCTTACCGTTCAACGGCCAATTTCTAATGGCTTTATTTCAGGTCAGATACATAAAACTTCCCAAATCAGCTACCCAGGAGAGGAGCAAGGGAAACTGGCGGGCTTGGCCTCTCTGCTTATGCTTGCACGAAAAAAGTGACAGCTCCAAAGTTCCATATTCTAGAAAGGCAGACCTTCTCAGGCCTGTCAACCAGGGCTCCTGACGTAAGGCAGAGGAAGCCCCTCGCCTCTACTGCCACAGGAGCGGGATCCTAGTCCGTGCCACATGTCACATAGTCCTCCGGCTTCTCAGTCCTCCCCCGAAGACGGACCCGCTCTCCAATATCCATTCTGCCAAATTTCTCCTTCTAAACAATATTTTGGACGACTTTTTTTTTATTTTTTAATCCAGCCGGCCACCTGCAGAGTAACCCCAAATTGGATTTTCATCTTCTCAGTGAGTGTTAGCAGGGCTTTCTTTCTGGGCTTCACGGTCCGACTGGACCGGGACAACCAAAGGCTTGAATTCGGGGGTTCCAAATCATAGGACTTGAAGGGGTCTTAGAAGTCACCAGATCCAATGATCAACCCAGGGCTTCAGTCTTCTCCCCACAGCCCCTACCGAGTGGTCACCAAGCTCTGCTGGGACAGCTCTAGTGACGAGTAACTCATTAGCTCCTGAGGCAGGTAGCACCAAGCTGTCACTTTGAGGGGAAGATGGAATTTGGGGCTTATGCTCGGGTAAGTGCAGGCAGCGTCTTGAAGAGTGTAATGTCACGGGAAAATCACGCCACCCCGCTAGACTGGTCAGCTCCAGGGTCGTCTGCCCCCCTCCCCCAGGCCTGAGATGTCTTTGATGAGGGTCAAAGCATTTCCTTTTCAAGATAAAGGTCAACCTGTCCACACCTGCCACATAGACTTCCCAGTAAGAGAGAAATCACTAATCTGAGATTTTTCTGAAAGTCAACTTTGACAAGTCTTTCAGTTGAGGTGGGGAGTGAAGGAAGGGGGAAGAAAAGGGCTCTGGGGAGTGTGGTTGGGGGAAAGTTCACAGAAAGGCAAGGCTGGGCACATAAAAGACAAACTTTGCTGACTTCACGTTTTCATCTTGGCCAAACCCTGACACCAGTGCAACCACGTAGCCTAAAAGTACCTCCACCTCGATCATCACACTCCATTTTTGAGAAGACACTAAATACTCATTTGTTTACTGGCTGTCTCACAAACATTTTCCTGTCGCCGCACTTTCTCAGCTCAAGTGGAAACTTGAGGGCCTGTGGTCCCTGTGAGCTTTTCGAGGCGCAGGATCCCCAGTAGGGCTCTGTGACTTTCACCCTCACATCTGGCAACCGAGCTGAGCCTACCGGGGACGCTCCACAGTCCCGACACTAATTCCTTTTGGGGAAGGAAGGAAAGGAAAGGCCCTATAGAAAATGGAGTCCAGCAATGGGAAGGCGCGCAAGACTTTGATCATCAAAGGGGAAAATACTAGTGTGCTCGGCACTTGTATTTAGAGCCCAGAGTGACGGGGTGAGCTAAGCAAATAGCCAACTCCATATAGAGATACAGATACTGTTTTCTGAGGCAAAGAGAGTAATCTCCACGATGTGAACGTGATCTCAGAGTTTCTGCTCTTGGCTTCAGCCTCAGACTCTTGGGTGACCTCGTGCCAGCCTGCTAAGCCCTCGAGGCCTTGTATTCAGTATCTTTAAAATGGCAGCCGTAGCCCTGATTCCCTTCCTGCTTGTGTTGATGGCCATGCCCGTGAACTTCCCCAGTTGCTAAGTGAAAAGAAACCACTTAAGAAGTGTTGCATTTGGGGGCGCCTGGGTGGCTCAGTTGGTTAAGCGACTGCCTTCGGCTCAGGTCATGATCCTGGAGTCCCGGGATCGAGTCCCGCATCGGGTTCCCTGCTCAGCGGGGAGTCTGCTTCTCCCTCCGACCCTCTTCCCTCTCGTGCTGTCTATCTCTCATTCTCTCTCTCTCACAAATAAATAAATAAATAAATAAATAAAAAAAAGAAGTGTTGCATTTGCCTTTGAACACCAGCATCATTGGGAGATTACCTGGCTTTCCTATATGCTGATTATTCTAAATATATACAGGCCCCGCAAGGCGACCAACTGCAAGAGAATCTCCTCATCCCCTCGACAGGGACAAGACAATAAAAAATGCCTGAGGGTCTGTCTGTAGTCTGGAATTTCTTCCCAAGGTCAAACGTACTATTACCATTTCCTAAGAGATTTCAGACCAATTTTATTCTAATAGATACACGCCTTGCTTTATGTTTAATAATATTCTATATACCAGTTCCCAAGGTAGAAACGTCTCCCCATTCAGCATTATTTGTCAATACCCGTCAAAGGCGGGGAGGCTGGGGTCATAGGAAGGGTCAGCTTCACAGCCTCTGGTCTGGAGAGAGCACTGCAGTGGAGATAATAGGGCCCCGATCCTGCCTCCAGGCTCACCCCTGGGCTTTCTGGGCTGTCAGCTCATCTGTCAGAGCCACGGGCTCCCAATCGCTATGATGGAATTAATGACAGGCTCTAAGTCCATGTGATAATCCTCACCAGGAAGAGGCAATAGAGTCATGACAGATGCCAAATGAATGATACCTCTAAAACCCCACACCAGATTTCCTGTCAAAATGACCTTTTGCACTATTCTTATTTTAGGAGATAATGCTAAACAAAGAAGTGAAGAAAGAAGAAAGCGTTGCGATGCAAAAAGGTAGGTTGCTATTTATCCGTTTTTGTGAATACTTAAAACCTAAAAGGAAGTTTCAGGCTGATCACACTGAACAACCCAGTTGTTAGAATTAGGGAATTTTTAGCCCTGGAAATAAAACAGGACTACAACGGCCAAATGGACACCTTCTCTAACACCTGTGATTTGGAAAGGTTTTGTAGGTGCACATGTATGGGCAAGGCTGTGTTCTTTTGATGCTGACAATACCTAGGATGAAGAAATGCCACTGTTTTCAATATCTTCATCAAAGCAACCATACAGCCTGGTGCCACCCACAGAGGATAAGATGACAAGAAAGTCATCGCTGGCATTCATCGCTCAGTGATAATAGCTTTGGGTGGGGAACCACGGCCAGTGGGGTGTCTGCGATCAAGGAATGATTCTGTGTGACAACATTCCATTCTTTGCCCTGTTCTCCATGTCAGAACACCTCCAACATCTCAGGGTTGGAAGGGATCTTGACTGGGAGGAAGGGTTCTCAAACGCAGTGCCACCCACATAGCACGAATCTCTTTCACAACCATCTGGCCTCTGATCCAACACGCTAGGCACCTTCTAGCTCATTCATCATCCTGGTCCAACTTTGAATGGCTCTAGCAATTATAATAAGATTACTGTACTACTCAGAGAGAAGTCTTTCCTCCTCTGGAGTTGAAATTTGTTCCTATAATCTCCACTCACTAGACCCAGTTCTGCTCTTTGGGACCATACTAAGCAAAGTGGAATTCTTATAGACAGCAGCTGTCCAGATGTTGAAAACAGCAGTCGTGGCTCCCAAGCCTCTTCTTCTCCAGGCTAAACCTCCCCAGTGTCTTCCACTGTTCCTCCCATGACCCTTTCCGGGGCTTCTCCTCTCCCTGTTCCTCCTAGAATTTAGCACCCCAAACACAATAATAATGCTTGGAGTGAGCGAGCAGCTGAGCATGGGGGAGATGGAGTGTTGGCAGACCAGTGTTATTCACAACGTCAGTGAAAACGATGCTATCTATGGCTTATTAATACATACAAAGAAATATATCCATACAGAGATACAGATACTATTTGCTGAGGCAAAGAGAGTCCTCAGAGCTTGCGTTAACTGTTGCTCTGGATGCAATGGGCCATCTGATTTCCATGAAGTTTTCATCTTCTGAATGACTGTAAGATGTGTTGAGTGGTACCATGTTGTCTGTGAGTTACAGTGAAATTTGAGGAAATGGTGCACGTGGGTGTTGCCTAGCAGTCTTCAGGAAAAGGATCAACTTAACTGGTTATCTAGGTCATGCAATTTGATTCAATATTTATAGGGCACCTACGAAGTGTCTGACAGCAGGCTCATTCTTGGTAAAAAAAAAAAAAAAAAAAAAAAAGAAACTTCCACACAGTCTCCGCACATGGGACCTCGGCACATCTAATTAAAGAGCAAAGTTTTTACCTGAGAAACAACCCGAGCTAGGTACAATAGTTTGGCCAGTTGCTTGACCACGTCAGACACTGTTGGCATCATACCAGCTAAGTGTGCAGACACCACCTTGGGGCCCAGTGAGGTTCCCAATGGCCAGGAGCTGTTTCTAACAGCAAGATTCAAAATACATTTCACCAAGACCAGGAGTTTTAGCCTGCGTCAATCTAGCTGAAGTGGAGTCAGGTACTGAACGACCATTAGAAGAATGGGATCAATGCAAATAGCCAACTCAGTTGTTCAGATTCTAGAAACCTGCTTTCCCCTGTGACAGGGATTTCAGACCGTTGTACTCTTTCTTTTGTGTAACCTACTTACGCCCTGTCTCTATGACATAGCTATAGGACTAGACCGGATAGTTCTGTGGGCAGTATGGTATTGCTTTGGCCTGACAGTTGGCTTTTGGTTTCATTTCAGGTGATCAGGATCCTCAAATTGCAGCCCATGTCATAAGTGAGGCCAGTAGTAACACAGTGTCCGGTAAGTCCAAAGCCTCCGAGCCAGTCACCTGGGTGGGAAGGCTGAGATGCGCAAGCACGGCAGCCTAATGACCAGGCTCCTCTCTTCCTCTGGGGCCCAATTTACCAACCCATCCATACACCTCTCATATGCTCTCCTTTGTCTTCAAAGTGAGCTCAGATGCACAGATGGGACTTGAAGGGACAAAAGGAGGTGGGAAGCAATCCCGATGTTCTCATTATGTTCTTGCTCAATGGCCGATTCTAAATGATGAATTGCTGGGTAGAGGGACCATTATTCTGAGAACATAGAAGAGATGGCAGGTAGTGACCTCCTGGCTGGGAGCATCCCTCACGCTAACCCCTCTTCGCTGTGTGTAAATGGGCCTCAGGGGGTACTTCCTGCCATCTGTCAATCCCTGTATGATTAACCCCAGCCTCACGGGGGCCAACCTCAGGGAAATTAAAGGTAAAATCATTCTGCAAAGATCAATAGGTGCCAGGACGTTAGATTTTCCAATGAAGTAACAGCAGATGACATACTGTAATCTTTTCAACTCTGAAAAAGTTTATTTCCATATACGTTCTGCCATCATTCTAGCTCTTAGATCTTTTTTCCCAAACCTGTACCTTGAGAGAGCTGGTGCTGGAGAATTTGTCGCATCTGATAAATGGATGGAAACATGCCTGCGAGCACGAAACCCCCTCACTAGATAAATGCAGTCCGAGGGCATCAGAACAGTCTTGGAAAAATTTAGCACAGTTTTCCAGAAAGGAGTTCTAAACAGTGTGTGTGTGTGTGTGTGTGTGTGTGTGTGTGTGTGTGTGTGTGTGTGAAACACACATACAATGAGAGAGATAGAGACAGAGACAAAAAGAGAGAAGAGGAGATACCACCTCATCTCTGAGGTGGCTTGGGCTTCTCAGTGGGCGTAACATATACGCGGTTATCACAGATCATGATACGGAAGGAAGAGCACTGGATAGGAAGTTTTTGAACTGAGATTCTAGAACCGTGACTACCACTTGCTAGGTGACCTTGGGCAAGTCCCTTTACTGCCATGTTCCGCCTCACTTACTTCACAGGGTGACCCTCAGCGTCAAATCAGCTGATGTGGAAGAAGGTCATACTGTCATGTGCTAGACAAATGCAAGGTGCTGTTACTTAGCTTCCTTTACTGTAGTTTAGATGTCAGAAGAGTTGCAGAAAGCCCTTCATTAATACCAGTTATTTCCTACCATATTTAATAATCCTGCCAGGTAGCCATTCTCAGCAAATACACTTATGGGAGAACATCCCAGCTGTGGTGGCTTGTCCGGGGTGGCGGTCCACATGACACTTGCACACCCGGATTGCATGACCTCAACAGAGACACCACTTAGAAGAGTAGCTTCCCGCTGGTCTTTGCCCACCAGCGCAGAAATCCTTGCCCTTGGATAGATTTCGTGGCCTCAGATTCTGCCAAAGAGTCCAAGATTGATATGGTCCCAGCATATTTCGGTCCGCCCCACAGGAGGTCCGCAGGGGATCAGGTGTGAAGACAACAACATTCCTCACCGCCCCCCCAGTCCCAAACCCCCCACTCCTGCCTGGTCATGCTGCCACAAGCTTGACCTGCACCCCACGGCAAGGACAAAGACTAGGTAAGGATTTGCAGAGATAATCCTAGTGGACTAAAAGATAGAGAACCTGCCCTTGGCTTCTCAAATGGCCTGAAAGTGAAAACATCATAAGGAAGTGTCATTTCTGTAGTGGTCCGGAGGGCCAAGAAATGTCAGACATTTCAGGATGCCTTTCCTGTTACTAAAGGATGAATCTTAACAGCTTGAATCTCACACCCTGATAGATCGCCAAATAGGAATTTTTAAAAAGGGCTCAAGGAAGCAAATGATCGATACTTTCACTTCTCCCCAACCCCCACGCCCGGCAGTCTAGCTGGCTGTGGGAGCTGAGATTTGAAATCGGGTGCACACACTACTTTGAACCCACTCAACATCTCCGCCGAGAAAATGGCACACCGTTGGTGGGTACTCAGGTTTAGCCACAAGAACACAGGTACTTTCAAGTTGGTGGCGCCCACTACAATGGAAGATCAAAACACACAGTGAAATGACAGGTTCATTTTCATACTTCCTTGCCTAATTTTAGTCCTTGCTGTGGGAGGCAGGTCGGGTTTGCGACAGCATGCGCAAGTAGGAAGAAATGGGGTCTTTCCTTTTGTCAGCTGAGGCTGAGCTACATAGACCGGCAACTCTTTGACTTTGTAAAATCCAAGGAAGGTGAGATAGTAGTGTTCACATCAGCAAGGATTTTGTCTGAATGTCTTATAAGTGTGCATAGTTCAGGACATGGAATTTTGAAATCACTCACACTTGAAGTTCAAGGGCAAATTGGCTCTAAACGCTCTAAAGGAAGAAGGAAACTCACTGTGCCCGGTTGCTGTATTTAATCTTCAAAACAAGTCTCTGAGAGACTCTGTAATACTAGCCCCGTGTTACAGATGAGAAACTAAAAGCTCAGGGTGATTGAGGGTCTTGGCGCGAGCTTGACTAAAGTCTGGATTGGAACCCAGCTCCATCCGACTGTGAAGCCCCTGCCGATCGGTCAGCCCCCAGCTATCACGTGTATATGAAGCTGGTATCGAACATTAAACTCTGTGTTCTGGAGGAATGGGAGCCATGCATGCCTCACCTCACCACGAACTCCCCCTCTCCGTTACAGTTCTCCAGTGGGCCCCGAAAGGGTACTACACCATAAGCAGCAACCTGGTAACCCTCGAAAACGGGAAAGAGCTGGCCGTGAAAAGACAAGGACTCTATTACATCTATGCCCAAGTCACCTTCTGTTCCAATCGGGAAACTTCGAGTCAAGCTCCATTTATAGCTAGCCTCTGCCTGAATTCCCCGAGCGGATCCAAGAGAGTCTTACTCAGGGCTGCAAACACCCGCAGCTCCTCCAAACCTTGCGGGCAACAATCCATCCACTTGGGAGGAGTATTTGAATTGCATCCAGGTGCTTCGGTGTTCGTCAACGTGACTGATCCAAGCCAAGTGAGCCACGGGACGGGCTTCACGTCTTTTGGCTTACTCAAACTCTGAACAGTGGCACCTCACAGGCTGCGGCTGAGCTCATGCTGGTGGTCTTCGTAATACAGCAAAGCAGTTAAGACCACCCCCTGTTGAACTGCCTATTTATAACCCTAGGATCCTCCTCGTGGAGAACTATTTATTGTACACCCCCAGGCATGTAGGGCTGCGGGCATCCAGAGAGTCCCATGAAAAGACGAGACCATTATGCGCAGATGGAATTGTGAGTAAACGGCAGATCATTAGTCAAGTTTCGTTTCATTTCTTTGCATGCAGTGTCTTTCCATGGATAATGTATTTGATTTCCCAGCGAAGACGTGGAAGGGCAATGGGGAGCCTCAGCCCTGGGTCCCCGCGGCCCTGATGGAGGGGGCAGGCTCTAGAAAGTCTGATGCAGCGGAGAACTGAAAAACCCTGCCCCCACCAGCCACCCTGACTCTCATCCTCTCCCTCCTCCGCGCCCCCCCCCCCGCCCCCTAGACACACACAGTCAGGCTGTTGCTAATCGGTTATCTTATTTCAACCCTGTCGCGTCTCCAGCACTGTAGGCGGGAGGGGAGAGCAGAGGCAGAAGCTCTGAGGCTGCCCACTCCTCCTCCCGAAATGACTGTATTTAAAGGAAATCTCTCGTATCTACCTGCAGTCTCCCTTGTTTCCAGAGTGAACTTGTGATGATCTTGTTATTTATTTTTTGAATAATAAAGTGCCCTTAATGTTATTGTTGTCATCTAGCACCTAAAGCCCTTGGCCAGGTTGGTGGGGGGTGGAGGAGGAATTGTTGGGAAGGGTTCTTCCCAAACTGGGTGATGGGTTCATAAACTTGGTTCTCAAGCTTCTTGCACCACTAAATATCTTGGCGACCGCACCCTGCCTGGCTGTCTGCGATAGGCTTTGATGGATCGACGTGAAGCTCGCTCGGTGAAAAGCAATCTGGGTCTTTATTTCCAGCCTGCTCTGGAAAGGCTGCAGGGGATGAAAAAGAGACTTTTTGTTCTTGATTAATCACAGCTAAGCGAGGCTGGAGGGAGGATCTTTAATGAAAAGCAGTTGCTGATCTTTTTCGTACTGTCTAGGTGGTTCTACCTTGGGTGAGAGGCAATGGAGCTGGGACAAACTGGGGAGAAGTACTGGTCCCCCGTTCTGCCACCGAAGCCAACAGACCTATTCTTGGTCACCTTCAAGAAACCCAGAGTGGCTTGTTCATTTTTATTGGCAGAGTGCGTTGCTTAAAGCAAACACCTAGGTTCAAGCAGGAGAATATTACTGTAGGAATAGGAAAGGGGAAGGGGGGGGTCCACTCTGCCCACCAGCCCTGCTCTTTGGTCCTGTGGACCACACAGCCCCTCCTGGACTGAGTGACTTTGAAGACGTTCTAGCATGAATTGCTAACACAAGGCTGAAATCATGCTAGTTGAACTTGCTTGGCTGCATACCGTCTTCAACGAGAGAACTTTGGTATGAGCAGAGGTGACATTGCTCGATTCAGGGACTCATGGATATGTCCTCAGTGCTGTCTTGTCCTCTGGAGCAAAGATCCTTCTACAGCCTTGTCCTCTGCACGGGACACTTGAAGGAAGTGGGGCAGCGGCGTGGCAGCAAGGAGACATTGGTCATGAGATTCTCATAGGTATGGGGCTCCCTTAGGGAGGTCAGGACCCCAGGTCCAGCTGAGAAGAGGGCCTGGCCCCGTCCACAGAGAAGAGACAATCCACGGGTCATGATTTCCCCTCCCTCACGGTACCTGAGTGCCCACTTTGGGGGACAGCAGTACTTGCCCAGCTCGCCCAGGTGAGACATGCGGGCGGGGGTGGGAAGAAGCATTACCCGTTTAGTAAGGTTCTTGCGCAGGGAATCCATGTCCAGCCTGGACAAAACTTTTATAGTCTTTGTATACTCACATGCTCTGATTTAAACATTGCCCTTGCACTTCACCCTACCTTCTTCTTTGGACATCATATCTCCCAATTATCTCTGCCTCTGGCAACCAAGTTGCTAACGATATCTGTTATCAAAGGAATGCCATAGTTACAAAAACTACATGTTCTAGTCTATTTCTTCTGCTCTCGTGCTTCCTACTGCTCACTAAAAGACGCCTCCCAGAGCTCCCGTCCAGAACTTTCCCCTGCATGTCAGCCTCACCTAGCCAACTGCCTTCAACCTCTCAGACTACTTCCTCATGAGGTCGCCTTGTCCTTTCCAAGAACTCCAGTCCCATCCTTTACCCTCGTATCTTCCTGTCCTACATGCTCACAGTGGGCTGTCTCCTCAACCCCGCCAACTCCTGGGTTCGAACACCACGTTCATGCCTTTAGTCCCGACCTGCCTCCTGCAGTTTGTCCCCTCAAGCCCAATGCATCCACATGGAACTCCTAATCTTTCCCCCAACCCAACAGGGTCCACTTTGCCAGTGAATGGCAGCCTCATCTGCCCTGCTTCCCAAGCCAGCAACCTGCCCTGACTTCTCCCTCTCCTCACGCCCATGTGCAATCCTACCAGCACAAATCCATCACCTCTATTTCTTAAATAGTCTGTAAGTTAATCTACTTCTTTCTGTCTCTACTGCCACTACCCTAGTCCACGCTACCGTTCATCTGTCTCCCAGAATACAACCACAGCCTCCTAGCCTCCCTGCCTCTACCCTTGCTCCCTCTCATTCATTCTCCGTGCACCACCAAAGTGAATTAGTAAATGAAAGTCTGATTTGGCGTGCCTGGGTGGCTCAGTCGGTTGGGCATCTGCCTTCGGCTCAGGTTGTGATCCCAGGGTCCTGGGATCAAGCCCTGAGTCAGGCTTCTTGCTCAGTGGGGAGCCTCCTTCTCCCTCTCCCTCTCCCCCTCCCCCTGTACTCTCTCTCTCTCTCTCTCTCTCTCTCGCTTGCTCTCGCTCTATCTCAAATAAATAAAATCTTTAAAAAAATAAATAAATGTCTGATTTTTCCACTCCCCTGCTTCATCATCTCCTGCAAATACCTCTCTCAATGTCTTAAGTTCCAACCCTCAGTTCCACTAAGCAAGGCTACACGTACTCTCCCGCCTTGGGACCCGGACATGCTGCTTGCTTGGAACCCCCATCCCCCTCCCCACTGCACCCTGCACTGAGCTTCATGGCACTTACCGAAGTTGAGGTTTTTCCTACTATGCTGTGAGCTTTTTGAGAACCAAGACCTTGTCCTGTACATCTGCTCATGGTGACTTCAGCGTCTGCCATAGCGCCTGGCATAGAATTGGCCCTTGATTCATTGTATGAAGAAAAAAATGAGTGAATAAATGCCCCTGCTTGTAACTTGGTTAAGTAGTTCATGAAATAATTCTGGGTGTTGGATAAAGCATAAATTTGCAATACTGTAAAAATATTTTATGTCCACAACATGTATATGATAAAACTGTACTCAAGGAGCACAGAATGACTGCGAATTATAATGTAGATAAAAATAAATAATCTCTTTTTCTGGGGTGCCTGGCCAGCTCGGTTGGTGGAGCATGTGACATTTGAGCTCGGGGTCCTGAGTTCGAGCCCCACGTTGGGTGTGGAGATAACTTAAAAATAAAAACCTTAAAAAATACATCATCTATTTTTACTATCTGGTTCATGATAGTTTGCAAAACAGTACATGAAGTTGGTCCAAACTTCACTTGAACATTTTCAAAGTTGTTCTAATAAATGATGGGGACTTGAGAACCTACAATATTCTGATCATAAGTTATCTAATATCATCCCATTTTTATAAACATGTTACTTTTACATTCCATCTAAGGATTGGCAGGAAGGGAATGCTTGAAATGACCAATGATTTTTATTTCCAGGTAAAGAGAAAATGAACAAAGTACGAAATATTACTATCACTCTTACTTGGTAGGAAGCAAAGGTCTAAACGATGCAAACAGTGTGCCCAGGCAAGCTGTGGGTACGGGGCACCCCAGTTAAAGGAAAACAACACATTGACTCCCGGGCTCCAGGAGGGAACGCATTTCATGCTGAATTTGACTATTTCCACAGGGCCTGATGCCACTGTGTTGGAGGCCACGCTGCCGTAGGCCTTTAAAGCAGTCTGAATGAAGTAAGAGACGCAGAAACCTGGAACATGAAGCTAAGTAGAATTTTTTTTCTCTCTCTCTGAAACACATCTCCAGTTAAAAAAACAAAACCAGGGGCGCCTGGGTGGCTCAGTCAGTTAAGCATCCGGCTCCTGATCTCAGCTCAGGTCTTGATCTCAGGATCGTGAGTTCAGGCCCCGCATTAGGCTCCACGCCGGGCATGGAGCCTAATTTTGAAATAAGTAAGTAAATAAATAAATAAATAAGTCAAAACGTTTTTTAAACACCCCAGAAAGGGGCTCCTGGGTGGCTCAGTCAGTTAAGGATCTGCCTTCGGCTCAGGTCATGATCCCAGGGTCCGGGGATAGAGTCCCGTGTTGGGCTCCCCGCTCAGCAGGAAGCCTGCTTCTCCCACTCCTTCTGCCTGTCTCTCTCTCTCTCTCTCTCTGTCAAATAAATAAATAAAATCTTTAAAAAATAAATAAAACCCTCAGAAATAGTCATTGTAGTGTAGTGGTTGCATCTGGAGTCAGAGAGACACCGTCCTAATCCAGGCTCTGCTATTTTACCACCTTTATAACCATGGCAAGTCATTTCTCCTCCTCTGGGCCTCAGGGTCCTTGCCTGGAAAGCAAGGTTTATGAGGGTTTAACGAGATCATTCACAGAAAGTCCCCAGCAGAGCCTGCTCTCTGGAACAGAACACCAGTGTGAGACATCTGAGACCAAGGGAAACAGGCCTCGCCCATTGTAGTAGGCCAAAGACCACACCCAGTTTGAAGGAAAGTAAAAGAAAAAAAAAGGCAGGGGATTAGATCACATACCTAACATTACCATAGATTTATGTGTAGCAAAGACTCTTTCTTACAGTTTCATTGTCAAAAACAATGAACCATTGGAGGCTTGGGGTTGCCAGATATGTCAGTTGGCTTGAACAGTTCCACATTTAGCATATTTAGGAAGGTTTTTTTCTTTCTTCTTCTTCTTTTTTAGTTTCAGGGGTAGAATTTAGTGATTTATCAGTTGCATATAACACCCGGTGCTCATCACATCACGTGCCCTCCTTAGTGCCCATCCCCCAGTTACCCCATCCCCCCACCCCACCACCCCTCCAGCAACCCTCAGTTTGTTCCCTGGAGTTCAGCATCTCTTATGGTTTGGCTCCCTCTTAATTTTCATCTTATTTTATTTCTCCTTCCCTTCCCCTGTTCATTTGTTTTGTTTCTTAAATTCCTCACTGTTGGTGGGAGTTCAAACTGGTGCAGCCACTCTGGAAAACAGTATGGAGCTTTCTCAAAAACTTAAAAACAGAACTACCCTACGACCCAGCAACTGCACTACTAGGTGTTTATCCAAAGGATACAAACATAGTGATCCGAAGGGGCACATGCTCCCCAATGTTTATAGCAGCAATGTCCACAATAGCCAAACTAGGGAAAGTGCCCACATGTCCATCGACAGATGAATGGATAAAGAAGATCGGGCATATATATACAAGGAAGGTTTCTTTTAAGAAAGACTGTGATCATTGCTTCCCGATCTAAAGGACATCAGCACACAAATGTACCCCTTCCATACCGCACTCCTGTGAGTAACCCCAAAAGGCAGCTCGGCAACTCTCAAGAACACCAGTGAAACACACAGTGGGGTTCCCATTGCCCACTCCTGGAGTTACACTGAATTACCTTCCCAGTTCCCTGCTAACGTAATCCCACTTAAAGTCCAATAATTTTTGTCACAAACTCTAGTCCTATCTTCTGTACTTCTCTGCTGTAAACCTCTTTGAAGTTCAATGTGCAACCTTTAACTCAGATTTTTTTTGAGATTTTATATTAATTTATTTGAGAGAGAGAGACAGAGATAGGGACAGAGACAGCAAGAGAGAGCACGAGCCAAGAGGAGAGGGAGAAGCAGGCTCACAGCTGAGCAAGCAGCCCAACTCAGGTCTCGATCCCAGGACTCTGGGATCGTGACCTGGGCCGAAGGCAGACGCTTAACTGACTGAGCCCCTCTGGGGCCCCTTTAACTCAGATTTGATTCCCATTTCTTGTTACTAGGTTTTTTTCAATCCATCCACGCACCCATCCAACGCTGACTGATGTTATATCTTCTGTGCTAAACATGAGACGAATGTGATCCAGTCCCTGCCCTCAAGGAGCTTACAGTCTTCTGCATAACAAGGGTGCAAACATTTAAACCCTGGGGTCCACGCTGCAGCAGGGGTTAGGGACCAGTGTTGCACATGATACATGCGGCGGACACGTAACTCAGACAAGCAGAGGAAGGCAGGTGTCAGGAAAGGCTTTCCGGGAGTGGTGGCACAGAAGGGTTCAGGGCAGCTCCCAGAGGGCCTTGCGTGGGAACCAGTCTCGGTGTATGGCCACACAGCTCGAGCCGAAGCCCAGTCAAGGAAGAGGCCCGGAGCTCATTTGGCAGAGATAAACCGCCCTCCGGCCTGCTTTCCGGGAGGGGCTGACTCCACAGCATCCTGGGCGTGGCTCAAGTGGCCCGAGGGGCAAGTTGTGACAAGGTGGCCAGGAGGCTGGGCCACAGACCAGACCCTGCAGGCTTGGAGGCCACGGACAGCTTAGACCCCCAGGTGGCTTCTGCTATAGACACTAAGGCAAGTTTTCACAGGTTTCCCACTCAAATTATGTGGAAATTGGCTCGTTCAACAAATATTTATTGAGTAGGTAGGTACAATGGGCTGGCCCCTGTACCAGGCCCTGAATTGACATAGATGACAGGAGTCAATCCCTTAACATTTCATGTGGGAGAAGACCCAGGCAGAGGCAGCACAGGTCAGGAAAAGGGCTGTTGGAGTCTGGATTCCCTGAGGACGCAAGACTTGAGATCACTCTTTTTTTTTTTTAATAAATTATTTTAAAGTTACAGAGAAGTTGCAAAAATAATAGTATAAATAACAGCGTATCTTTTTTCTGAACCACTTGAGGTTGTGTGCATCATGGCCTCAGGGTGTATTTCCTAAGAATAAAGATATTCTTCTTTATAACCACAGCACAGGTGAGCCCCCAGTAACACAGGTTTGGATTTTTTTTCAGTAAATAGAATAAATGTATTCGCTCTTAAGATTTTTTTAATAACATTTTCTTTGCTTTGGCTTACTTAATTGTAAGAATACAGCATAAGATACATACCAAATATATCTTGACTGTATAAATCAGTAAAGCTTCCAGCCAACGATAGGCCATTAGCTTAGTTTTTTTGGGGGGGGTCAAAATTACAGGTGGATTTTTTACTGTGGGGGGGTTGATGCTCTTACCCTGAGATCGTTCAAGAGTCAACTGTACACTTACCAACTTCCATAAATTTAACATTGATACTGATCTGCCATTTGTATTCCAATTCCATTAAATGATACAATAATATCTTTTATATCACTTTGCCCTTCCAGTACAGGATCCAGTCTGGGGTCAGGTACTGAATCTAGTTGTCACGTCCCTTTAGTTGCTTTTCATCTGGAACATTTCCACAGCCTTTCTTTGTATTTAATGACATGGACATTTTTACCTTTAATAATAACAATCTCTCTTCCTTAAAAAAAAAAAAAGAATGTTCCTTATTTTGAGTTTGTCTGATGCTTCCTCTTGGTCAAGTCCTAGTTATGCTTTCCTGGATGGCAAACCACATACATGACGATGTGTTCTCAGCGTATTATATTTGGAGGCACACGATGGCCATTTGCCCCTCATCACTCATGTGGATTTTGATCACTTGGTGAAGGAAGGTGTTGTCTAGTCTCTGCACCCTGTAGTTACCTATAGTTACCATTTTCACCTTTGTAACTAGTAAGCAGTCTTAGGGGAAACACTTTGAGACCACGAAGTATCTTTCTCATCATCAACATTTTCCCCTTTAGCATCCGAGAGTCATTTTTGCCTGAAATCAGTCTTTAGTATGATGGTTGCAAAATAATGATTTTCCAACTCTGGGGTTCCTTCCACATTTACCAGTCAACACTCAGCATGGTCCTATAAACAAGAGCTTTCCCTTTCTCCCCACTTACTTATTTATCGGCATGGACTCATAGATTTCTACTTTTTTCAATGTTTTCTAATTCATTACTATCCTTATTTTGGTGCTCAAATTTACCTTTATTTGGCCAGTGGGAGCCTCTTCAAGTTGGCCCCTGTGTCCTTGACATGTGGCCCTGTCAGATTCTTTTCTTAGCATTCTGGTACTTTCTGGCACAACAAGATGTCCCAGGCTCATCTTATACCTTCCCTGCTTCAGCCATAGAATCAGCCATTTCTCCAAGGAGCTCTGATTCCTTTCAGTACAGAGTATAAGTGTTTAGAAACCAAGTTCTGGGTACTAACTGTGTTCCTTGCTATTAGGGTGTCACTGCTCCTAGGAAATTATATATATATATATATATATATATATATATATATATATATATACACACACACACTAATAACTATAAATATATATATTCATACACACTCACACAAAAGCTGTCAGAGTTAGCAAATAAAAATTCTGGATACCCAGTTATATTTGAATTTCAGGTCAACATTGAAAAACTTAGTATAAATATATCCCATGCAATATTTGGGACATGATCTATACCAAAACAGTATTTGTTGCATCGCTGAAATTCAATTTTTTTAAGTAAGCTCTACACCCAACGTGGGGTTTGGACCCAAGACCCCAAGATCAAGAGTTGCAGGCTCTACTGGCTGAGCCAGCCAGGCACCCCAGCTGAAATTCAAATTTAACTGAGCATCTTGTATTTTATCTGGCAATCCTAATACATACAAACATTCATAGTACATACATATAAATGTACACATACACACGCAGAGACACACATATATACAATGCATTTTAGAAATCATGAGTTCACATCGATACTTGAGCTAACTCTAAATGGAAGGGAAAGAATTTTGCTTGATGGACAGGGATGGGAAAAGGATTTTAGGCAGGGCAAAAGGCCTATTACAGGACTTAAGAGAAATTCATGGAGATTAAGTTTTACTGTGTGGTGGGGAGTAGCAAGAGATTAAATTTTTAAACAGATGAATGACACGGGCCCCTTAGGTAAGCATGCTACTGGCACCGAAAAGGACAGACTAGAGAAGGTGGCACAAGAGGCAAGGAGACACATTAGTCTGAGGGAGAGATGACAAGTGCCAAAAACAGGTGATGGCCAGGAGGACGGAGAGGAATTCAGGAGCTACAACGGTGTTAAAAATGTTAAGACTGGATGACTAGACTTATAAAGGGTTAATGTATAAATTTATACAGGGTTGAGGGAGAGGATGGAGCAGAGGATAATGCCCATTTTCCTGACTGGGGCAACTAAGTGGCCAGGAGTGCTGTTCACTGGGATGGGAGACATTGGAGGAGCAGATCTGGGAATAAAAATGAGGAGTCCAGTTTTGGACATGTTGAGTTTGAGGTGCTGTAGGACAGCCAAGTTGAGACTGTCCAGGAAGTAGCTGCATCCATGGGTCTGGAGCTCAGGAGAAAGATCGGGATGGAAAACTATGGACATGGGAATCACCTGCATTTTGATCAATGAAGTTACAGGAGTAGACGAGGTTGTCCAGGAAGAGGCCATAGAAAGGAAGAGAAGAAGAAAAGTGTTGAGGATCAGCAAATGTTCAAGGGACAGGCAAAGGAGGTGGAGCCAGCAAAGAAGACAGGGGTGGTCAGAAAAGTTGAATAAATGTCAGAAAAGTTGGGATCAGGAAAGCCAAGGAAGGAGAGATTTATCAAGGAGGCGAGGGTCAAATAATGTGGAGATGTCAAGATAGGAATTGAAAAGTGTTCCCCGGATTCTTCAATTAACAGCTCATTAGTGACTACTTCACGAGAGTAGGTGGCTGAGGTAGTAGCCTACTTAGCAGGTGCCAAGTACAGAGGAGAAAGCGTGGTGGAAAGAGCGCGGATCCCAGAGGTGGACAGACCAGGGTTTCGAATCCCAGCTCCACACATACTAGCATCTTGTTCAACATCTGTGCCTCTGTTCCTTTGTAAGATGGGGCTAACCAACACCTCATAGGGTGGTTGTGAGGGTTTCGTGAGCTCAACCATATAAAACACTTGGGATAGAGCCTAGCACATGGAGGTGTGATATTGTATCTAATGCTTCAGAGTAGGAAACCTAAACTGCCAAAGGCATCCCAAGCAGCAACGTAATACTCAGTGCCTACAAAATTGTTGGCAACAGAAGTGGAAGTCAGGGGGCTTCCATTGGACTAATGGCTTCAAGGTCATTTTATTGTAGCTGTGACCCAAATCTAGTTCAGGAAGCTTCTGCTCCACCACCGCTGCCGTGACAATCTCCCACGCACAAAGCTGTGTGGACACATTGGAAGCTAGAGTACGGAAGCCACAAACACATCTCTGGAACTGCCCGCCAGCCACCAAGCCCAGGAAGATGCCCTCTGCCTAACGTGAGCCTTCCAAACATCGTGCAAAGGCATCTCATTGGCAGAACTGAAAATGTATCAGAACCCATATTGTATAGAGAACCCTAGCTGCAAGGGAGTCTGAGATAGGTCTTTTTTTTTTTTTCTTTTCTTTTCTTTAGGCTTCCAAGGAGAAACACAAAAAGGGTAGGAAGGGATGCTGAGTAACAACAGATAATATCCAGCACATCTGTCTCGAGGTGGAGCAAATATTTTCATCTTGACAGCTGACACCAGCATTCCAACTGTGGTCAAAATGTAGGCTGTCACTGGTTGACAAAATCCTGATACCAGACAGAAAATGGTGTACAAACAGTCCATAGGTTGGGACCGGAAGGACAGGGGTGGAGAAATTAAGGAAGGTTCTGTCTTGTGGCATGAATTATCACTGTAAAGTGGGGAGCAAATATCACCTGCCCTGACGGAAACAGGTGGAAGGCCAGGGCACCCGATGAGAGCAGACGGCTAATGAGTACATGGGGGAGGAAGCTGCCACCGTGTGAGAAATCCTTCTGCACACTGGCTAGCAAAGAAAACACGGGACTTAGTTTATAAAGCATTGTTATTCTTATTTATTGAAAATGTCCATTTTAAAAGTCTTCAAAATAAAAACAAGTTAGAAAATTTGAGCTTGTGTAAGAAGAGACATGACAGAAGAGGAAGTAAAAAGCCTCTAAGGGCAGCAGTTTAATTACAGGGTAACAGGAACCCACTTACAGAGTGTTGTAAACAACACAACTATGGAGACACTGCTCTCGGTTTAACATGGCTTCATTTCCTTTATATTACTGCTTAATATGTGAGCGCGGACACCACTCTGAGTACCGAGGGCCTCTCCTCAGAAGGGCCAAGTTCCAAAAACATGCATATGTACACGTTGCTTTAAAATAAAGACCTTTCAATATTATAAGCAATCCTATACCTTATCGACTATTTTGTAATCACAAAAATGTTCCCTATGGATGTAGTTTGCACATTTACTGCAAGGCATTGATTAACCACAGGCGGGGCAGATGCTCAGATCTGTGTGGTTGTTGTTAATTTTTAGGTGAAGGACGGAGTATCTAAGCTGTTGGGCTTAAAAACAGAACTACGGCCATTTCCAGAAATCTTCTTCACTCTTGAGCTTCCAAAGATGGCTGCGTGTGGTTGGCTGATGGCAGACTGTGGAATCATCCCCTTCCTGTGGGGAGTTCTTCCTGTGCAGCAAACAGTCAGCAGCCCTGTACCGTGTAGCTATGGGAACTTGAGACCCCCCCCAGTACTAGAAAGAAAAAGAGCTTAGCAAGCTGGGGGATTCAAGCTTCAAGTGTGGTTTCTAAACACCATTTGCAAAACCCACATGTATAGGCACCCATCAAATGTATCTGGTAGACAACCTTGACCAGTCCATTGGCCCTTTGCCTCTCTTTCCAGTGATCTACCCCACCTGCCCAATTGCACCTGTCTTGGGGAGAGAAAGGGGCAGGTTGCACTGCTCTGTCCTGGAGCCTTGTGCCGACTTTCATTTGTGCTGAATTTGGATGTGTTTTGTTCTTCTGGGACCCTCTTCTAAACCTGGTTTACCACAGTTCTAATTTTGGAGACACTTACAAAGGTGATTGTTTGATTCAATGAGCAATGTTAGTAGACCAGTTCCAAATACTGAGCTTCGCTAGCAACCAGCACACGACCACTAGAGGGGTCCTTTCTTTCTGGATACACAAACTGGACCAACAGCACATTTCTGCAAATAATGCTTCAAGTTCTACTCAAAGAGGCTGATGAATATTACAGCTTCTCACTGCATACCTGGGAAAGCGATAAAGTGAATTAAAGCGGTCTACTAGGACACAATATCTCCTCAATGCAGATTGTTTTGAAGGATGAGAAGTCCCATGTTGAATATGCAATGTAGATGAAGTAACTGCTCACAGTCTATATTTTCAAAAAGTAAGCAAAGCGCACACATACTAGTTTACACACCGCTTCATACGGTTGGCTGAAAGCACTGGGGAAATAGAAAACTTACACACGAGGCAGATGGTTAGGGGGGAAAACCTATCATGCACTGGGCAGGGATGGTCAACTCTGCGGCTAAAGGGGAAGATTGTCTAGTGCAATTTGCTAATGGGTCTGGTACTGGCAGGGGTGACCGGAGCTTCTGCCCCATAGAGTTAAAATGTAAACCCACATAAAAGGAATAAGGGTGCTACTGTTTTCTTGGCCTTGTAGACAACACAGGGCAGTAATTAAAATAAAAAGTGTGCATTGAGGGGTGGCACATGATAGTCAGGGCAGGGTGGCTGGGTCACTGGGCAAATGTGCTAGTCTTCCATTCACCCTACCCTAGTCATAGCTCAAGGAGCTTTGCCCTCCTTAAACTGGGTACTGAGGGGCTTCCAGATACAAGAAAGCATGAAAGAAAAAGTCAAGTTCACATTTACTAAGCCATGGCCAGCCACTGTGATATGGCAGCCAGCCCCAAAAGAGTGACGGGACGGGGCGGGGCAGGGAGGAGGGTAATGGCTGGTGAAGAGGCACTATGAATTGAAGGCCATCTGAAGACCGTTTAAGTCATTTGCCTATACTAGTTGTCCTTTTCTTATTAGATGGAAAAGACTCTGGGGAGACTTCCACCACCACCTCTTGCTTTTACCCCAGTCAAAAAGAAAACAACCAACCAATAACTGAATGACAACAAACACTCAAGCAAACAGAGACAGAGAAAGAGAAAGAGAGAGAGCGAGAGAGAGAGAGAGAAAGACTGACTCAGGTACAAAATAAAAACCAAGGAAGTGATCAAACAAATCATTCTGCTGGACATTTCGAGATGCCCTGGAGGCACGTGTGCCCAGCTGCACAGTGATGGTTATGGAAGAATGGAGGTCTTGCTACTGGACTCGGCCCGAATACACTCATCAGTCTGCTTCAACAGCCTCCGGACCAGCTTTTCTAGGTCCCTTCTTGATTTCAATTCTTCTTCCAGGCACTGCTTCATTCTTTTATTTTCCTATGATGGCAAAAGACTTGTTAATTCCCCAACCAAGGAGCGCCTTCCCAGGGCTCCTCCTGCTCCTCCTTTTAGCAGCCTTCACCACTGACTGTGCTTTCCTTCCTCAGGCTCCCTTCGCTCAGCTTCTAAGACAAGGCAGCCCTCTGCCTCTCTGACCCCTCTCTGGCCGAGCCTTTGCATTCTTCTTGCTTGCAGTGTAAGCGTCCTCTACGGCTCTGGCCTGGGGCCCTCTTCCAACTCAGCTCTCTTTTCACTTAGTGTCTCATCTCCTTCAACTCAACTCAGGGGCCTCCCGAGTCCTTCTGACACTTGACCTCATCTCATCTCACGAGCACTGGGTCCACAGTCCCCAGTGTCAGCTTGATATTTACAAGCACCTCAAACTCATAACGTCCTAAAATGAACTCAGTGTCTCCACCGTCACCCCAAACTTCTCTTCCTCCTGTGCCTCCTGATCTCCGTGAAGGGCACCACCCTTTCAAACTAGATACCCACGTAAGAAGCTTCATCTTCAATCCCTGGCTCTCCCTCTTAATCCCAACATCACAGCATCATTTTCCATGGGCTCTACCCCTGCGATGTGCCTTCCTTTACGTTCATTTTCCTCCCTCTGCAGCCTCAATGGCGCTGCCTCAGTTCAGGACTCCATCGTGTCTCACCCTGAGTTTTGTGATAACCTCCCAAGTGGTCTTCCAGTCTCTGTTCTCCCCCCTCCAGCCCATCCTTTCCCCCGTCACCAGGTACAGCCAGTCCCCAAACACCAGGAAGAGTGTGCATCATGGAGCACTGGATCACATCTGCAGAGGATCCCACAAATCAAGATTTACAGTTCTGTTTACACTCACACACTCAGGGATGATTTATCTTTGTTAACATTCTGTTTACAAATGTCAGAGAGCATGAAAGTTGTAACTAAGTATGGGACCCTATTGTAAACCGCTAAATAGGTATATGAGCAATCCTGAGAAATTTAAAGCCAAGACCGCGTGGTAAAATCAACAAAACCCACCATGAAGACACAAGAAAAATCCCCACCTCACTACCTTGTTCCTGTTATGTGACCCAAGAAAATGACTTTTCCATTTCATTACCTGTTTCAGTTCTTTGACCTCATCCTTCAAGGCATACACAGTGTCGACCAGACTCCTAGAACATAAATTTCAGAGATTAAGAGCTGGCACTGAAATACTATTAAGAAAAACTTAAGTATAAAAGCAGCTTTCGAGAACTACAGCTCCTGAAAAGCAGTGGACTTTCCAGCTGGTCGGGAGAGACACTGCCACGAATGGTGCTCGTGGTCCCTATTTTCAGGGGCCAACAACCGCCCGCACCCGTGGTCATTCGAATGCCATGTCATGGCACCTTTTCTCTATTGCCATCCTCCTTGGCCGCTTGCTTCCCAGCTTGGGAGAGTACAAAAAAGAGAGACTCGGGCTCATCATAAGGTTTTGATTCTTCCTTTGGGGCAGGAACGAACATCACCTAACATGTAATGTGGGGTGTCATGAGACCTGCCTATCTTATGGTATCCGGGCAATGGCACTGCTGTTCTCACCTCTCTGACCCTACATGACCCTACATGACACAAAGTCAGGGGCATTCTTCCTGGAAGATCCCATCTGTTCCAAAAGAGGATAAAGTGCCCTGGCTAAGTCATGGGACAGTTACTTCCCAGATGGCTCTCTCCCTGGACAAGAACTCTGGAGATCTGGGTTCCAGTTCGGATGCTCCCACTTACCAGTCCTCCAACCTTGGGTAACCAGTTTCTTTCTACTCCTCTCCTTGTCTTACTTTCTTCACATACAAAATGGCAATAATACCACATTCCCCGCAAGCCTCACAAAGTTGTTGTGGGGATTAATATAGCTATTATAACAATTATTATTACAACTGTTATCATTTATTGAGTGATGACCATGTGCCAGCCTTTATACTTATTCTTCCATTTAACCCTACCACAAACCTTAAAGTATTACTATCATACCCATTTATGGATGGGGAAACCGAGGCACAGAGTGGTCAAGAGGCTGGCCCCCACATCACACAGCTAACACGATGCAGAATTTGGACATGAACCAGGGCTGCTCTCTTAAGCCCAAGGGCTTTACCATTTTGCCACATCACTTCATATACCAGATGGGAAAATACATTGACGATGTCAAGCACTTTGAAATATGCTGTCCTATGCAAATTTAGGCCTGACTTCAGAAATGACTCAAGTTTAAACAAATGAATTATTTGGCTACTTTGTGTTTATTTTATGAGCCCATATGTACTTAACCTGATTTTTCCCCCATTGGGTCACCCTCACTAGTGTGCAAAGGTAGACCGGGAACATTATTTCCCTGAGCCTCAACTTCAATAGAAGTGGTGAAAGTAATGCTTATCTCGCTGGGTTTCTGTAGGATTCTAAATAGGTCAAGTATGTAAAAGTCCAGGGTTTGACTCAGTAAATGCGAGAAGCAACCCTCTGGCCATGGAAACTGGTGCTGTCGCCTTCCCAAGTGCCACCTAGACCCATCTGGAGTGCTATTCTTGCATACCCTAGAGCACCTTCCCATGTGGGGGAGCCACTGTGCAGAGAGTTCCACCCGCTCTGCCTCCCCTCCCCACTTCCCCTTGTTGGGGGGCAGCCCTCCCACAGCTCCCAACTGCATGAGAGCAAACAGGGCTATATTCCCAGAGAAGGAGGGACTGTCCTTCAGTGCAGGCTTTGCAAGAGATGCACTGCCCTGCTGGAACCTTCTTTCCAGCTCCCAGACAAATCAGAAAAGGTAGCCCGCTCTACTCACTTTTCTTCGATGATAGTCTGGCCATTGCTCCTGGTTTCTTCAATGATGAGTTTCTCCTCCTCGGGGAGTAAGACTTGTGGGAGCGAATCTTTGCGTGCACCTACAAACAAGGGTTGTGAGGGGAGAGTTACCCGAGACTGCTCTAGGTGTTGGTCCCTTCTACTATTGTCACTGAGGGGTCCTTGTTGATGGCACATTGCTGCCTTGCACCCAGAGAGCAGTCATCCAACATTTGCTGACTAAATCTTCCTGACGTGAGAAAATAGACAAATACATTGATTCAATTTTGGCCAGGGTGGGGGGCATTTTGTCAGTGAAGTCCATTCCAGTCGAAGGTGGAGCAGGGGTTGGGCGTTACCGCATCAGCACAAAGACATGGGCGTGTTTATGGCTCTGCTCAGACTCTCTCCAGGCTCTGGGGATGGAAGAGGTGACAGAACAGACAAGGGACCGGACCAAAGAGCTCTCCTGCACCTCCAACCTCCCCCTCACTTCTGGATCCTTCCTCTTGGAGTTCGAGCCCTTAATCTTGAATCTTCAAGTTGTGTGCACTCACTGCCTCCCCCTTGCTGAGGGGGTGGTGTCTCTGCCTTCCACAGGGCCCAGCACTAAGTAGGCAGCAGACTGACAAACTGCCTGGTTAAATGCACTCAGTTCCCCAGGAAACAGGACTTCTGGCTGGAGAGAGGGACAGAGAATGGGAGGCCTCCATGATGCTAGACATTTGCCACATGTCAGGGGCAGGCTAGGCAGGAGGGGTGGAAACGTGACTCTCGAGGCCAGAACACTGCCTCCACCTCCTACAGATCTGCGGACACTGTTGATGTGAAGAGAGCAGGTTCAGGGAGCAGATGAGGTCATGTTTTGTATGAGGGATGCTTCTTCTGGTGTCTCCCTGTCCCCCTCTCTTTCCTAGTTTTCACGCCCCAAACTGCTCTCACATTCCATTCCTGCCTCCTTGAAACTTGTTCTCAGAGCCAGGATCTGTCTATGAAGCAGAACATAGGACAGTCCTCTCTTCACGGTCAAATGTGTGAAGTCTGACATCAAATGTTTTCCTCACGCCAGCCTTGGGGACATGTTACTTTGAAGGCATCGGTCAAGGCCATCCGCCCAAGTGATCCCCACCCCTACTCAAGTGATTGGTCATTAGCTGTCCAACAGGGAGCGTTACGGAGAACTCACTTCTTCTGCAGATGCAAACACCTTGCACCAGGTCTCCTGAATGTCTATAATCACAGCAGACAAGACAGAACTGATGCGACCTGGTTTTTTAAAAAGCTCAAGGAGCAATCAGAAAAACCTCATCTGGCTTTCAGTTTGTAGCCTGAAAGGTGCTGGGAGGTGGGGCGGGGGGTGCCCTTTGCTGGTAGCTCCCTGTAAACTGCACACATTCCAAACGGCCCCTGCTGAGCAGCTACATTTCCAGATTTTCAGAGCAACTTTGAAACCTGAGCTGGGTGAAGCACTGTTCACTTAAATATGCAGCTGATCAAAGATAGTATTGTGACTTCCTTTCCAAATCTGCCTATGAGAAGAGATTAGCATCAGTTCACAGACACAGGAACTCTCTGGGCTCTTTAATTCCTAACTAGTGCTCGTGAAGGTATCCGTATACTTCAAAGGAGAAGGACTTTAAAAAAAAAAAAAATCTTTTTTTTTTTTTTCTCATTTCTATCACCTCCAACTTTTTTACTCTTGCGTCTCTCTTTCTCTCTGGGTGAAAAGAAACAGCGGGTAAACAAACCGCCTGGCAGCTCAAAGCACCTTATCGGAAAGATGCAGTTCTGAAGCACTCCTCTGCACCCGGTCACCTGCTTTTCTCTTTTTTCAAAGAGGCGCTGAGCAGTCAAAAAGAAATAGCATTCATTAGAGAAAGTGGTTTGGGAGGGAACCTACTTGAGCCGTGGCCTTGTTGAAAATTTGCGCTGGTGCAGTAGGCTTCGATCACTTTAAGGATCTGCGCATCTTCTTCCAGAGCAGCAGTACCTGTCGGATTTAAGGAATAAGGACTTTGCAGAGACAGATCTGCCTCTGGACCCTCGAGATGACGCGGCGCACTCCGCTGCTGGGGGCTGGCTTCCCTGACTGGAAAGCCTCCTTCGGCCGCTTTCTTTCCATTTTTCTTTGCTGAGGAAATCTTTTCATCGTTTGGGGGCTTCTACTAAGACTCCAAGGGGCCACAATGACCGCAGCGGGCGTGGCCCTAGCCTCAGTTCTCAGCCAAAACACACCACAACCTGCCTCCCCTCCAAATTGTAAGGCTCCCCTTCTCTAGGAAGCTTTCCCCCATAGACCTCACCCATTTTTTCCAAGCAGCCAGCAGAGTCATTGATTCTCCCTTCCTCCCTCTCCCTCTCCAACTCGTTCTGGAAGGGATTGGGGGATGGAACCCTGCTAGAGGGCTGATGTGCGCACCCAGGGGTGGGCTGGGCTATGCAGAAGCTGGAGTCCGGCAAAGATTTCTCCAGACTGTATTTTTGACTGAGACACTGAGGAGGCATCCCTTACTCCTTCACGTGTGTCCCAAAGTAACTCGGTCCCAGCCATAGAGGCCAATGCGCACATATGGACTGGCCAACCGACTCTGCTGTCCGCCTGGGAATCAAGCCGTTTCTACACGGCAGCAGGCTGATACCTTGGCTAACTGGGAACGTCACTGAGCATTAAATTTCCAGAAGGATTTCAGCCTTCAGGTCTGTTTAGTCTATCTCAGTAGCGGAAAACATCTTGGGCATCAGAAACTAAGGGACAGAAAATGTATCCATAGCAAACGTGGCCCTTCAGTGGCTCTCAACCAGGCGGGGCAAAATCTTCAACGCGAAGATCATATGGAGGGTGTTTGGCTCAGATCACATGAAGTGCAGTGGGAGGCAGCTCGTTCAAAAAGCTTAGAGGTGACCAAACCCTAGAATGCATGCGTTTTTCTTTGTGTAACAGGTGATACAGAGGACAAGCTGCTCTCATCATCTGCTTTCAACAAAATTCTTCTGCTAGCTCATCCATAACTGACCGTCAAAAAGTATAAAACACATGGCGCCTGGGTGGCTCAGTCGTTAAGCGTCTTGCCTTCGGCTCAGGTCATGATCCCAGGGTCCTGGGATCGAGCCCCACATCGGGCTCCCTGCTCGGTGGGAAGCCTGCTTCTCCCTCTCCCACTCCCCCTGCTTGTGTTCCCGCTCTCGCTGTGTCTCTCTCTGTCAAATAAATAAATAATATCTCTTTTAAAAAAAAGTATAAAACACATACTTTTCCGAATCACATATTCCTCCTCCGATGGCTTTCTTTCCGTCTTTCTTTTGTGAAGAAACTTCTTCATTGTTTTGGGGCTCTTACTAGACTCCTGTAAGGATAGAGGTTTCTTTATGAATTAGAATTCTCCCCCTGAAAACAAATTGAAAAGAGCAAATGAAATTAAACCGAATGGCTCTCTCTTATTTTGACAGTTTCCAGAGTGCATCAAAATTTAATAACATACACCAAAAAAATGGCTCCAATAAACTCTAAAAGGTTACATAAAACAGAGGCAATGACATTGTCCTCTCAATTGCCATAGGGACAGGTGCCATCTGTAGTGAAAGCAGTGGGTGTTGATCCTCGGGAAATAACCGTATTCCTAACGTGGTTTACAGTCCTCACTGATACAGTTTTAAGGGAATTAGGTAACAACTGTAGTACATACTGCTTTTCAAAGAGCTTCAAAACGGTTTAAATACATTTTCCTTAGCAACAGTCCCCCAAAGAAGAATATTAATTTCCATTTGTCAGATGGGAAAATTTAGGCAGAGGGACTGAATACTTTCCCTGAAGTCAGGGAGCAGAGCCAAATGAGGGATCTCTGGATAAATAACTCGGGGTCAAGAGTCACGGGTGTAGACCCAAGCTTAAATATACATATATAAAGCCATATTTTTAATTAGGTGATTAAAGAGCCATGAATTATTGAATTTTCTTTTGCCGTCTGAATAACCAGTGCCCATTATCAAGTATCCAAGTAAACGGATTAGAATCTTAGACCCTGGTGACCATTCTTCTCCCAATCTCCCATGCGATGCATATACGTGATGTATGGATAATAATTAGTACCTCAAAATATACGGAACAAAGAATTTAATTTCTTCCACTTAGCCACAGTGACCCACTTAGACTTACTTGAAAACAGACAGACATGGAAAACTCACATGTGACAAAAAGAACAGGAAAAAGAGCATTAAAAAACACACACACACACAAAGGAAAACGGGCATTTTTAGGGCATCTAAGACGATGTTTTCAAATGTATTTCACAAGAGCCTGCTTTTTTGAAGAAAGTACTTACATGTCAGATTTGCATCTTCATATTTTAGCCACCAGTTAGAACAAGGGACAAAACAAGCATAAAGGAAAGCTTCATTCATCAAAGGTTACAGCACAGCATTATGATGTCACTGTAAGCCAAAGATATTGTTCTACCCTTACCTTTAAGATATAAGACATCCTCTAAAGTGAATATGTAAAGAAAGAGAAGATGAGCGTGAGAGGTCGATGGTTATAATGACCAAATCCATTTATCAATAATTCTAAAACAACATTTGAAATGTTAGTGTTATCATCAATTACACAGAAAGAATATCATCATGTTTCCCACATTAGTCTCAGATGCAATATCATCATGCAAAAGCCCAAGGAATACAGTTCCGTGTGGAATAACAAATACTGAAAATAACCGAAATACACACTATGCAGTAAGAATATATTAATAACTCTCTTCTCCCAGTGGAAACAACATGATCATGCCTTAGTTTTAATGGATTAGTTCTGTGAAGGATTAAGTCAACTTTACCCTTCAAGGCTCACCTGCATTTGAACTTAGTAACTGACAATTACAAAATATCCATCGTTAAAAAGGGGACCCAGGTAACTATGATGTGGCACTCCTGGTTTACATAATCAGAGAAGAAAAGTGGATGCCTGCGGGTATCACTGGTCGATTTCCAAAGCAAACCTGTGGGACTATTTCCTGGCCCAATTCTGGACAGAGGTACATAATAAGGATTCTGCTCGAGCATTATTTCTCCTGTCGTGCCCAGCTGAAATGATCAAAAAATCCTCCGGTGTCCAAAGACTGTTTTATTTTTACTGCACTCGGAGTTGGAGGCAACAATTAATCAAAACAGCAGCACGGTGTTTGAGATCGGGACAAACTTAAAATTGAGCTAAATCTGTGTCAGGCATCAAAACACACGTTCGAAATAGAAATATATGCTGTCTTTGCCCCCTAATTCTAAGACGCACCTCATAACTGTCACGGACTTAAACCTTCACTCGGTAAGACCTAGGTAAAGAACAGTTCCTAATAAATGAGGCTCTTTACTGAAAGCTGAAACGATGAGAAACAGCTTAGGGGAAAAAAAAAATAAAAACACTGGATGGAAAAAGTAACACTCCACAATCACAGGAGCTAGTAGTGACTGACATTTCCTGACTGCAACTTTCAGGAAAAAATAGAAAGAAACTTCAAGTGCCCACACTACCCAAATATCCAATGCCCTCTAAGGTTGTTGCCTAAAAGCCTCTACTTAAAAGACATTCTTTTCATTAAATTCTTTTCCCTTCCCAACTGCAACAAAAAGTCCAGGCCCTCATAGTTCAGACTCATGGCCTGGTCCCATAAGACTTTCCTGGTTTGGCTTAATAGATCAAAATGATCCAAAAATGCAGAATTGGGTCTGCTTGGGTGGAAATTCGGGTCGAATGAAGTGGCTCTTGTTTGAGACGTGTGGACGTGATTATCAAAGGGTACAACTGTCTTGTCATCAGAAAGGTGAAGCAGAGGCACTTTAGGAGGGGACCAGGGAACTCAGGCAGTGCACATAAACCCTGTGGATATTTGATAAATATCTGCACAGGGACACTGGGGAAACGGGAAATTAAAAAATAAGAAATCCCTGAGTCTAACAATTCACAAGTGACTGACATCTATCCCCTAGCATAAATTCTAGCACATTCCCACAGAATTATCTGTAATGAGCTATGAAATGAGCTTGTCAGAAGCATTTTATACCATAGGTAGCAAAATTACCTCTTTATAACCTAGTGCTGCTGATGGTCTAAGTGGAGGTGCAGGTCGTAGACAACTTAAACTCCACGGTTTTATAATTTGAGGAGGTTCCAGGGGTCCTCGGGGCTGTCCAGTAGAGCTAAAAGACTGGGAAAATGTCTGATGAGATGTTGGCAATCTGCCATTTGAACCCAACCTTGGGCCACACGGCAAGAGAACAGCAACAGTGTCATTGGATCAGCAAAGCCAGCCATAGAAAAGGAAAGGTGGGCAAACAAAAGTCTCCAGTTTGAGAACTGGCACTTTCCAGGCCAGCTTACGGGGTCTCTAAGGAACAGCACCACATTGACTCAACATCCTAGGATCCTAGCTTCCCTCTCTCTTCTGGAATTTCACTCAAGCCAGGGGTGGCTTTCCTTTAGAAGAGAGGAAAGCGGAGTCAACATTGAATGTGTTCAGTCATGCACTGGGCGCTCGACTAGGTGCCAAAATAGGTTATTTCAGTGGAACGACCAAAGAGGAACCTCAGCAAAGCAAAGTAACTAGCTGGCGACTGACAAAGCCAAGATTTGAACTCAGGTCTGATGCCAAAGCCCTCGTTCTTCCCACCACAGCACACAGTGCCTGAGACCGGAGTTTTGGCATCACCGGTTTGAGTGTTGACAGACGACACGGCAATCTTTGCTCTCACTCAACAAGTACGGTAAAATCTCATTGATTCCAATTCCAGGAATTCCAAAGTTGTGATAACTCGGAAGAAGGCAACGCTGCAAGTTTACCCTCGAAGGTGACCTAGTGAATGTGGTAGCATCAGTGAGACTGCATGGCGGGGCTTAAGTCCTGGGGAAGGGAAACTCTGTGTTTTGACTCAGCACACAATGAGTAGGAGACTAACGGGCGCTAAATAAAATGAATTTTGTGTATCACTGAAATATCTTAGTGGGACTTGTGATGAGAAAAACTTTGCCGGCAGTTGGGGCAGGGGAGTCCCTTAATACTGTCAAACAGAAGTGCACACCTCTCGGTACACCTTTGTCTTAATTTGGATGGGCCGCCCTCCACAACAAGAAATCAGAATTCGTGAGGTTTTACTGTACTTTGAAGCCTACAAATATAGACGAGCTGAAGACTAAGGGCATGCTCACTGCTTCTCGTAAGTCCTCTGCAGGCAGGTCTGACGAGAGCCTCAACAATCCCCGGACAGCGCGAGTAGACCACTTACGGAATGACCGCTGCAAGATGATGATGAGGTCTTGGATAACGAACTGCAGGAGGCGGGCCCCCGGATCAGTCTGCAGAGCTGCTCCAGCCACTCCTGCAAGTCCTGGTTGCTGCTGCAGTGGATCACGATTCTCTCCACGTTACCTGCATCGCCCACCGGGGAGCATTTGGAAACAAGAGCGAGCAGAAGCCTGAGCTCGCCTCCTTCATAAACAGACTCGACGCAACTAAGACTCGGGTGTCTGTTTTTAAGGAGGGTTCACACCTACGTGCTAACCCTGTGGAAACGTCTATGTTGGGGACAGGTCATGAAGTCAGGAAATAAATACCTGTATCTGATTTCTAAAACTGTCCTTGACTTCTACTGCTTACAGAATCTGAGGAAAGTAGTCTAAAACTTTAAACAAACTCACAGGGCAAAAAGTGAAGGACAGAGCCATCTCGTCCACAGAGAATACCGTAGTGCCTCAGACACTATTCAAAGTTGAACCAACATCTAATTTGGGCTCCCTACTGGGGAAGAAGGGGGTAAGGCCCCGGGGCCAACATCCCAGCGTCAGCCACTGTGCCGTGTCTGTGGAAAACGTGGAAATCACACAGGCCTGGCAAAAGGGACCCCAGGCCGAAAGGTCAGGCCTGGCATTTTGCTTGGTTTGTGCATTTACATCAGTCCGTTTTGTTATTTCTGAGGCCCAACAGTGGCTGTCTTAGGCAAGAAGAGATTGAAACTAATGGCAAAGCCGAGGCTTCTGAGTGGCCAGGAGACTGTGTTCTATCGCTGGGCCCTAATTATCTCAGGAGAGCTAACATACTATGCTGTGCCCAGGTAAAGCTCACTCATAGCCTTATCACAGAAAATAATGGCATTTATTTATTCAAATCCCACCTCGTCTCAAAAAGGATTTCAAGTAGCTACTTGAAAAAAGAGAAAATTACCTACCTGTGATTTCAAATGTGTTGTCATTCCCTTCGATTTCATCTAATCTAGTCACCACCATTCCTGCTACTGGTATTTTTCCCTATCAGAAAAAGAACATTCCCGTTAATTCTGTGGTTATATGCACGCCTGCTTATGTCTATTAGATTTTTCTGACCCTCTCAGGAATCCCTGCTGAATGACGGCTAGACAGATTTCTCTGGCCTGTCAACAGAGAGTATGTTTCCCTGCTTTCAGTTTTAATTAGACAAGAAAGCAAGGGGGAAATATGGGTTGTGTTTTGCTAACGCGCCCTAAACCATACGGTGGAGATTTACAAACAGCTTACTTTTTTCTAACACATTTGCAGGAGACTCAGTCAACAAAGTAAAGACTCAAAAAAAAAAAAAAAAGTCCAATTTTACGAAAATTAGTAATTGCTCTACCAGGCTGAAGGAAGTTTAACTTCCTAAGGAGTTTCACGACTTGCACCTCAGAACCCCAAATGATGTGATATGACTGCGACTAGACAGTCCCAGGAGTGGGTCCCAGCTTTATAGTTTCTCAGCAATAATGATACGAGATGAGCCCGTGAAACATGGCTGCTGATTTATCCGGTTGCAGACTTAGAGTTCTATTTAAACATTCATAACCTAGCTCACAACCAGAGCAGTGGACATTGAAGATAAACTCATTACAGCAGTATAAAGGTTTCTGATCTAAGGAACATCTGTTCTTATAAGCCGTTTAATTACAACAAAGGGTCAGAACACTCTGTGTTCTCTGGCTGGAGCTTTTAATGCCATAGTGGAAATATTGCATCTGGATGGAAACCTGTTTTCATTCTGGGTCCTGCTATTTGCTTTATATGAAATCTACTAACCTGATAGATAAAGCCACTCATCCGAGGACTTGCAGATAACATTATCAAGACACTTGAGAACAACAGGAGGTACCGCTCCTCTTTTTCCTAAAGTGAAATGAAACATGCTAAGCGGAGAACAGAAATTGGACATTTTATTTGTTAAGAATTTCAGGAGTCACTGTTGTGTAACCCAGAGCTTGTGAGGCAACGAAACATGAACAGTGACCTTTTAAGAAAGATACCCAACCTCAAAGCACCAAACTAGCTGAATTTTGCTTTGAAAGGAGTACAAACCCATGGTTTATCTCTCTTCTTCCTCTACAAAACAGTTAGGTGCAAATAACCATGCTTGGTTCCCAAGTACGCACGCCTGAGACGTCACAGGGTTCATGCCAAGGCACAAGGCTCTGGGGTCACAAAATGAAAATGATTTTACTTTAAAAAGGAGCAAAACAGAAGGGGCTTTCAGGCCATAGGAAGTTTCCTATGCTCTAGCATGTGTATTAAATTCTCATTCATAAAATTACTTTTACTCGGTAAGAATAAGATAACTATCATACCCATGTAATGGGAAGAAGTAAATACTTTTTGAAAATGGCATGAAAGGAAATTTCACACAGGAGGGCTTCTCTGAACCCCTTAAACAGATAGGCGATTAGTAGGTGCAAAAAAATTCTGTTCCGCTTACATGCCCAGCCATGTTAGGTGCAATGATCCTTATGCCTCTCTCCATCTCCTTCCTTGCACTTGAGAAGGGCAATCCTTCGAGGCTCACTCTTCTACCAAGTTCTCTGCAGCCTCTCACATCTTTCTCTTGCTTGGTTTCCTTCTGCAGACACTTCATCTCTTCCTTCTCCTTCCAGCAGCCTCTCCTGCTTAGCTAGTTTCTTCTCTTTTGCCCTTACCATCCGCCCATCCCCTGTCCCTCACTGGCCCCCACGGCTCCTTCTTCGTAACACAGGCCTGCCTCGCTGTGTTGCGCTTCGCAGATGCTGCCTTTTTTACGACTGAAGGTCTGTGCCAACCCTGCGTGGAGCAAGTCTACAGGCACCATTTTTTCCAACAGGCACCATTTTTCCAGCAGCATTTGCTCACTTCGCATCTCTGTCACGTTTTGGTAATTCTTGCCATATTTCAAGCTTTTTCACTATTACTGTATTTGTTCTGGTGATCAGTGATTATGACTCACTGAAGGCTCCGATGATGGTTAGCATTTTTTAGCAATGAAGTATTTTTGATGGAGGTATGTACTGTGTTGAGACATAACGCTATTGCCCGCTTAATAAACTACAGTACAGCGTACAGAAAACTCTCACATGCACCGCGAGACCGAGAACTTGATTTGACTCACTTCAGTGTGCTGTTGGCTTTGTGGCGGGGCTCTGGAACCGGACCTCCAGTGTCTCCCAGGTATGCCAGGACCCCGTGCCTTGACGTTCTCTTGCCAAATTACTTGCTCCCTTCATTTTTCTCCCCATTGATTCCTTCCTAACTGCGGCCCCACTGCCCTCTGGAAGTCATCAATAACTGCCTTCTAGCGAAATCCAATGGCTTCTTCTTGCTCTCCATACTCCTTGACCTCTGACCCTTCGGCAGCACTCAGCCGGCTGACCACTTTCCGTCACCCCTCCCTCCTGGGGTTTCCATAACAACACGCTCCCCCAATTCTCTGGGTCGGGCTCTTCCAGGTACTAGCTCCTCCTCCCTCCACCCGAGAGGTTTATCCCAAAGGTGTGAAAGACTAATAGTTAGACTCGCGGCCACATTAACCTTCCCCAGGGTATCTGCATCTTAAATGAGATTGCTTGTTAACCCCAAGTCATGAATCTCTGACAGAGACCTGTCAGGGACTATAGGGAGATGTTTTGGGATGGGGAAGGCAATTCTAACACCCAATAAATCATACCAGGTGACATAAGCAACCTTCCTCCCCTGCTCTGCCCCCTTCCTAAAAGACACAATCCATCTTCAGCCTTCCGTGCCTCTCTCTGGATATTTTCTTCCTAGGAAGGCACATCTGTCAGGAACAGCTAAATCTCTGCCTCCAGCTCTGCCCTCCCACCCACGTTTCTCTACCTTAGTAACAGCCGCCTACAAGACCTCTCCACCTGGAGACCTACGGCTGGTTACCTGCAAGTGAACAGGTCTAACATGACGCCATCATCTCCAGCCCACAGGTCACCGCTTCCTCTCCACTTGCCCTCCTAACCGGGCTCAGATTTGCCCCCTGCAGTTGTATTTTCTCCTCCACCACCTTCGTCGGCGCGGGGGGGGGGGGGTGCTTTTCACTTTGCAACCCAGCTGGTCCTTCTGTGGCCAGCCCCCTCCCCTCCAGTTTCCCTGAGGCCCGTGCCTGTCCGATTGAAGCATCATCAACTCCCCCTTCGCGGTGTGGATTTGAACAGCTCTTGCCCGATGCCTGGGGTTCTCAAAACCCGACCTCCGTCTCTTTCCCTCTCCCAGCACGCTTCCTCTGCTCCTGACCGACGGGCTTCCCCACTGTCCCGTGGCAAAAGGCCATGCTCCTGTTCTCTCCTGAGATAAGAATGGCCTCTACCTTACAAAATCCTCGCCTTTCTTCTTTGTGGCCCTCCTCCTCCAGGCCCAGCTCCATAAGGTCTTCTTGCTCTCCCCCTTCTCCGAACCTCTGCGGAATCCACTGTGGAGATCTGCACAACCTACCCTGACTACTTGGGTCTGTTCGCTAGTTGCAGCTTGTGTTTCGACCTGTTTGCAAGGCATTCCTTGAAGGCAGGGATCACCGCGGGTTCTCTCCGCCTATCTCCTGCAGCACCTAGTAGAGTGCCGGGCAAGGAAGAGCTGCTCAGTTTCTTTGAACGTTCAAGCACCTGACCTTGACGGAGAGACAAGTCAAAGAAGAAAAACAGGAAAGAGGAAAGATGGAAGCAATGGCACTGAGGTCTGAAACGTCTTACCTCGCACGTTCCATGCTGCACCATTACTTGTGACATAAACAGCACATTTCCCAAGGTTTTAATACTCTCTCCTTCCCAGGCCTGAATAGGCTCAGAAAGTATCTGCAACTCCAGCTGTTTTCTCTTTCTTAGGTCTTGGCACTGCCCCTACAGAACCAAAGCAGAACATAATGGGCTAGGAATTCTTGCAAAACAGACCCAAATCAAGACCAAAGTGAGATGAAGTTTTGGACTTTCAGATTTCCAGAGTCCCTATTCCTCAGCATGATGTGTCCCCAACAGACAGAAAGATCCACCATCCTAACTCTCTAGCCAAAGGTTTTGTGAGCAAGAGCTACTTTTGCCAGAACATCAAGATAAAGTGGTAGCAGGGGCCATGCATTTGTTTCGTTATAAGATTGATTTGATTCACTGTGGCACAGCCCTATACTTTAGGGACTAGTAGTAGATTGGTATGGGGAAAAAATACTAAATTAATTTTTGTTCCTAAAAGAACTGTGAAAAAGAGATACAACTGAATTTTATGCATACAAACTGAAAATACAAGCCAGGAAACAGTATGTGGGATATGAATACGATATATATAAATATCACTGCTTCAGAAAGCATGAAGTTATTTCTTAGAGTAATTTAACAGTATTCATTCCAAGTTGAATATGAAAATGAGCATATGGTTAGTTATGTTACTGTTTCCAAATAAATGTCATAGTTTTTTGGGGTGTGTTTTCTATAAAATCTCTGCTGCCCCTTTTAGCTATATGGCAACTGGAAGACATCAGTTCACTCTACACACATTTTTGAAGCATCTATACTGGGAATAAATATACTATGACCATCAAAGCAAGCTTCGCAACATGGAAAATGGTCAGAAAGACCTATTATTTTTTTAAAAAGGAATGTTACATTCAATTTACAGAGGACAAAATAAAGGGGACACAAAGAGTCATAAATGCCATGGCTGTCAGTTGGGCCGTTCAATTAGGCTGAGCCATGTAACTGTTTTTGACCTATGACAATAGCAATTTTAACCTAATACCTCACTCTGGTTTTCAACTTGCTGTTTACCTGTGGACACATCAGGTACTGATCTTCCGACAGCAATAAAAATGAGGTGATGGTGAATGTCCCATCACAAGCTTATAGCAAGAATCAATAACTAACCATGGATCGATCCCAACTACTTGGAATGCTACAGAAATGTCTAAAATGAAGCTAAACTTGGGGTGCCTGGGTGGCACAGCTGGTTAAGTACCCGACTCTGGGTTTTGGCTCAGGTCATGATCTCGGGGTCGTGAGATTGAGCCCCACATCCAGCTCCGTGCTCAGTGCAGAGTCTGCTTGAGATTCTCTCTCCTTCTCCCTCTGCCCCTCCCGCTTGTGCTCTCTCTCAGACAAATAAATAAATCTTTTAAAAAAGGAAGCTAAACTTAATCAATCACCCAAAGTAACACTATCTTTTCTCCTAAAATGCCACCAAGTGGTTTTACATCAGTGGGTTCAAGAAGACATTAACCATCACGCTCAAGATACAAGATTACAGGTAGCTTTGATAGCAATCTATATAAAGCAATTGCACTTTGGTAGGTTTTCTCCTTTTAGATTTGACGAAGGATTTCTTTTTCATATGCAAAGAATAAACTCACACCTTTTGGCATAAACAGATGAATCCAGTATCGATGCCAATCAGTGACTGACAAGCTACGCAGACATAAGGTGAACGACATGGGGGTAAAGACAAAGAGACAAAAGGAAACCCCCCACCTACACAGCAATGCTTAATGTGGCAGAGACTTCAAATGTGAGTGCTTTATGCCCGCAGCCTGGCAACCTTTCGTAGGTAAGCATGGTTTTTTTGGAAGACAAAATTAAATGAAGCAATCACTGCGATACTCTTGCTAAAGCTTATTGTTTCCATTCTAAAGACCTTTGCATGAGGAAAGAAACGTTACACACAAGTCACTCTCTTAGGAACAAAGCATACAAAACGGAGAATTATAATTTGAGAGCATCACCTACCATGAGAGTTTTGAATGCTATGATTGCTTTCAGAATATCCTGATGATCTGGATGCGTATCCTATTAAAGGAATACATTGTAAAACAATATTAAAGGAGAACAGATCAGCCGTTGTCAGGGGTCGGGGTGGGAGGAGGCTGTGGCCGCAAGAGACGGGAAATCTGAGAGGGTGATGGAACCGTCCTGCATGCCCATCACTGCGGTGGTCACAGGAATCTACACACGTGATAAAAGCCACAGCACTGCACGCCAAAAGTAGGAAGTCCATTTTACTGTAGGCAATAATTTAAAGATCACAAAATAAGACAGCACTTGAGCATTTGGCATCTCAGCGCCTCCAGTGACCAGGTGACCAAGAAACGAAGACAGCTGGTGGCGCTTCATGGATTTGGCAACAACATCCTAGATGTGGTTCCTGAGACTTTAGATAATAACTAACTGGCAGTTGGGGGCCATCATCAGGCCATGTTGTTAATAAATGACAAGAGGTAGGGAACTGTGGGAACCGAGTGGTGGGTAGAGAAAAATCAATCCCGTTTCACTTTCCTTCACAATCCTTCATTTTCCCTCTGCAGGCTCAACATGGCAGGTGGGAACAAAATTCCAGGTTTCATACCATTGTGCTCCTTTGTAAGCCATGGTAGTACCTATGGTCTGCAATTCCATGGTACTTATGACCCCAGCAAGCGGACAGGTTCAAGAACGGCTTTGAGGAATCCTTACGTCCATGACTGCTCATGAAGGGAAAGGGGAGATTCTTGCGGAGGCTGTAGACCTGATGTGGGGGTAAGATGTCTACCTGACCTCTGGGATTCAGCTGGAATAACGGAAGGACAAAGTCTGCTGCTCCACCAGCCTTCGGTAAGAAAACACAGAGCCGAACGGACCCACGTCAGGAGAAAGCATCTCAGCGGACGGCGAACTAGCGCTGAGGGAGGGTGTGGGTTAGCTGATGGTGGGAAATGGAAGGCAGGAGTGTAGATGGGCTCCAATTCAAGGAAGCCCAAGATAGAGGGTCCAGGCAGTGGGGGCGTGGGGGCGCATCTGGGGCTTCTCCGCCTCTAACTGAGTGTGTATTAGTACTCCAGCATTGAGCCCTAACAGAAACTGAGGCCACTGGTTTCTGGGTTTTTGCGATAAGCAAGGAGGGGCAAACCTCAAACGGTTCGGCAAACTGATTTAGCTTTTGGAAAGGCATCCAGAGGTCAACACCTTCCCAAGCCCTAACTGAAATTTCATTCCGGCAGGCTTTACTCACTAGCTCCCCACTGCCTCCAGCTTTCCGGCAGGTCAAATAACCTGAGAATGTGGTTTTGCTCAGAGGACGTGCTTTCAATCCTTACAAATGCTGACAAGACCGGCAGCGTGCAACCTTTTTCTTTAAAGATAATCAAACCCTTTAAAACCTCAAAACCTTTCCCCAGACACAGGAAGAGCAACTAGGGTAAACGCAGCCTCCCTCAGAGGGCCCTCCTCTCCCACCCACACCTCAAACACCCACGCTCGATGGCGCAAGGACGACTCTAGAAGCTATCCCTGTTGATTGGTTTTTAATAAAAGGATCGGGCCTCTTGCTGAAACAGTATTCCATGATCAGACCTTGTTGCCAGTCAACTCTAAGTTGATAAACACAAATGTGAGGGAACTTTGATGTAGGTCCATGGACACAAACACAGATCAACTAATACTGGACCCATTTATGAATCTTTAAGGAAATTCCAGAATGTTCCAGCATAATCCAGAGTCAGAAAGCTCAATGATCACAGGGCCCTCAAGATATTTATCCCTGTCTGTAGTGAAAGTGATATCTATATTTTCTATTGTTTTGCTTTGTTTATCTCCCCAAATCAGGTTGGTTCATATACCAGAACAACAGAAGATCTTGGTCAATTTTGACTGAACCACCATCTACAGAGGAGGAAAACCTAAGTCAGCCTGAGAAAAGCAGCAGCACCGAGGCTGGGAGGGAAAATGATCATGAACATTTAGTAGTAAAGGGAAAAAAAATTAATGACTCTGTGAATTGATAGAGGTGTGAATTAACTTGCTCATGGTAATCACTTCACAATCTCTACATATATTCAGCCATCCCATTGTACACCTAAAAAAATCACATTGTACAACCTAAACGTATACAGTTTTTGTTTGTCAATCACACCCCAATACAAGTGGAAAAAATAAATAAGTAAAAATAAAAAAATCTTCGGTGGGGGGAAGAATGCCCCCTTTTTATTTCGCTGCATTAAGAGGGAAACTAGAAGCCCAGCAAGAGAGAAGACTGGATCAAGTAAAATGCGAAACCAAGGCTTTTTCTGAATTCCTTAGTGAGGTTAGTCTGGAGGGAGACTGGCTGCTTCTTCCAGAGCAGAGGCCCATACCTTGCCTTCCCTTACCTCCATATGCCGTTCCAACTCTTGCAAGAGAGTAACATACTTTTCCAGTCGCATGAATGGTTTGCTGAGGCTGGTTGTTAAAATGAGGATACCTGGGCTGGATGCACCTTGACTTTCCATGAACTGTTCCAGATCATCACTAGCAAAAAAACGACCGCAGTTTTGTTACTGCTTCGTGTTCCAAGTAAAGAATTATCAACCAAATTATTGATTTATTATTAGAAGAATATTATTTTCCTGTACTTTGCACAATATAAAACCGAACAGAAATGAGTTTCATTAATCCAAATGCCGTCCAATTCACGCCAACTCCATTCAGTAAACCTTTACTGAGTTCCTGCTATGCAATCAGCCTTGTGTCCAGCACTGGGGCTACTGTGGTGAGCCAGATGCTCAGGATCCCCAGCTTCCTCTGCTCGTACAACAATCCTTTATTGACATCTACTAAGTAACAGGCTCTGGTCTCTGCTGGGGGATACAGCAGTGAACAAAACAAAAATCCCTGCCCTTACGAAGACTGCCCTGACGGACATGGGACATACAGTCTACCAGATGGCCCCAACGTATGGTTTTAGTCACTTCAAACGTTCTAGTTATTGGCTGGTCAATTGCCGAGGGTAGCAACTCACCGCATACTCCCTATCACCGGGCACCCACTTGTAATGTTCAGAATCAAGTTCAAAACTCAGATAGCTGCATGTGTGTCTGACTAACCACAGAGTCACTTAGCCTAGGATCTGAAACCAGTGCAGCAGGGCTACACAGACAGTTCTATAAGGCGGCAGCTTGGTTAAAAGAAAAAGACTATTCATATGTCATGAATTCTACCCTATAAGCTTGTGCTTCTTCTTTCTTCCTTTTTGCACCGTCTGGCTTGTCTCCTTTCCAGCAACGTGATACCGAGTCCTGGGGCTGCAAGCTCATTTTAATATTCATTTGTGCAAGGACCCCCACTGTCTACGGGGATGGCATGTTCTGAAACTTCTGCTTCTACCTTGGCCCCTTTTGCCTCCGTGCTTGCCCGTGCATATCCAATCAGTCTCAAGTTTATTCCTTTCCATTTGCACTGCCACTGCCTCAGTTCAGACCTTTATCTCTTCCCATCTGGTTCACTCCAAGAGTCCAACTGGTCTCCTGGCTCCCGGGCTTTTTGGCTTCCCAGCCATCCTGCAGACCACGGCTCTAATCCTGTTGCTTTCTACTCAGGAACCCCTGATTGCCTGCAAACCCAAGCCTGCACTTTCTAGCCTCCCACGGGTCCGACCCATCTCTCTCCTCACATGACTTACTTATTCTCCCTAGAAGACAGCTCAGGCAGGACAGTGCCTAACCATGGCATGTTGCAATCAGTGGTGAAACATGTTCAAAGAAACTTGCTATCAGCAGTAAAACACTGAGGGGGGGGGCAGGGATGGGTTGGATTGCAGGTTACCCCTATTCATAGACACATTCCCTTCTTGGGCTTTTGTGAGTGGGAGAGGAAGGGATGGGGTTTCGACTAATGCCCTGGCAACCTGGAGCCATGTAGGGTCACACGTATGTCAAAGGGAAAATGGGCTGGGAATCACTGCTTTCATGGAAGCTGGATCGTGTCTGAGTGGTCATGCCTGACAAGCCACACGGATTGTATCCGTTTTTGCCCCAGAAGCCCCTGGGAGGAAGGAGGTGCCCTGGACCTGGAGTCATAAAACAGGGCTGGTGACCCTGGATCAGTTACCTGGCCTCAGCTGACTCAAACCTACTTCCTACTAAAATTCTGAAGATTCACCATTGGGGTTTGGAAGGCGACTCTTTCATGTTAAGGTCTTCGGGAGTGCGTTTAATCCTATTTAATATGCGCAACGGCCCTTCAACCCAGGTGTTATCCTCATTTTACAGATGAGAAACCTGAGTCTCAGGAAGAGTGAGTAATCGGAAGTAAATGGCTAAGTTGGGGTTCGTGCCCAGGTCTGAAGTCAAACCCTCAAGTCTTTCCATGACACCACACGCCTCTGTATAGAAAAGGATTTTGTAAACTTTAAAGTAGTTTGTAAATGTATTTGTATTACTATTATTACTGTGCCAAGGCAAATACCTTGCTAAAATCACATCTTTAGAAACTACCATTAAGCTGTGATTTCCAGCTTAATGGAAACTCAATTGATGTTAAATTTCCAACCAAGAGCATAAAGTGCACAAAGAGGTTTAAAAATTCATTGCATATAAAATATAATTAGGAAAATAACTTGAATTTGGAGAGTGCATTTGAGTAGAAATGTAATTTAGAGAAAATCACTTTCCTAATTTCTTTTCAATTTGGTAAACAAGTCTTGTTTTTTCTTTCCATGACTAAATAAGTGCCCCCGTCCTCAATGTTCTACTCTAATTGATACAAGGCTTGCGACAATTAAAAGCAAATACTAACGCGTACTTTGTTATTACTTTCCATGCAGCATTCTAACTTTTAGGCTTGCTAAATATTATAAAAGAGTTGTTTTTTTTTTTTATTTTTCAACTTAACACGAGTTCATTGGCTGTTGGGGAGGAAATGAACATTTTACTGTGCAACAAAAGAATAAAACTACCTTAAGCTGCTGCCCATTACAATAACTAGATCCTGCAAGACACATTTTACTGAGCCAAATAAACTTAATCCACAAATTAATGTCATTATACAAAAATGTAAGACTCAAATTTATATTGTCGTACCAAAGAACAAGCTGTCTTTAAAGTGCGGTTTTTAATTTTATACAGCCTGTTGGAAATGTCAATGGGTTAAGGCTTGTTTTTCAAGCTTCACATGTTCTGTACACGTGATGTGATACAAGAGAAGCAGTTCTCAATGTATAAATGCTGTCTTAGACTCAACATACGTTTATCTCACAGAATGCAGGGTGCATGGGGCTCTGGGATGCTCTGGCTTGGGCTGGAAGGCTCCAGAAAACTATCTTACCTTCTAATACCTCTACAGAGCTTAACCATATCATATGAGAGTGTTTCTGTGGAATCTTTGCATAGATTTCTACTTTGAATGATGAGAAGTCTACCTAGAACATCTGGAAAAGGATCAGATATTCCCCCCTCCCCCCCCCGCCCCCACACACACCCTCCTGCCCACACCCCTATCATGGAAATCACTGGAAAGGGGCAAGTGAGGCCTGAGGAGCTGAAGGGCCCAGGCCTCTGGCCAGTGGAAAATCCCAGGGATGCCATGCAACTGAGTTGGGTGGGTCCCTATTACCCCTTTTTCATTAATCTAGTCCCAGAGAGCAGGCTGTCTGCTTCTTTTTTTGTCCCCACCACTTTTTATTTGTGATCAGTCTCACTCCCTTCCCCAGTTCTTCAAAGACACAGACAGGACCGAATCCAGTCTCAGAATGGTCCCTACGCTCCTTGTCCCCGAAGCAAGTACAGAACACAACTCTGGGTTTTTCTCAAAGTCTTCATTGCTGACAACAGGGTAAACAGAGTGACAACTAATAAGAGGAAAAGGGCACAGTGGCGACACAGTGGTGTCTGTCACTGCAACGGAGACGGAAGTACAGTTCAGACCTGTTACTTAGCACTCACTCTCCCCTCTCCTTGCTCTCTCTTTCAATCCGGGTCCCTTTCCCTCATGAAAAGGATGGGAGCCGCACCAAAGCACGGGAGAGAGGTGGGTATTTTTGTAAGAGAGAGCTTATTCCCAGGAAGAAACAAGAGCTACAGTAAGAAGCCTGAAGGGGAGAGAGAGGGGAAACCCCAAAAGACCTCAACCAGGGGATAACAAAAGACTGGGGCAGCCACTCAAATATATGTAAATATGGGGACACATCAAAGTTGGGGTCTGCTTCTATACCCATATTCAGCTAATACATTACTGCATTTTTAACAAGGTGCCAACAGGCCGTGAATTTTTAAAGCTGTAGAGCGTTGCCAAATGTCAGGCGCGTTGCTGGTATGATACTGCCATCTGCAGGCTGAAGGGAAGAACTTCAACCGACTGGCCTGCTCAGGCTGGAGGGATTTTCCAGGGTCTAATCATTCACAGATTCAGCAGGGAAAGAACAGAAATCCACCGATGTCCTTGTTTCAGCTGACACCTTCATCTAAAACGGGATTTTAGGGGCGCCTGGGTGGCTCAGTTGGTTAAGCAGCCGACTCGGTTTCAGCTTAGGTCATGATCTCAGGGTCATGAGATGGAGCCCCAGATGGGGCTACACGCTCAGCAGTGAGTCGCCTTAAGTTTCTCTCTCCCTCTCCCTCTGCCCCTACCCCTACCCCCACCCACTCTCTCTCTCTAAAGTAAATAAATAAACATATTTTTTAAAAAAAGACAATAAAACAGGATTTTAGACCGAAATTTCTGTAAATTTCATTCAACTCTACCTTGCCTCTACTAGTCAGCATAAATCACCACAAAATGCATGTAACAGAGCTGAGATTATATTAGAAGCACATCTGGGGAAACCCCCAAGTATTTCAATTTAATTTTTACTCCTTACATGCAAATTAAAGGTAAGATTAAAAATTCAGTTCTATGGGACTCCAATGAGTCTTCCGTCATTTCAAGGGATATTTTAAGATTCTCAAAAAACACCACAAACTAAAATGAAGCAAATAGGATATGATAATCCCCCCAAAGTTGAGAACCTCTAAATTAACTTTAAATCATAATGTTTGAAGGAATCTGTACTGTTATTATAAAATTAAATTCCTAATGTGGGTAAATGCAGTCAGTAACATTTCAGCACACAGAGTTACAATAGAAACTTCACTGAACACTACCATTTCTTTCTGGAATTGCTATTCTCAGATTAAAAGGAAAAGAGGGGCATCTCTTTTTATTGGTATTCAGAAATTTGCCCTTATATACGCAAGATGTTTATGTATCCACCACAGGAAAAATGCTTCTGGATCTTTTTTTTTTCTTCATTGAAGACAGGTAGTAAAATATTAAAACATTCCCGGAAATGATAAAACCAAATTCAGAACTGTGGTTCCCTGTGGCCTGGGAGGGAGGGGCAGGAAGGAGCAGGGAATAGGAGAGAGTACACACAGGACTCCAACTGAAGCTAGGATTTGTTAAGCTGACTGGTGACTTGATTTTATCTCTGTTTTTCATCTGCTGGAAATACCGCATACCTTTCTTCTAAAAAGCAGCTAGTAGCCGGTAGCAGATGAATACAGTAGAAATGAGGAGTGGCTACAACTACCTTGTGCTAGATGCTGGGTCCTTTGTAGACATTATCTCATTTAATCCCCACACAAACCCACTTTGAGCTGAAGAAGCCAATTCTTGGCCAGTGTGGCTGAGAGGTTGGAGGCTTCCTTCTCTACTCAACACCCGCCCCCCGCCCCCGCTACCCCACCCCACCCCCGCTCACACACACATAGGGAGGAGGCTCTACCCCAGGACTGGCAGGCTGAAAACACTGGGACCCAACACCCTCACCCCCACTCACTTGTTGGGCAGAGGTTCTGTGCTGGGAGAGGCAAGCAGAGAAGACCAGAGGCTAGTGGCACAAAGATTTTGCCCAGGGAGGAAGACAGCCTATAGGAACGGAGAGTTCTGAAGCTCTCCCCAGAGGAACTGGTTTTAGTTGAAAAAGAGTGTGGGGGAGGGGCGCCTGGCTGGCTCAGTTGGTAGATCATGCAACTCTTGATCTCAGGGGTCATGAGCTTGAGCCCCACATTGGGGGTAGAGCCTACTTTAAAAAAAAAGAAAGAGTGTGGGGGAAATCCAAGCCTAAAGGCTCTTGCAAAAACAATGAAGATTTTGGTGGCAAGCAAATAAGAGGATGATGGCAGTTCGTCTTAATTAAGAGCAAGAATCTAAACCCTAGGCCAATTAGGTTACAAGAAAGAACCAAGGAAAGAGACAGCTAAGAAGGGTCAAAACAAACTTCAAAGACTGGTCTCAAAAGCTACTTCGTTGGATCAGATGACAGATCAATTTATGCCCCCAGGGAATTGTCAAAAACATGAGAGCAATCAGCCGGAAATTAGTGGAGCCTAACAGCTGGATGTGATATGGAACTGGGGTAGACAGCTTATCAGGAAAATCAGGGAGAGATGGGCAAAGAGAACCCTGCTAATAAAACCACTGTCCTTTCAGGATGACTGTGTGCATGACCAAGGCTGGGTCCTCCGAGGAATGACATCAGAGGTGCACACTGTGGGCAAAACAGACCTCACTAAAAGAGTCTATCAAGTCACTAGACAAACAAAGAAGCAAACAACAACAAAAACACAGCCCCAGGAGGGGAGAAAGGAATCAGTGTCCAGAGTTGCTAAACCTAAAATTATTGCATAAAGTGTCTAGTTTTCAACAACAAAAAAATAGGTAACACACAAAGAAACAGGAATGTGTGACCCATATATAGGAGATACAAAGAGACAACAGAAGTTGTCTGTGAGAGTGACAAAATGTCAGACTCAACAAAGACTTCAAAGTAGCCATTATAAATGTGTTCTAAGAACAAAAGGAAACCAGCCATGCTTATAGAATTAAAGGAAGCTATAATGACAATGTCTCACCAGAGAGTATCAGTAAAGAAACAAATTATCAAAAAAAAAAAGAACCAGGGGCGCCTGGGTGGCTCAGTTGGTTAAGCAACTGCCCTCGGCTCAGGTCATGATTCCAGGGTCCTGGGATCGAGCCCCGCATCGGGCTCCCTGCTCGGCGGGAAGCCTGCTTCTCCCTCTCCCACTCCCCCTGCTTGTGTTCCCTCTCTCTCTGTCTCTCTCTCTCTGTCAATTAAATAAATAAAATCTTTAAAAAAAAAAAAAAGAACCAAATGGAAATTCTGGGGTTAAAAAGTACAATAACTGAAATTTTAAAATTTGCTGGAGCTGCTCAGTGGTAGATCTGAACTGGCAAAAGAAAGAATCAGTGACTTTGATGATAGATTCAGAGAGATAATGCAATCTGAGAAAACGGGGGGCAGAGGGAACAAATAAAGAAAAATGAACCAGCTTCAGAGAAATGCAGGACATCTTTAAGCACAATAAGACATGCATCCTGAGAGTCCTGAATGAGAGGAGAGAGAGAATGGAGCAGAAAAAAATATTTGGAAAAAAAAATGACTGAAAACTTCCCAAACTTGAGGAAAATGTTACTCTACATAGCCAAGAAGCTCAATGAGTTCCAAGTAGGAGACACGCAAAGAGATCCATATACAAATTATAGTAAAAATGCTGAGAGACAAAAACAAAAGAGAAAGAGAAAAACAACTCAGCATGGGCTATGGAACCTGAATAAGAATAACCGCTAATTTCTCCTCAGAATTAATAAGGGCCTGGAGGCAGTGAAATGACATACTCAAGGTAAAGAAACAAAACTGCCCACCAAGAATTTTATATCCATTCAAACTATCTGTCAAAAATGTAGGTGGAAAGAAAACATTCCCCAATAAACAAAAACAGAGAATTCTTTGCTGGAAGACCCACCTTACATGAAATATGAAAGTTAGATGATAAAATCAAGTAAATCCAGATGTAAATTCAAATCCACACAGAAAAAAAAGACCAGCAAAGATAATCATGCAATTATGAAAGACAGTATAAATACCTATTACTCCTTTTTCTCTTAACTAATATAAAAACAAATGTATAACGCATATACATTTCATATAATCATATCATGGGGCCTGTAACATATAGAAATATATTTTACAACCACAGCACAGTGGAGGTGGGTGGGAGGAAAGCTCTATTGGAATAAGGATATGATACCAGATAGTAACTCAAATCCACAGGAAGAAATAAAACACATAGTAAATGGGAATGTTAATGGAACAGATGCTCTAAATATATTCTTGTTCTCCTTTCCTCTCTCAGTTTCATTAATACACATAAAATTACATCAAATAATATTTATAGCAATGTTACTGGGTTGGTAGCATAGAGAAGTAATATGTATAACAATAGTAGCCCCAAAAAGGGAAGACGACACAGAGCTATACAAGGAATAACATTAGTATATCTCGCTAGAATTAAGTTAGTGTGAATATAAAGGAGATTCTGTTAAGTTAAGATTATATATATATATATATATATATATATATATATATATATAGAAAGTCTCTGAGCAACCACCAAAGAAAGGAATTCAAAAACTCACTGAAAGACTTCTGGTTTCAGCTCTGACATGTAGAGTTTGGAGGGCATCATTACTATTCTCACAAGAAAAAACACTGAACTATCTGAAAATCAATGACTTTTCTTAGATCCACTGGGAATTGAGATCACAGGGAAAACCACCCCCCTCCAAATCTGGAAGGACCGGTAAATACAGAGAATTAAAACAGAGCTCCACTTCCCTGAAGGAGAAGCCACTGGAGCCAGTAACTAGTTGCAACATTCAAATGGTAGTTTTGATGAATTTAAGAGTCTAAGTGTGGACTAGCTGGGCAGTTAAAAACTCTTGACCCAGTCTCGAGATTCCAATACTTTTGTGGGTTTTGCATCTAAGAGCCCATGCAAGTTCTCATGGTAAAAATTGGAGAAAAATCCCATTGTGTACTGTTCTTACACTTAAAAATTTGTTTAAGAGGGTAGATCTCTGGGGCACCTGGGTGGCTCAGTCGGTTAAGTGTCCGCCTTCGGCTCAGGTCATGACCCTGGAGTCCCAGGATCGAGTCCCAGGGTGGAGTCCTGCATCAGGCTTCCTGCTCAGCGGGGAGTCTGCTTTTCCCTCTGACCCTCCCCCCTCTCGTGCTTTCTCTCTCTCTCACTTTCTCTCTCAAATAAATGAATAAAATCTTAAAAAAAAGAGGGTAGATCTCATGCTATATATATATTTTTGCCACAATAAAAATAAAAGGGAAAAGTTTTTTTAAAGTGGAGGAGAGGGGCATCTGGGTGGCTCAGTCACTTATGAGTCCGACTCTTGATCTCAGCTCGGGTCCTGATCTCAGGGTCATGAGTTGACGCCCCGCCTTGGGCTCCATGACGGGAGTGGAGCCTACTTAAAAGAAAAAAAAATAGTGAAGGAGAAATAATACTTCCTCAGCAAACAAAAACTGGGGGAAATTATCACCAGTGGACCACCTTTGCAAAAATTGTTAAAAGAAGTTCTTTAGAGAGAAGGAAACTTAGATCTACATAAAAAAGGAAGAGTGTCAGAGAATACCAATAATTAAGAGTCAGATTCATAACTGCCTGAGCCACTTTAATAGTATAATATGCTAGGAGAGAAGATAAAATGAAATCATATAAAATATTTAACTAAAACCAGAGAAGTCAGTAAAAGGGGGGTAGTAAAGAAACAAAGAACAAGTACAATGAATAGAAAACAGTTATAAACATGGTAAACATGAATCCAACTATATCAATAATCACTTTAAATGTAAATGGTCTCAATATGCCAATTAAAAGACAGAGATCATCAGAGTGGATTAAAAAACAAGACTCAACGGTATATTGTCTATATGACATTGACAGAATAAAAGGAAAAGGAAGCAAAAGATATATAAAAAAATAGCTGGATTAGCTACATTAATTTCAGAAAAAGCTGACATCAGAACAAGGAAAACTATCAGGGATAAAGAGGGAGCATTACATAAAGGTAAAGGGCCAATTCTCCAACAAGACAAAACTATCCTTAACGTGAATACACCTAACAACGGAACATCAAAATACATAAGGCAAACATTGATAGAACTGAAAGGAGAAATAGATAAATCCACTATTGTGGTTAGAAACCTCAACATCCCTCTATCAATAATCAACAGATCCAGCAGATAGAAAATTAGTATAGATATAGCTGAACTGGACAGCACTGTCAATCTAATCATCTAATTTACATTTATAGAATACTTCATCTAACCACAGCAAAATATATATTCTTCTCAAGCTCACGTGGAACATTCACCAAGACAGATCCAATTCTGAGACATAAAACAATGTAACAAATTTATAAGGATAGAAGTCAACAAAGGGTGCTGGGACATTAGACATAGACATGCAAAAGAATGAAGTTGGACCCCTACCTCACACCATATGCAAAAAGTAACTCAAAAATAGATTAAAGAGCTAAATGTAAGAGATAACACTATGAAATTCTTAAATAGGCATAAATCCTCATGACCTGGATTAAGCAATACTTATTTAGCTATACCATCAAAAGCACAAGCAACACATATTGGACATCATCAAAATTAAACTTAAAACTAAAACTTTTGTGCTTCAAAGGACACCATCAAGAAAGTGAAAAGACAACCCACAAAGTGGGAGAAAAATTTTGCAAATCATGTATCTGATAAGAGGAATGTAAAGAAGAATATATAAAGAAGTGTTGCAACTCAACAATGAAAAGATGAGTAGCCCAACTAAACAATGGGCAAAGGATTTAAACAAACATATTTTCAAAGAAGATATTATAGCCAACAAGCACGTGCAACTGTGCTCAACATCGTTAGCCACTGGACAGAAGGAGAGTGACTGCTACTGGCTACACAGTTGCTTTGGGGGAGATAAAAATGTTTTGAAACTAAACGGTGGTGATGGTTGCCCAACCTGGCAAATATATTAACAACAACTCAATTATACACTTTATTTATTTATTTATTTTAAAGATTTTATTTATTTATTTGACACAGAGAGAGAAACAGCGAGAGAGGGAACACCAGCAGGGGGAGTGGGAGAGGGAGAAGCAGGCTTCCCGCAGAGCAGAGAGCCCAATGCTGGGCTCAATCCCAGGACCCTGGGACCATAGACCTGAGCCGAAGGCAGACGCTTAACTGACTGAGCCACCCAGGTGCCCCTCAATTATACACTTTAAAATGGTGAATTTATGGGACACCTGAGTAGCTGAGCCGGTTAAGCATCCAGCTCTTGATTCTGGCTCAGGTCATGTTCTCAGGGTCCTGGGATTGAGCCCCGCACGGGGCTCAGCACTCAGCAGGGAGTCTGTTTGAGGATTTCTCTCCCTCTCCCTCTGCCCCTCTCCCCAGCTCGTGTGTGCATGCATGCACTCTCTCTCTAAAACAGATAAATAAATCTTAAAAAAAATAAAATGGTGAATTTGTGGTAGGTACATAATTTCTCAATAATAAAACAAATAATCCAATTTTAAAAATAGGTGAAGGATCCGAATAGACGTTTCTCCAAATGAAGATATACAAATGGCCAATAAGCCCATGAAAGACACTTAACATCATTATTCATTAGGGAAATGCAAATCAAATCACAATGAGAGATCACTTTACACCCATAATGATGGCCGTAATCAAACAGACTGATAATAACAAATGGTGGGGATGTGGAGAAAATGGGACTCTCTGACACTGGTGGTAGGAACATAAATGGGTGCAGCCACTCTGGAAAACAGTCTGACAGTTGCTCTGAAGGTGAAAACAGAAGAGTTATCATATGACCTCGCAATGTCACTCCTAGGAATCTACCCAAGAGAAGTGAAAACATACGTCCACCCAAAGACGTGTAGCTGATGTTCAGAGCAGTGGATTATTCACAATCCATATGTCTGCAAATTGGTGAATGGAAGAACAATATGCAGTATCTACATAATGGAATCTTCTGTGGCAATTTAAAAAACGAGGTACTGGGGCGCCTGGGTGGCTCAGTGGGTTAAGCAACTGCCTTCAGCTCAGGTCATGATCCCGGGGTCCTGGGATGGAGCCCCGCGTCGGGCTCGGGCTCAGCAGGGAGTCTGCTTCTCCCTCTCCCTCTGCCCTTCCCCCTGCTTGTGCATGTGTGCTCTCTCTCATATAGATAAATAAAATCTTTTTTAAAAAGTAAAAAGTAAAAAAAAAAACAATGTACTAATAAGTGCTACAACATGGATGCAGCTTGAAAACATTACAAGAGAAGAAAGCCAAACACAAAAGGCCCTATGCTGTGTGATTCCACTTAAATGAAATGTCCCAAATTAGCCGATCCAGAGTGACGTAAAGGACTTTAGTGGTTGCCTTGGCCCGGCAATGGAGGGCGCCTGCTAATGAGTATGGGTTTGTTTGGGGAGTGATGAAAATGTTCTCCAATTGATTGTGGTGATGGTTGCCCAACTCTGAATATGCTAAAAATAATTCAACTGTATGCTTCAAATGGGTGAATTGCATGGTATGTGAAGTAGGATTCAATAAGGCTGGGAGATAAAAAAGGAAATGGTAACATTTTCTTTCTCTTTTTTTGGTAATGTTTTATTTCTTAAGCTGGGTGGTGTGTACATGGGTGTTCATTTTATTGTAATTCTTTAAATTTGCATTTAAAGTATTCTTTGTAGGTAAAATATAGATCTCAATAAAAATACTGTTTTTAGGGGCGCCTGGGTGGCTCAGTCGTAAGCATCTGCCTTCGGCTCAGGTCATGGTCCCAGGATCCTGGGATCGAGCCCCGCATCGGGCTCCCTGCTCCGCGGGAAGCCTGCTTCTCCCTCTCGCACTCCCCCTGCTTGTGTTCCCTCTCTCACTTTGTCTCTCTCTGTCAAATAAATAAATAAAATCTTTTAAAAAAATACTGTTTTTAGAAGTCTGACAGACCTAGATGCTAATTCTGGCTCAACCACTTAAGAGCTATGAGCTCTCTGGCCAACTATTTGACCTTCCAATGTCTTATCTGTAAAGCAGGGATGGTAGTAATAGTAATTCCCTCATAGGCTCTTACGTCATGCGCCTGGCGTGCTGTCAGTACTATTATTAGCCAATATTAGCTCTAAGGAGTTGAGCCACTTGCCTAAATAACTCAGAATCATGGCCTCTCTTTCTTTAAACTCCAACTTCCATATTTGCTATTCCACAAGAATTCATGACTTCGATCAGGGGAATAAAATGGACCTTCAAGTGGGACCCACTGAATTCTACCTTTAAAATGTCCTTACTTAATGGCTATATAAAGTCAATAAAGCTCCTTTTTAAAAGATTTATTTATTTATTTATTTATTTATTTATTTATTTATTTGGGAGAGAGAGTGAGAGAGCACAAGCAGGGGGAGTGGGAGAGGGAGAAGCAGCCTTCCCACCGAGCAGCGAGCCCGCCGTGGGACTCGATCCCTGGACCCTGGCATCATGACCTGAGCCAAAGGCAGACGCTTAACTGACTGAGCCACCCAGGTGCCCAAGTCAATAAAGCTCCTAACAAACCAGGACAAAACCAAAATTTCCACCACTTCTGAGGGTTTGTGTCAACTGGTGTTCCAGTCTGGCCCTGGGGGTTCAGGTCTGAGCCAGATTAAGAAAAGAATATTCTTTCCAGTCGTGAGCAGCCTCCAGAATCCATATGCATTCTGAGTCTGGTCTCCAGGTTACGTCCTAAGAGACTCTGTGTGGTGAGAGACACGCACCCCCCCCCGCCCCTGCTAGATTTCTAGCACATGATTTCAAAGTTCAAACTGCATCTTTAAGCCTATCATCCAGGGTTCTGGCCCAGATGAATGCGTCTGTGAATGTGTCAGGGATGGGGAGTCAGGGGGTAAGGAAGGGTAGGAGAGATATGAACTTATCTGGGTCCCTTGCAAGGACTCTTAAAGGAGATACTGTTTCGTTGTTCCCCATGAATTGGAAACAATTTATATTCATGTACAAATATTATCACAGCCCGTTGCTTAAAGTGCTTGCCAGATAGCTCACCCTGCTAGTTTCCTTCCACCTTTCCATGTTAATGAGTATCTGCCTCTGAGCCATAGCGCTGTTGGAAATTTCCCCCACTCGCCAAAGGGAAAGTGAAAAAGAGACGAAGCCAGGCACTCTAGCTATCTGCCAGTAACTCAGATAAACCATTCGCTGGGACAGGAGAAGGCTCAAACACCGGATCTAAATAGAGTTTGGCTTCAGGAAAGCCTTCCCTGATGCTACCCTCCCCCTACACGAAGCTGAGACCACATTGCAAAGTCTTGTGGCATCTTTTTAATTTACCCTTTTGTAATACCACGTTTATGACGTTTAAGTTCATGTCTGTATTTCTCTTGAGATTCTGTGTTCCAGGAGGGGAGGGACTTCCTCTTCCTTGTTGACTGCTGTATCCCCCATCAGCTAGTACAGGACCCTGCCCATAGGAGATGCTCCGTAAATTACCTATTGCACGGACAGACAAGCAATCGGTGGAACGACAAATTAATTCCTGCAGCGATGAAGGGGGATGATCAAAAGTTCAACTGGAGACCTTGGATTTCCAAATGAAGCGGTCCTAGGAAAGGATCTCACGGTGGAACAGCTTACCTGGGGAAATGGTACAACTCACCTGTGCTGTGTGAGCACATTGACAGCTGAAGGATGATTTGCACAGTAAGCCAGGTACATAGATTTAAAGTGAGGCATGAGGTTCAGCAGGCAACCTCCTACTTTGTGCTGATTTTCTGGAAACCTGGAGGTGAGACAAGATGAAACACAGAATGTAAAATAAGGAAGAGGATTCCAATGAAATCTGGCGACACACGAACCTTCTGAATTCTTTTGCCAAAGTGAACAGAGAAACTAGATTATAACCACTTTTGCCATGGAATGCAAGTTCTTGACTGCCGCTTTATTATTATTATTATTTTTTGAATGGGGTAATTGACCATCACTTCAAACTCGAGCCGCCAAACATAGCGCCCATATATAGGGGCCAGATACTTACTTGAAATGACCAGGGAGGGTTGTTTTTTAAAGATATTTGTTCAAATTACAATATTCAAAATTTTAGCCGGGCACACACAAAAATACTCTTGGCTAATTTATATGAAGTTCAAGTACAGACAAAAGTAATCAAATCCCAAACTGACACATCAGAAAGGAATATTATGTAGTCTTAGGGGCTTGGCGGCTGCTAGGCAGGATGGCCTCAAGGCTTTAATTTTTTTAAGTTATAAGCCACCTGTTTTCATTTGTAGACCAATCAGAAAAGTGAAAGAAAGAAAAAAAAATTACTCAGCATTCCACCATTCAGAGACAGCTATTAGAACAATTTTGGCATATTCCTTGGTCTTCCTTCTACATGTTTCTCGATAAAATGGAAAACAAAGATTACAAGTCTAGTTTGTAATCGGTTCTTCTCACTTACTGACTTATCTTTCCACGTCAATAAGCTGGATCCCTATCAGCATTGAGGACGGCCCCTCAGGCCTCTGGTGTGGGCTCTTACCATCTTCCTTCCCGGATGACCACCTGTATCCCAGAAAGCTCAAGAAACAGGCAATCACCCCGGTTTCCCTGTAGATGATGAAAGTTGCCAACTTCTCTGAGATACAGTGCTTGGAAAATTAATCTTGCTACAGAACTATATGCCTGATGATCATTACAGTCCATTCTGCAGTATGAAGCTGAACACCTCAACCATCGAGCTAGCCTTCCAGTACGTATTGTGGTTCACATAAAGATATACTTTCCTTTCCCCACTTTTTGTGTATTTCAACTGTTACTATAATAGACAAGATACCAGGCGTGATTTAAAGAGAAAAAGCCTCTTATGCAACTGAATGAATCACCTGACTAACTTTTCCAAGTAATTTGCAATGTACAAAAGAAAATATCGAATCAATATCAAAGGCAACGTCCCTGGTCAATGGAGAGCTTATCTGTCTCTCATACTGACCAGGAGCAGTAAACCGATACAATTTTTAAATAAAGTCAGAAACAATTTACTCCATGTAGAGCCCTGATATACAACCAGGGGTTTGGCTCTCCCTAGCGCATTTTGTCTATACTGGGACAATTTATCAACGTTGTAATAAATGAGTAAATACAAAGTGTCCCTATCTAAGACAACAGCTAGCAGGAAAAGAAAACACACCAAAGAAATGGTGTTGCTAGCTATTCTAAGGGCAACATACAACACTTACTTGGAACATTCTTCCAAGGCTTGGCAGAGCGTCTGTTGAAAGGAGCATACTTCCTCGAAGTTCCCCAGTAAAGATGTAAATTCCACAGTACTCAGACTGAAAAAAACAAACAAACAAACAAACAAACAAACAAACATAGTTTCAGTGGATAGAACTTCAGGATGATTCCAGTTATCCATCTCTGGTCTAGTGAGCTGATAATTTGCTAAAAAAAATTGGCAAATGGGATGAGGGAAGCAATCCCTAGATTTTAACTTTCGCTTTTTAATTTACATCAGCTCTGTGGTCTTAAACAACATTTAAAAGCATCCTTCCTTGATTTCCTTTTTCTACAATAAGAATAATGATCCTAAACAGGTGTTTATTAAAGACATTTAGGTGTTTTACAATGCAATGAGTGAACAGATAATAAGGGTGTAATATCTAAGTATCTCAATAGGCAAAATACATCATGGCTGGGGATCAATGCAAACAAGTTTGAGTATTCTAGAGGAGCTGGGAGAGTAACTGAAAGATACTATAAATGCTCATAGACTGCACAGGGAAAAACCACAAAATCCAGTTTCTCTCAATTTAAAATGCTCATAAATCAACAAAAGGAAATCTTTATCAGAGGAAGCAGAGGAGAAGAAAATAGTACCGATTTGTTTGTTTGTTTGCTTGTGGAATGGAATGGAGCAAATAAAGGCAAATGGAACAATTTTATCCAGAGCCTCCGTACTATGAATTTTTCTCCATTCTTCCCTCCCAAACGGTAGGTGATACAACATATGCCAACACTACTCACACAAGCACTTCACACCTCTGCAGGCATCTCACAAATATTTTTATTTTTTGTATTTTGTATTATATTTTATTCTTTTATATTTTATATTTTAACCTGACAACAAATTCATGAGGTAGGCGCTATGGTCTCCATCTTACATGTAAGGAGACCCGGGCACAGAGAGGTTAAGCAAATCACCCAGTGTCACAAAGCCAGTGAAGGGTGAAGCCAGGATTTAAACCCCAACATTCTAGCTCCAGAGGCCATGCTCTTAAACGCTTTTTGGGAGAAGACTTTTCTGAAGACTTAAAAGGCCAGTGTCGGCCACGTGTTCTTTCTTCTTCACATCGTAATACGAGGGGAGTGTTTCCAAGAGTGATTTTTGCTGACAAAGCAAAGGAAGCCCCACACAAACGTTACCAGTAACCCCTTGAGCATCAGAAGCGCCCAGTTCCTCTGCCATCATGCCCTTCTGAACCACAAGCTGGAAAACCCCTAGCATGGGTGTCAAAAGCGAAACCTTCAGCCAGCCAGCTTCCCTGACTTTCCTCCCTCATGGCCCCAAGAAGCTGACTGGGGGGCCAGCTTGAACCTGATCAGGGACTTTCTTGGCCCCCTCAGGATCAGACAGTAAACAGTCTGGTTTGCTCCAGTCGCTCTGGGGTCCATAAGACAGCCGGTGGAAACTGACCCTGACTGCATTCTGAATTTATATGGCAACAGGGAAGTTCTGAGTCAGGCTCTCTCGCCTCCTTCATTTGAAATCTTACCATCTCCCCTCCCAGGGTCACCACCTCGGTTTCCTGCCTCTGCCTGTCACCTCCACAAAATGGAAGGCACATTTCAGTCAGTGGCAGGAGGCGCGGTGCGTCGAGTCTGGCGGCTTACTGGCTGTGTGATGGGTATAGCAGTAAGCCTCTCTGGACTTCAGTTTTCTTATTTGTTCAATGGGGACAGTCATTTCTTCCAGGGCACTAGACCCAGTGATTCATTGAGGTTCCTTCCATTCAGCTCTAAGAAGTATGATTCACAGGATTCACTTCATGTTTTACATAATAATAACAAAAGACACTTTGTTGTTGATTGCATTTCAACTCTTACAAAACATGGGAATACAAAATCCTTTCATACTGAAGTGAGATTCCCACAGTGCATGGAAAATAACCAACTGGGAAATTTAGCAAGACCTTATGCCTTAGCAAACATGATTTGGAAAAAAAAGGGGGGGGGATTGTGAAATATGTTAAACTTATTTAAGCCTGAAGTCCAGTAGTTGAGACAGCTGTCCAGCAAAAGTAAACTCTAAATGAGGGGAAAGAGGAGGCTTTTGTCCTCCAGTATGTGGGCCCACGGCTCAACTTTCTATCTGACTTATAGATTATAATCTCCAGTAAAGTGTAATCAATTAAAATAAAAACACAAACGCCGTTAGCCACTACATGCTAAATAGGCCATGCCTACAAGCACACACACAAAAAAAGGTCAGTATTTTTCTTCTGTGAAAACGAAGTTTTCATTTCAAACCTCAGTCACTTCTAAGACCAGAATAAGGTTTGAGTATTTTATTTAAAACAAAACAAAACAAAACATTTGCACAGCTCTATCATTCTCTTTGGCCTGGGTGAAATACGAGCTCGAGGTGCCCTTACAAACATTCACAAAATGCCACACTTTTTCCACTCTCAGACCGTAGGAAAGAGTTTCTGCCCCAGCAAGCAAAGGTCAGGGGGAGCATGAAACTTTCCAGTTTACATGTTTTCTGCATAAAAACACCAGCAGGTCCTGTTTGTGCCAGGTAAAACTGCATGTATCGCTTTTAAAATGTACAAGATAACAATTGTGGCAGATAGAAATGCAGATGTGCTCATTCCTTCCACAGCCAAAAGAGACAGAAAGCCAAGCTCTCCAGCAGCAACATCTTGCGTAATTTCCGCTGCCTTGACCATGTTCTTGGCAACCTGTGATCTGTGGAAATTCTTCTAAAGGGCAAAATCAATTATTCAGTGACATAAGAGCAATGACTCTGGATGCTGACATTATCTTGCTTTATTTAGCAAGGGGCTTAAAATGTAAATCTTACTTGTTATTGGACTGCAGGGGTCTTAAGTAAGTGACAAGTAGAGACTGAAGTTCTTTAGCATAATCCTTTTCAGTGTCCAAAATGTTCTGTAACACCTATAGAGAAACAAAGGTCAAGGTCAAGATTTTGTATTTGTCAGGACAGTCCAAGGTAAGATAGAGCTTTAGATCTTTTAACCAAATTACTAGGCTAGCACTGTAGTAAAAGTAAGCAGCGCAAAATCTGAATGCCCTTTGTTTCATTCTAGCAAACTACTTTAATAATTGCACGACCACTGGTTATATTGCATAATTCACATGAATACAGTTTTTCACAGTTACTCATAACCGGAAGGACCTGGCCATTTATTTACACAGCGCTGTTCAGAATGCTTTCATGGGCTTTAAATCATTTATCCTCGGGAAAGGTCTCAGTTAGCTAACAAAGGGTCATATGCCCATTTTATGGATGAGAACACTGAGACCAGCTACCTTAAGACATACAGAATTTATGTCAGGATAATTTCACGATAACTGAGGTCAAATACCACAAAGGATTCTTCTTTAAGGTCTCGATAAGACCTTTAGGGGACAATACCTGAGGCCACAGGGAATTGTTAAGTAGAGTTAGAACCGGTCTTTTAAGAAAGGCAAAAAGTGCTAGCATGAACAGTTCAAAGAGAAGAGGAAGCTGAAGTGGGAGGAAATTAACAAGGGGAATAAAGCATTATGAAGAATAACCAAATTAAAATCCTCTAGGCAAAACAACCAACGTACAGAACGCAAGGTCTCTTGCCCCACCTGTCCTAGGGGCCTGCCCCATTCCCCAGCCTCCTCTGCAAATAGCTACAACCTACATTTCAAGCTCCTAGAGCTCGCCAAGCTAACATTTCGGTATATTGTCTCTCCTAGCTCCTCATTCCTTCAACAGAAATGTACTGAAGGCCCACCCTGCGCCCAGCGCCATGCTGCCTGCACGGCCTTTCCGCTCTGTTTGCAGGGGGGCACCGGTAAACAGAGGATCACAGGACAATGTGAAGCATTCTTGGCTGCAAGGAGCCCTGCAGGCAACCAGGGTTCCAGACACAGACTCACAAGACAATGCATGGCGATCCGCTTCTGAAAGGTGGAGTGGACAAAGCGAGCGGAGGCCCAGGTCACCGTGGGCTTTGCGGGGAAACCACCAGACCGGCGGGTGGTCGTCCAGGCTCTGCTACCGACGGACAGGTGGCTACAGTTTGAAGGCTTCACTCGCCTCACCTCAGACTGGGGCATTTCACCTACCTCAGGGACCACTGTGAAGAGGCACTGAGACGCTGTACAGGTAGGTGCTGCGGGAGCGGGAAAGAGTCCCGCCAGTGGAAGGGCTTAAAAAAGGTTTCTCCAGGGCGGCGCTACTGACACTTCGGCCCAGACAACCCTTGGCTGTGAGGGGCCGCCCTGGGCATTATGGGACGTTGAGCGGCGTCCCTGGCCTCTACCCACTAGATGTCAGCTGCACGCCCCCACCCCACCCCGTATGGCAACCGAATACCACCTGAAGGACAATATCACCCCCGTCGAGAAACCCTGGTTGAGAGGCCACAGGCGACAGCGTGGCTTCAAAAGCGAGGGCTTAAGCCATACCCCCTCCTCCCTAGCCACTCATGTCTCCTTTCAGTTCCTCTATTCCTCAGAAACTACTCTCAAAAGGCTTAAGTGTCAATAAACCCCGGGACCTGGAGGCACTAACGCTCTCTGAAATTAATCCAGTGATGGGATAGGAATGATTCCCCCCTCCCCCATAGAACGCTGAAGCACTACCAAGGAAATGGGCAACTATCTGGTGATGAACAAAAAAGAAAACACAGCATAAAAAACTCATGGGGGGCGGCGCCTGGGTGGCTCAGTCAGTTAAGCGTCTGCCTTCGGCTCAGGTCATGATCCCAGGGTCCTGGGATCCAGCCCCGCATCGGGCTCCCTGCTCAGTGGGGAGCCTGCTTCTCCCTTTGCCTGCCACTCCCCCTGCTTATGCGCTCTTTCTCTTTCTGACAAATAAATAAAATCTTTAAAAAAATTAAAAAATTAAAAAATTAAAAGAACTCCTGGGATGCAGTTAAAGCAGACAAATACATAGCTGTAAAATGTCCATATCGAAAAAGAAGAAAGAGGACTTCCAGTTTCTGGCCCAGCATTTAAGCAGCATGGCAGTCATTACTCCATCCTAACAATAAGCTGATAGCTGAACTAACTGGGGGGAAAAAAAAAACCCGCCTGACTTTCCTTATATCTGTCAGGGAATTGAGGCCATGGGGGAAAATGCTACCCCCAAAAGTGAAGAGACAGACAGGCAGATGCAGAAAATCAAAACTTGCTGGAGCAGAAACCCACGAGCAGAGGCCTCCACGGAAATCAGGAGCAGGGCAGGAAAACCTGAGCTGTAACTGAATTGCTGGGGGTGCAGTGTGGACAAGTCTGAGTTCAAACCCCCAGGGGGCCCAGTCACAGGGCAGCACACCCACCTTTTGTGGTACCTCTGGCAGCTCTACCAGGCTGTCACAATGAAGAGAGGAGGAAAATCTCCCTCCTGCTTCAGAAGCGGGAAAGGAAAGGTAGCCATTTTGAAATACACCAGAGCATTCTGTCCATCCTAACAAGGTCTGCCCTCAAGAGAGAAACTATTTTACCAGAGCTTAACCTATCAGGTTTCTACCAGAGTCTAACCTAGCTAGGGGAAGGGAAGTACCTTACCTCAGTTCCCTCTAGCCTTCCTGTCCCCGCTAAAGGAGGAAAACAACCTGAGAAGCACTGGTGAAGTTCATGGTCAAGAGACAGAAACTCAGCAAAAGACCATAGGTCTTTTTTTTTTTCCAGTTAGTTCAGCTATCTACTTATTGTTGGGATGGAGTAATGACTGCCACGCTGCTTAAATGCTGGACCAGAAACCAGAAGTCCTCTTTCTTCTTTTTCGATATGGACATTTTACAGCTATATTTGTCTGCTTTAACTGCATCCCTAATCGTTGGACTTCAGAATCCCTCCCCTGCCCCCACCACCATAAAAGTTACAAGTCATACTAAAGGCAAAAAACACAGTTTGAGGAGACAGAGAAAACACTGGAACCATAGTCAGGTATGGCAGGAAGGTTGGAATTATCAGACTAGGACTTTTAATATGACTATGAGTAATACGCTAAGAGCTCTAATGAAAGTAGGCAACATCCAAGAACAGACAGGTATTGTAAGCAGAAAGATAGAAATACTTAGAATGAATATGAAATGGTAGCGATCCAAAACACTATAATAGAAATGAAGAATGCCTTTGATGGGCTCATTGGTACACTGGACCACTGAAAAAAAGAATCTCTGAGCTTGTGGATATGTCGATAGAAGATTTTGAAACTGAAAAGCAAACAGAAAAAAAAAGACTTAAAAAATGGAACAGAATACCCACGAATTGTGGGGTAACACATTTAATGAGAATACCAAAAGGAGAGGAAATGGAGAAAGGGAAAGAAGAAATACTTGAAACAATAATGACTGAGAATTTTTCCAAATTAATGTCAAACACCAAATGACAGATCCAGGAAGCTCAGAGATAACCAGCAGGATAAATGCAAAAGACAAATCCACCTAGGCATGTCATATTCAAAGTCCAGATAAAGCAAAGATAAGGAAAAAACCCTGAAAGAAGCTGGGGGGGAGCCCCGCTTACCTATAGAGAAGCTAAAATAAGAATTATATCCAACGTATCCTCAGAAACCATACAAAGAAGAGGAGAGTGCAGTGAAATATTTAAAAAATTAAAAAAAAAATCCCACCAACCTGGAATTCTGTACCCTGTGAAATTTTCCTTCAAAACTCAAGGAAAAGTAAAGATTTTCTCAGGCATACAAAAACTGAGGGAATTTGTTGCCAGTAGACCTGCCTTGCAGGACATGTTTCAAAAAAGGCTCTTCAGAGAGGAGGAAAATGCTATAGGTCAGAGACCCAGATCTACATAAGGAAAGAAAGTATGAGAGAAAGAATAAGTGAAGATAAAATAAAAACTCTAATTTTTTATATTCTTAATTGATGTAACAGGTAACAGTTTGTTCAAAATAATAGAAACAATGTATTCAATTATATATGTAATTAAGATAAGCATATATGTATATGCTTATAAAAAAGATAAGCATATGTATGCTTATAGATGGGCATATACCATATAATGCTTATGTAGAAATGGAATGAATGACAGCAAGTATACAAGGGATGGGAGGGAGGAATCTGGAGTACTCTGTTATTATAAGGTACTCGTGCGACCTGTAAAGCAGTATAGTGCTATTTTTGCACTAGTTCTAAATATACATTGCAAGCTCTAGGTCAACCACTCAAAAAAGTAAAAAGAAAATTCTAGAATGATACAAACTACCAAAACTGCCTCACAAAAGAAACAGAAAGTCTCAACACCTGTAACAAGTAAAGACATTGAATAAGCATTCAAAACAATTCCCATGGGGCTGCCAGGGTGGCTCAGTTGTTAAGTGTCTGCCTTCGGCTCGGATCGTGCTCCCAGGGTCCTGGGATCCAGCCCCACGTCAGGCTCCCTGCTCAGTCAGAAGCCTGCTTCTCCCTCTCCCACTCCCCCCTGCTCGTGTTCCCTCTCTCGCTGTCTCTCTCTATATCAAGGAAATAAATAAATAAGTCTTTAAAAAAAATAAAGAATACTTAAAAAAAAAAAAAAACAACAATTCCCATGAGTTAAAGCCGAGGATGAGATGGCCTTACTGGTTGATTCTACCAAAAGTTGAAAGAATTCTTATCAGTCCTTCACAAACTCAAAATCCTGGAAAAGAGCAGAGTAGAGGGTATACTTCCCAATTCCAAAACATACCACAAAGCTATAGTAACAAGATAGTTCAGTACTGGTATAGGATAGATGTATAGATCAGTGGAGTAGAATTGAGAGTCCAGAAATGAACCCACGGTCAACTGATTTTTGACAAGTGTACCAAGACCTTTCAACAGGGAAAGAACAGTCTTTTCAACAAATGGTGCAAGGACCACATGTCTACACGCAAAAGAATCTGCACTCTAAATCTATAACATATACAAAAAATAATTCAAAATGGACTCAAGAGTTAAAACTACCAAACTCTTAGAAGAGAACAGAGGAGGAAATCTTCATGATGTTGAATTTGACACCAAAAGCACAAGCAACAAGAGAAAAAACACATAAGCTGGAATTCGTAAAAGTTAAAAATTTTGTGGGTCAAAGGACATTATCAAGAAAATGAAAAAACAAGCCACAGAATGGGAGAAATATTTATAAGTCATATATCTGGTAAGGGTCTAGTATCCAGAATATATAAAGAACTCCAACAACTCAACAGTAAAAATAATTACTTGAAAGTTGGCTAAAAATTTGAATAGCCATAGAGTTTCACCATATGACCCAACAATTTAATTCCTAGAGAAATGAAAACATACGCCCACACAAAAACCTGCACATGAATCTTCACAGAGCATTATTAATAACAACCAAAAGGTGGATACAATCCAAAGGTCCATCAACTGATAAATGGATAGACACAACCTAGTATATCTATGCGATAGAATCTTCGCCATAAAAAGGAAAGAAGTACAGGTACGTTCTACAACATGAACAAACCATGAAAATAATATGCTAAGTGAAAGAAACCAGATACAGAGGAACAAATAGTGTATGATTCAGTTTATATGACATGTCCAGAATAGGCAGAATCCATCTAGACAGAAAGTAGATTAGTGGTTGTCAAGGCCTGGAGGAAGTGATTGCTAATGGGTACAGGGTTTCTTCTTTTTTTATAATTTAAATTCAATGTAGTTAACATATACTGTATTATTAGCTTCAGAGATAGACTTTAGTGATTCATCAGTTGCATATAACACCCAGTGCTCATTCCATCACGTGCCCTCCTTAATGCCCACCACCCAGTGACCCCATCCCCCCACCCACCTCCCCTCCAGCAACCCTATTTATCTCCTAGAGTTAAGAGTCTCTTATGGTTTGTCTCCCTCTCTAATTTTGTCTTATTTTATTTTTCCCTCCCTTCCCCTATGTTCATCTGTTTTGTTTCTTAAGTTCCACACATGAGTGAAATCATATGGTATTTGTCTGTCTCTGACTGAGTTATTTTGCTTAGCATAATACGCTCTAATTCCATCAATGTCATTGCAAATGGCAAGATTTCATTCTTTTTGATGGCTGAGTAGTAGTCCACTGGAGACAGGATATGATATGATATATATATTGGAATATATATAACATCACCTCTTCCTTGTCCATTCATTTGTCGATGGACATCTGGGCTCTTTCCATAGGTTGGCTACTGTGGACATTGCTGCTATGGGTACAGGGTTTCTTACTGAGGTGATGAAAATATTGTAAAGCCAGACAGTGGTGCTTGTCACATAACTGTTAACTTACTAAAAATCAGTGAATTGTACAGTTTAAAATGGTGAGTTATGTGGTATGTGAATTATATGTCAATAAAGCTATTTTAAAAAGTCAAAGCACACATTTCTCAGCTGTTAATAGAAACTCTTTCTGGTTTTTCTCTCGGACTCCAAGTCCTCACCCAGGAGAGTGTCCTTCCAAACTCGAATCTGTCCATCATGGAGCTCTCTGCCCAGCTGGGCCGCTCTTCACAGCAGTGCTCAGCACTAATATTCGTTTTGTATTCTTAGAAATGGAGAGAACTGCACCGGAATTCAGCAGTATCATCTTTTTTTAAACGAAGAGGTAAAAAATATGCAGACTGCTTTATTAACAATATTTATTTGTCCTATATGTATTGAGGGCGGGGAAAAGGATGGTGGCATGCCTTCCTGCTCACGTTCAGGAAGGAATGCAGTCATCTAATCATCTACTTTTGTTCACATTTTTCTAAAAAGACCATGTCTGGAAACAAGCCATCCCACATCCTCACCCTCTTTTCAAGCACTGTCGCCTATGACTGTCACCCTACCCAAATTATAATGTCTGCTGGAAACAAGAAAAAAAAAAAAACAAAAACAAAAACTAGATCCAGTCATTCATTGCCTGAAGGGAATTTTTAAATTAGAAAAGTCAGACATTATTTACATCATAAAATGTGATTTTTACAACAAACAACACGGCTTTAATCCGACCTCCCTCTCACCACTGAAACAGCTTTATTATTTCAACTTCCTCTAAAATGCTATCATCTGGGGGCTCCTTTAAAAGAAATCGCTAAGATTTTGCAAAGGAAAAAAAGAAAAGAAGAAATCACTAAGATTTTGCAAGAAGGGTACCAACTGTCCTGCTCCAACGGGCTTCTCCGATAGGTGAGGCAGCACGCTCTGTAGAAGTTTCATTCTTGATGGACCCACTAGCCTGGGACCCGCAGAAGGCAAAGGTGAGTTAGTGGGTGGACACCTGCTGCCTTTGGGTGAGTTCTGGAGAGCTAAACCGAAAATGTATTTTAACTCATATTGTTACAAATTTTGAGGGTGGCTGAGTGCTGACTTTACAGAACTAAACTGACAAAGGTGGTCAATGAATCCTTCATTAAGTAGTGCAAAAAAAAAAAAAAAACATTGAATGGTAACATACTAAATAAAATAGCGCTGCCCTTGCTGTGGTTTGATTAGTAGAAATGCTCATCTGGGTGGATGCTTGGGATTCTTTCCCAAATTCATTTGGGCTTTTATTGCTTTCCTCAATCTCAAAAGACCAAGTGATGAACTTCTGAGACTGGTTCTTTATTTTTCAGGCCACGGGGCATCTACTGGAAGAGGAAAAAAGGGAAGCAGACAGAAGAGGCTATGTGTTCCCAAACAGAAGGCCTCAGTGGTGAGTCAGAAGGCAAGGGGTTTGGCAAGCCAACCAGCTTCAGAGCAGTACAGTTTGATCGAGATGAAATCCATTCGACCTTACTAAAATAGACTGCACCCAGACATTGTCTTCGCCTCCCTGACTCTGTCTTCCCAAGGACAACTGAGTATCCTTTTGCTTTATTAGCCTCTGACTAAATTCAGAATAAGACAGATGGTGAGAAGCCATAGAAAAAGAGGTGGAGGCCTTTTGTACCTCCATCCTGGGCTATCGATTTTCCAGTAAAATATATTTCCCACGTTTCCTGGAAAGGCTTGAGAGTGAGTTCATTTTTATAACTCTTTCTTCCAAAAGGAAAGAGTCATAGAGTATGAAGGAATTATTTAAGAGGCGAAAATACATAAACCAAGGCTGAAAACAGAGAGATGTCCCATGATCAAGGGGGACTCTAATGGCCTCAGGAAACCTTAAATCAAAGCAAAGACATCGTATTATAGGAATTCCGAGATAATTATGATGCCTGTAAAAATGAGCTCACGTTGATAAAGTCCTACGGGACCTAAGAAGGCACCATATTACTGTATTTGTATCATCTTTGGCTTATATGCTCCTCGCTTACGTCTGAGTACAGTGATTGGTTCCACACCTCCAGGTCCTTGGCTTTCCCGAAACAGCACAATCTCCCTATCAACAGACTCTGCAAATCCCATCACCACCTCTACCTCCAGCTCTCAGATGGAAGATAAACAGTTGACCCTCGAACCACACAGGTTCAAACTGCGCAGGTCCACTTAGACGCGAATTCTTTTCAATAAATACAGTACACTACTGTAAAGGTATTTTTTCTTCCTTATGATTTTCTTAATAACATTTCCTTTTCTCTAGCTTACTTTATTTTGAGAGTGCAGCATATAACACGTATGACATACAAAATAGGTGGTAATCAGCTGTTGGTGTTACCGGTGAGGCTTCTGGTGAACTGCAGGCTACTGGTTAAGTTGTTGGGGAGTCAAAAGTTATACATGGATTTTCGGCTGTGCAGGGGGTCAGCGCCCCTAACCCCCAAGTTGCTCTAGGCTCAACTGTATATGAACGGGTAAGACAGGAAATGGGTAGGTGAAAAAGTACAAGGGATATGGAAGAGTAAATTGGGTAGATGTATAAAGTAGTTTAGGTCGGTAGATTAAAAAAGGGAAGGTGCACAGAGGACTTTCAGGGCAGTGAAAATACTCTGTATGATCCGCTAATGATGGATACGTGCCATTATACATTTGCCCAAACCCAAAGAACATACCACACCAAGAGTGAACCCTCATGTAAACTATGGACATTGGATGGTAATTATTCTTCAGTTGTCACAGATCCCTACTCTGGTGGGAGATGCTGGTAGTGGGCGAGACTGTGCATGTGTCTGGCTGGGGTGGGTAGATGAGAAATCTCCGTACCTTCCGCTCAATTTTGCTGTGAACCCAAAACTGCTCTATAAAATAAAGTCTTAAAAAGGTGTGGGGGGTAGATAAGCACTAGAGAAAGGTAGAGAAAATTCAGGGTGGGAGCAAGTGGGCAGGTAGGTGAGTAAGAGAGAAAATGGGGTAAGCAGAAGGTGGGTGGTGACAGCAGAAATTGCAAGAGGTTTCCTGGCATTTTTATGGGATCTAACATGCCACACACGCCCCACCTTTCCTACCAAATGCAGGTTCTTTAAGACACACCCTTAAAGCATCTGCCACAAGTTACAATGCAGTAGAAGAAAGTTAGGGAAAAAAAAAAAATGCTGCCTATTACTGCTTGTATTTGCCTGTTTGGGAGTAGGGAGACATCACCTCTCCCTCTGCAGACGGATGCTCACGGCCGGGACTGAACATTCAGATCCCTGCGTGTGGCAGTGCAAAGGACAGCATCCTTCCCATGTGCTGTAATGAATGCAGTGAATAAAGCACTGCACCTTCCCAGGGACATTTTGATGGGAGAAGAAGTAAGTGCAGTCCACCCTGTGACCTGCGGGGATGGACTGCAGGCGTGCACACTCTCGCCTGGGCGGCTGTGCCCAGACAGTTCCCCCCACACACACACACCTGAACTCCCTTCCAGCTCTTCTCTACTTATCTAAGTCTTAACATGCTTAAATCCCTCCTTTCACTGAACCTTTCCCTTTATTGGTTCTCCAACGTCAGTTCAGTGGGCTTCGGAATCACCTGTAGGGGAGGGGCGAGGAAGGGGCTGAAGGAGTTGTTAAAAATGCGGTTTCCTGAGATCTGGGGCCAGAGATTCTGAGGTATAGCAAGTCAGGTGTGGGGCCCAGACAGCTGCACGTTTAACAAGCTTCCTGGGGGGCTTCGGATGCAGGATCCCTCGACCACATTTTGAGAAACCCATCTTAGGACGCTTTACAACTTTTCATCCTCTGCCATGTGGCTTACACTATCATGTCCGTCCTGCCTTCCCCATGAGGCCGTGGGTGCTGAGACCTAGGTGCTGCGTGTAAATTGAGCCTGATAATGAAGCCACTTAGATTCATTTTTTCAGTTTTACTGAGGTACAACTGACAAATAAAAAGTATATATATTGGGGGCGCCTGGGTGGCTCCGTTGGTTAAGCATCTGCCTTCAGCCCGGGTCGTGATCCCAGAGTCCTGGGATCGAGTCCCGCATCGGGCTCCCGCTCAGTGGGGAGCCTGCTTCTCCCTCTCCCTCTGCCTGTTGCCCCCCCCCCACTTGTGCTCTCTCTCTCTCTCTCTCTGTGACAAATAAAATAAATAAAATCTTTTTTAAAAAGTATATATATTGGAGGTATATAACTTGATATTTTGATATAGGTACACATTGCAAAATGATCACCACAATCAAGCTAATTAACATCCCTCCCCTCACATTGTTGCCGTTTTCCTTTCTTGTTGCTATTGTTGCTGTTGTTCTTTATTTTTAAATACTTCCTGGCACATAACATCAAGTTATGATGGGCAAAGAAAGGCAAAGAGCAGGATAAGATTATCAGAAAAACAGTGACTAGAAAAATGACACACTGTCTTGCAATGGTGAAAAAAGCTCAACAAATGGCAGTGTATCTTGAGAACACAGAAGGAACCAAGGTCAGGGGCAGCACAAGTCTCCTCTGGCCTGCCACGGCCCTAAAGGATGCTCAGCACATATTCAAAACAACAGGCCAGTCTCAGTTAGACACCTTGATGTGCCACCAGAATTGCACCAAGGCCTGAATGGGGCAGAAATCAGCAGAGGATCCCTTAGAAACTTGAAAAGGGGGAGATGATATCCACAGACTTACCAATTCAAGAGGTCTCCACCCTGCCCAAGTTTATAGTATATAATGGTTATTTTTAGTTTTTAAAAGATTTTATTTATTCATTTGAGAGAGAGAAAGAGAGAGAGAGAGCACATGAGCAGGGGGAGAGGCAGAGGGAGAAGCAGACTCCCCGCTGAGCTGGGCGCCCGACATGGGGCTTGATCCCAGGACCCAGAGATCACAACCTGAGCTGAAGGCAGATGCTTAACCATTGGAACCACCCAGGGGTCCCGTGATGGTTAATTTTACATGTCACTTCCCTGGGTGACGAGGTACCCAGCTTAAACATTATTTTTGGGTGTATCTGTGAGCACTTTTCCAGATAAGATGAGCCTTTGAATTGGGAGAGTGAGTAAAGCAGACTGCCCACCCCAACGTGGGTGGGCATCATCCCATCTGTTGAGGGCCTGAATAGAACAAAAAGGTAGAGAAAGGGAGAATTGTTCTCTCTGCCTGACTTCTTGAGCTGAAACATCAGTCTTCTCTTACCCTCGGACTAGAACTTACACCATTGGTTCTCCTGGTTCTCAGGCCTTTGGACAATTCAGCTTCTAGGAATCCATTCCACACATCTTCATACAGTTTGCCAAAGTCCCATGTATAAGATCTTCACTGCAGAATTGTTGATATAGCAGCAAGGGACCAGAAGCAATGCACATGAACTCCAACAGGAGTTGGGAGAGACAAACTGCAGGACATCCAGAATTTGTATATAAGATTTACATAAGGCCCGTAAGAATCACAGAAGTTAATGTGCCTTGGGTAATCCAAATGACATTTTAAATTGGTAGAATCATTGTATGTACATACTACATCTTCTTTATCCACTCATCTATCGATGGATACTTGGGCTGCTTCCATATCTTGGCTATTGTAAATAATGCTGCAATAAACATAGGGGTGCATATTTCCCTTTGAATTAGTATTCTCATATTCTTTGGGTAAATACCCAGTAGTGTGGTTGCTGGATCATAAGGTAGTTCAATTTTTAACTTTTTGAGACACACACACACACACACACACACACACACACACACACACTGGAATATTATTCAGCCACAAAAAAGAATGAAATCTTGTCATTTGCAACAACATGGAGGGAGCTAGAGAGTATTATGCTAAGTGAAATAAGTCAAGCAGAGAAAGACAAATACCATATGTTCTCACTCATATGTGGAATTTAAGAAACAAAACAAATGAGCAAAGTGAAAAAAGACAGAGAGAGGCAAACCAAGAAACAAACTCTTAACCACAGAGAACACAATGATGGTTACTAGAGGGGAGGTGGGTGGAGTGGGGGATGGGGGAAACAGGTGATGGGGATGAAGGAGGGCACTCATGATGAGCACTGGGTGATGTATGGAAGTGTTGAATCACTAAATTGTACATCTGAAACTAATACTACACTGTTAACTAACTGGAATTTAAATAAAAACTTGAAAAAATAAATTGGTAGAATCAGCAGAGGCAGAGACAGCTCCAAAGCAGCTTGACGGCATACTCCAAATCCACAGGGAGAAGAAGCTATGGTAATATTTTCATCTACCATTTGACTGCATCCTTTCTTTAAAAATTGAATCACTGCGGGGGGGGGGGGAGGGGGGAAGCGCCCAGGTGGCTCAGTCGGTTAAGCGTCTGACTCTTGATTTCGGCTCAGGTAATGGTCTCAGGGTCGTGGGATCAAGCCCTGTGTCGGGCTCCATGCTCAGTGGGGAGTCTACTTCTCTCTCTCCCTCTCCCGCTGTTCCTCCCCCAACTTGTGCACCCATGAGGGCTCTCTCTCTCCCTCTCTCTCTTTCTCTCTCTCTCTCCAAAATAATAAATAAATCTTTTAAAAAAATTAAATCACTGGGGTGGGGTGGCTGGGTGGCTCAGTCAGTTAAGTGCCTGACTCTTGGTTTTGGCTCAGGTCATGATCTCATGGTCGTGAGATGGAGCCCCCCGTTGGGCTCTGCGCTCAGTGCAGAGTCTGCTTGAGATTCCCTCCCTCTCCCACCCCCTCTAGCCCTCCACTTGCTCATGAGCTCTCTCTCTCTTTCTCTCTCTCAAATAAATAAATAAAATCTTAAAAAAAATTAAATCACTGGGGGATCACCTGGAAGTTAAAAGAAATGGTCAGAGAGGAAGGGAGAAGGGAGCCCAGCTCTGTTGGGTAATATATTTTAACCTCATAAATGTAAGAAGAAAAATAGTGGTAAAATTGTCCCCTATGATTACTGTCCGTGTCACCTATGAAGCTCCTTCCTGAGTTTTCATACCAACTACTGCCCACATCATCATTATGGAGCGAATTCACCAAAGAGCGCAATTCTGTCTTTTGAAACACAATGTATAGAGATGTGTAAAAACTCTCCATGCACAGAATGAAAGGAGTGTGCAGTCCAAACGCATATCCAATATTGCGTGAAAAGCGACACTATTTCAGCTGAGGTCGAGGACGACGACGAAGCTACCAGACAGGAAAACTTAGAGGTTATGTTGACTTGACCTTTTCATTAGTGACTGGGCCAAGTCTGGAAAGGAGACATGAAGGAAAGCAGAGAGAAGATTAAGGAGAATAATAGGATTTTTTTTTTTCAAATGGGAACTTATTTTGAATATTGCACATGCCCTATTTATAGCTAATAGATTTTGACACATCTGTGTTCAAGCCAGAGCTATTTCATTCCTTCCTCTGTGCCAAAGGGCAGTCTTCCCTTCAGGCTCTCCTCAAACACAAGGTTGATAATATTTCCGAGGACATCATAATGGATTGATTGATTCTAAAATAAAATCACAGTATATAATCACTTAAAACGTATTGCTCAGAGGAACTTGGGAATTCACCTTCTAAATATCTGGTAAGGCTATATCTAATGGCTGAATTTCCCCATGATGCCTACATGTGAACCGATTTCTCTTTCGGCACTGTTTAATAGGCCTTGCTCTGAATCTTTGTGCTACCTTTGAATTTGTCAGTACAGTGGATGTAAAAGTTCTAGCCATCTGTACAAGGCCTATTGACATTAGACCCTTGCAATACTCCACCGAGTCTCCCATAAGTGTCACCTCAACGCATCCGTGGCTCAGCCAGTGAAAAGGTTCCATACAGACAGTCAAGAAATTCTTTGGTTATGATCTGAACACTCACCACAGTATAATAGTTCTTGGTAAGCGGAGTAGTTTCAAATCCTTTGACAGCCTTGGGGGAGAGAGGTCTCTCTGTGAAAAAGACATTTAAATTATGTTAATAACATCCAAGGCAAAGAGCAGCATTTTACAACGTAGGTCAACTAACCTACTACAAATATTGTAAAATGGAAAGATCAGTGGAAATGTACAGTCCTCAACAAGTGAAACTATACTTTTACTAAACTCTAGATGGTCCAAGTTAGATCTTGTCCAGGCCCCCTCAATCTCTGAGGAGTTGACTCTGGGAAACAAACTGAGGGTTACAGAAGGGAGGTGGGTGGGGGGATGGGGTAACTGGGGGATGGGCATTAAGGAGGGCACATGGTGTGATGAGCACTGGGTGTTACACGCAACTAATGAATCATTGATTATATCAAAAACCAATGATGTACTACTATACATTGGCTAATTGAATTTAAATTAAAGAAAAAAAAAAAAGCCTAACTAATGAATGGCAGGGCCAGGGCAAGAACTTTTCTCCATTTGGGCGTGTTTAATTACTGCAGTCTGTCTCTCCACTCAACTTATTCAAAACAGATAAGCAAAGCCAATGCTAACCAAATATATGTATTTGTAACTTGTAAGTTATACGAGTACGATATGGAGAATAGCAACCATCCTCTCTCGGGGCTCTCTACTGTGCCAAAAATAAAATAATTAAAATCTCTAACACACTGAAAACTAGCAGGAAATTCTTATTTCTTTTATGTATCATTTTAATATCATAACATTCAGCGATAAAATGCTTTCTTTTACAAAGTTACTCTTACCTAACCAAACTCATGACTAAGAGACATCCTAACACATTCTTTCTTTAAAAAAAAAAAAAAATTAAGATAAATACAAGATGGTGATCTTTTCTACCCTCATTTTCTCCTTTGCTTCATTTTGTTTTAATTCCATTTCTATCTTGCTATATTATATGCTGCTTTAAATTCTCTCAGAAGTATGGTGGAGTATATATAAATAACCAAATGATAAGATAGCATCACGCTTGGTTTTTCCTTTAAAAAAATATTTTCTAGTTTTATATCTACTACATTCCCACCCTAAAAAATGTAAATTTTAGAAAAGAAAAGAAAAACTGATTATTAGCCCATCACTCAGAGCTAACCATCATCAGAGTAACATTATAAAGCGTGTCTTCCCATCCTTTTTATATATGTATTTGTGGACACACACACACACACACAGGGATCTTTCTTACTTTACTTACAGTTTTGTAATTCTCCCAACAACCTTTAAAAAAAATTTTTTTTATGTTATCTCTAGTCCCAATGTGGGGTTCGAAGTCAAGATCCCAAGATCAAGAGTCTCGTGTTCTACCAAATGAGCCAGCCAGGCACTCCTCTGTAATTCTCCTATCACAACATTATTTCATGAATATTTTCTCATCTAACCTTGACTTTTAATTATTATTATATTAAAAATACCCTTTACGTGATGTAATGAGGACTGGGTATTATATAAGATGACCTCTACCTCTGAAACCAATAATACGTTATATGTTAATGGAATTTAAATTAAAAAAATATCCTTTATATTTATTTAGCACTTCGTAGCTTTCAAGACATTTTATTTGATCCTCACAACAGCCCTGTCAGGCAGAGATGATCTCATTTTGCAGAAGAGGTCACTAAGGTCAGGGAGATGAAGTCAGTTGCCTAAGGGCACGTATCTGGGAAATGGCAGAGGCAAGGCTGAAGGCCAGGTGTGCCTTAAGAAGAGCCTGCACTCCTAACCCATAGGATGTGCAGAGATAAAGCTACTGAAGGGCTCGGTTGATGGCATTGGCAGTGATCCCTACTGGAGATCAGAGGGACCATCAGTTTGAGCTGGGATGGTCAGAGAAGACTTAGCTGGGCAGGGGGCACTTCTAAAAAAAAAAAGATTTTATTTATTGTCTTAACAGAGACAGAGCAAGCGAGAGAGAGCACGAGCAGGGGGAGTGGCAGAGGGAGAGGGAGAAACAGACTCCCCGCTGAGCAGGGAGCCTGATGTAGGGCTCGATCCCAGGACCCCGGGATCATGACCTGAGCCGAAGGCAAATGCTTAACTGACTGAGCCACCCAGGTGCCCCATGGGGGCACTTGACCCAATCCTGGAAGGTGGTAAGAATTCAAACCGGGAGAGAAAACAGTAGAGAGTTTTCCAGGTAGGGAAGATTCCAAAAGCATAGCTGTAGAAATGGCAATGCTCAAGGAACGACTGTTCCTATGACAGTGAATCGTCCAGCTGGGCCATGCTGGGTAGAGTGAAAGTAAGGCAAAAAAGGCAGCAATCTGGGCCAATTCTGTCACTTCCAAGTGATGACAAGTGGGGCAAAGCCAGTTTCCGGGAGCTTTACGCTATTTCAAGATCCTAGATCTACCTGGTGGCTTCACGAGGCCTAACTGGGCAAAGCAGAGCAATGCAGAGGCACCTTGCCTATACTTGAGATTGTAAGGGGCTGAGCCAGGACTTGAACCGGGTACTGTACTGCCAAGCGTGCTGTGCCTTCCAGTCCGCCACTGTGTCGTACTCTTAGACATATTCGAAAGTGGCCGCTGCCGAGTTCTTTTGAGTTTTTTTAATCAGGCCCGTTTCCTACAGCATAGTGATAATGGTTCTACTGAGAACTCACAGAAATTTTGTGCGATGATGATGTAAACCAGTCTTGATAAAAATGGAACTTTCTAGCGATACCAGCAAGACGTGGTCACCTTTCAAGAGGCAGGCTGAAAGGGAGGGTAAACAGTAACGGAGAGCCTGCCAAGAAACGGAAGAGGGAAGGAAGGGCCACAGGAATGGGTGATTGCAGTTGAAACAAAATGTTAACTATGTCAAGTAGAAAGGAGACACATGAATCGAAAGGAAGGAAGTGGCCAGTCCGGAGACTCCCGGGTAGCGAAATGTGATGCAAAGACACAACTGGTGCTTTGGTAAGATCAATAAAATTGTCAAACCTCTAGCAAGACTGACAGAGGACAAAAAAAGAGAGAAGACAGGAATTACCAATATCGGGAGTCAAACAGGGGCTATCACTTAACAGCCCCTGGAGATATCAAAAAGATGATAAAGCAATACTCTGAGCAACTCTACACATACACATTTGATAATTAGATGTGAAATGAATCAACTGTCCAGAAAACAAGGACTATCACAACTTACCCAATAGGAAACGGACCATTTGAATAGCCTTATAACTATCAGGGAAACTGAATTCCTAAATTTAAAACTCACGAAAAAGAAATCTCCAGGCCTGTATGGTTTCGCTGGAGAATGCTATCAAATGCTTCAGGAAGAGGCAATACCAATTCTTCACAATTTCTTAGAGAAAATGAGAGGAGGGTTAACCTTCCAACTCATTTCATGAAGTCACTATTACACCGATCCCAAAGCCAGACAGAGAGTCTAAAAAAAGAAAACTGCAGACCAACAGCCCTCATGAATATAGATGCAAAAAACCTTAACAAAATGTTAGCAAATAAAATTCAGCAATATTTTTAAAGCACTGTAGGCCATGGAATTCATCCCAGGGATGCAAGGTTGGTTAAATATTCAAAAATCAATGTGACCCACAATATTAATAGTCTAAAAAGAAACATCACACGGTAATATCAATCAATGCAGAAAAAGCACTTGACAAAACTCAGCACTCATTCACGGGGAAAAAACTCCCACCCTTCTCCAGCCCCCCAAAACAGGAATGAAGCGGAACTCCTTCAACTCAATAAGGAACATCTACCCCAAACCTGCAGCTAGCGTTTACGGAAACGGTGCGAGATGGAAAGCTGAGCGTGCGCCCCCTAAGATCAGGAACAAGGCAAAGCGGTCCCTCTCATCACTCTTCAATTCAATCCAATCACTGACATCAATCAGCATTAGTGAAGAATTCAAACGGGTTATGTGGCATAAGGGAACTCAAACAACAGCAGTACCACACAGACAGAGACCTAAGAAACCCTCCTAACCCTGATGTAAAGATCTCTTTCCAATTAGCCTCTGGTCCCTTCCCCTCCCAAAAAGAATGACAACTAGTTTCTCTGGATATGAAACATCCATGTGACATACCCAGGGGACTACAACAGGAAATCTAAATATAAAGCTCAATCCTAGTTTTGCTTTACGATCAGTAGGAAGAGCCATTTCTTAATCTGCCTTAATACAAATTTAATTAGAATGCTACCTAATCTCCTTATCTGATATCTATATTTACCTGCTAATAAGAAGTTTTAGAAGATGGATTTAATGACCGTTTCACTGAACCAGTGGCAGAAGACAGAGTTTGCTTAAAATATCTGTTCTGATCATACTTGCTTCAATACTTCCTTGGCATGGAAATTTTGCCAGGAAAATTTTAACACCAAGTCCTCACAGAACCCTTAGTTTTTCCCTAAGTAACAAAGACAAAAATGAAAAAGAGATATAATTTACCATGTTCCTGATGTATTGGCAGAAATTTCTCTAAGGTATGAATAACATATTAATTTATAGGTCACCACTGATTTTTAAGTAAAGGACTGAAAATTGTATCAATGGCTAATTTTCTTTTTTTTTTTTTAAGATTTTATTTATTTATTTATTTGACAGAGAGAGACACAGCGAGAGAGGGAACACAAGCAGGGGGAGTGGGAGACGGAGAAGCAGCCTTCCCGCTGAGCAGGGAGACTGACGTGGGGCTCGATCCCAGACCCCGGGATCATGACCTGAGCCGAAGGCGGATGCTTAACGACTGAGCCATCCAGGTGCCCCATCAATGGCTAATTTTCTTAGTTATAATAAAAATAACTTTTGTTCAAATTAGGGTTTATTTTTCTCATGTAACAAGAAATCAAGAGGTACACAAGCAGGACTGGGAACGATGGCTCCATAATGTCACCACTGTCCGGATTCCATCATCCTTGGCAAGAGGCTTTTATCTTCATGGTCACAAAAACCTACACTACCTTCAGCCTCAAGCTCATGTTGAAAGGACTTTTGTGTGTGTGCGCGCGCACACGCGTGCGTACGTGCATATGTGTGTGAGAGAGAGAGAGATACTCAAATATTCTATTTCTGAACTTCCTACAGTAGTAGATTGGTGGTTCCACAAGTCCTCTGAAACCACCCTCCTCCTGAACAGAGGGAAGAAGCTGCCCCCAGGGCTTTGGCCATAATTATCTTCTAGACAAAAGCTACAGTGGAATCTAAAACTTAAAATGCTACTCCCCAAGGGCATTTACCAGAGCACAAAGTGCTCTTGTCCATGACAGGCTCAAGGGAAGGGAACTGCACACAGCACTCCCACGACACAGCAGTCTGCAGGGCGAGGGTTTGCACGGGGCTAGGGTTGCTTGGTTTTGTTTTTAAGACAACACAAAGGAATGGGTAATGTCGGCCTGAATGAACGGTACCCAAGGCTACCATGAATGAGTTGGTCAGAATTACGGACTATTTGAGTGACCTCAGTGTTAACATGTCTGATCCAATCGTAAGCAGACAGGGATCACAGGAGTCCTTTAGTTCGATGCCTGGTTCAACATCTTGGATGACCCACGAGGTTGTACCGCCGTGAGGTTTAAAACTCGAAATGGACATGGGGCGCCTGGGTGGCTCAGTCGTTAAGCGTCTGCCTTCGGCTCAGGTCCTGGTCGCAGGGTCCTGGGATCGAGCCCCGCATCGGGCTCCCTGCTCGGCGGGGAGCCTGCTTCTCCCTCCCCCACTCCCCCTGCTTGTGTTCCCTCTCTCGCTGTGTCTCTCTCTGTCAAATAAATAAATAAAATCTTGTAAAACTCGAAATGGACAGTGTCGTGTCTACGGAGATGCATTTCATCTATGGATCATTTAAAAAAAAAACTCCTTAAAGACAAATGTCCTTTCCTCAGCTTATATATCAGTATGAGCTTTGTGGAAAGAAATTTAAAAATTGACAGGTATTTTCTAAACCAAACATAAAACAGCACAGCATCGAACTTAAAATTCCCTCAGCAGCATCCTCAATCTTCCCAACAAGACATCTTTACTCCATCAAGCTGATCTCTTCTACCGTCCCCCAAGCTCCCTCTGCTCGATGCTACCACAGACCCCCTGTGGTTTTTGTCCTGTCCCCACCAATCGCTGTGACTTGGATTGTCCTCTCCTCTCATCTGGGCCTATCCACAGCCTCCATGTCTTTGAGGGCTCAGCTCAAGCCCTACCTCCTCCCCAAAGCCTCTTCCCATCTCCCCACCCACAGCACACTCCCTGTCCACTGATGATCTGCTATGGAGTTCACACATTATCATCATCTATCACTTTACACGGTCTGTTATTGGTTTCATCTCCAGCTGTTAGCTCTCCCCCAGACTCCAAATCCATAAGGACAACTACCTGCTGGAAATCTTCCAAACTATGATTCTCTGGCGCCTCTACTCCACATGGCCAAAGCAACTCTTCATTTTCAGTGCCGACCACCCACCCAACATACACACACACACACACACACACACACACCCTCTTCATCCTCTCTATTAATGGAGTTCAGCACGTATTAAACATTTCCTATATTTCCTGTGTCAAAACCAATGTGTTAGGCGCTCTGGAGACAGAAAGCTGACAAAGATGAGTAAGTCCCTGTCGCCCTACGTGTCCCGTGAGCCAGGCATCCCTCTTTCGCTCACCATTCTCCACAGCACCCCGCATTTAACTCCATCACTGAGCTTATCCTACCACATTCTAAAAGATCTCCCTCCACTTGCTAGACTAAGAACATGAGGGCAAAACTCAGGTCTCGCTTTCTCTGCCTCACCAGTGCCCAGGACAGAGCCTGATAGCCCAGTTGTGGCAAAGAACCCTTTGCTGGCTGGTGAGGTGCATGACACCACATGCCCTTAAAGAGCTCACCCTCAAGCTGGACCCCTAGACTTGGAGTTATCCTCACCTCTTCCCTTTTGCTCATAACAAATCATCAGTGAATTTTCTCTACTGTATTTTAACAGTATCTACCGCACCCACCCACTTCTTCTGCTCCACTATTGCAAAAGGGGCTTGTACCACTATCTGGACTGCCTAGATCTGAGTAAGAGCCTCTACTGGCTTCCCCGCACCCTCGTTGCTTGGCCACCCAGGCCCACACCACCGCTAGAAAGAGCTTTTGGAACCACACGTGATCCCCTGCTTTTCGTTGACACCCTTCTTCATGTGGCTCCAGCCAAGGAAGGCCCCATTCCTCTTGACTTGCCTTCCCCTCAACCCAAGTCACCCAACCACCCACTCCATGCCCTCCGACTTCCATTCTTTAACTTACTAACGCCCTCCAACCTTTCACCTGCAGAAGCTTCTCTTCATCCCTCAAGACCCAATTTAAGTGCTTCCCCCCGCCCCTAGGTTACTGTTAACAGAATCGTTTCTTTACTGCTCCCATAGCATCTTATCTAGGCTTAGAGCTTTGCCTGTGTTACTTAGCTTGTGCTACCCGTTACAGTTGGTAATGTCCACACCTAGCTTGACCACTAGACTGTAAGGTCCTTGGAGGCAGGGTCCATGAGGGCAGACTATTATAGCCCCCCCACCACTACTACCCAGTATCTAACTGACGCTCAGTGAACAAGCCGAACAGAACGTAATGACCTGCCCCACAGTATTCGTTCATTTTACATAGATTTCCTGAGCCTAAACAAAACAGAAGAACATCTCGGCCCTCATGGCACGTACATTCTCATGGTAAGATACAGACAGTGAATGAAATAAATAAGCACATGTATACCACCTTAGATGGAGAGAAGTGGTAGACAAACAAACAAACAAACAAAAACAGAGCGGGGAAGGGGGACAGGGGCAATGGGCATAAGGTTCGGTTTTCTCAGGTGATCAAGACCACCAGCTCAAAGTAACGGAAAGATGTAGCAAGGGGTAAAAATCAGCTGTGAGAATCATCAAAACCAAGGAAATTCCAAGCAAGGCCTGTGAAAATATTTCAGGGCTCAACAGAAACGTCGGGATTCCCAGTAATGAAAAATGCTAAGGGGTGCCTGGCTGGCTCAGTCGGTAGAGTGTGCGACTCTTGATCTCGGGGTTGGGAGTTCAAGCCCCACGTTGGGTGTAGAGTTATGTAAAAATAGAATCTTAAAAAAAATGCTAAGAAGTCTACACATACACATATAATTATAAATCCGCTAGCAAACATTTATTCCATTAAAGGAGATGCTCCCTCCCCACCCCCACTGCCCTTAAATGAACACACAACCCAGAAAGTGTGCAAAGTAAACTTTCTCTTAAATGCTTTAGGGGAAGAAAGCTCCTAACAGTGGTTATCTGGGGGAGGGAGCAAAGGAGAGAGGAATTCGTATTATCTACATTACACATCTCTGTAATGTTTTAATTCATTTACAGTGAGCCTATAATTATATTAGTTAATAGTATTAATTTTTAGGCATTAAGAAAACAATAAAGACATCTAAGAAAGGAAAAAAATGCACTGAGGAGCTAACTACTCCTCAGTAGGAGTAGTAAATATTTTGGGGAAGTGAAGAGCTACAATAATGGGAATAACTGAACACTATGTTATGTGTATTGTGACATAGCTTTATACATCAGGGCTCTTTGGTAATATAGGCAGGGCCTACGTTCTTAAATAAGAAAAGGCAAGGAAGTTACCTAAGAAAGTTCTAGAAAGACTACTGAAGAATTATTAGATTTCATTCTCTGGATATTATTATGAAAGAGGGTAAGTAGTTAGCAGTATACAATGAGTTAAGGACAATCTTCTTCAGAATCAAAATGGCCAGACAGCTTGCAGTCCTACGGTTGTTATTTCTCGAACACATCTCTGAGGCATTTAGACTGAGGTCTGCTCAAAGGGCTTAGGGCTAAAAAAAGGAAGTTAGCACATGGCCTCCCTTATTATTGTTTTCTATCATGGTGAGTCTTGGAGCAGCAGGAAGGACTATGCACTGTAGTCCACGGGCTAGAATTAGTAGACAGAACGGGACATAGTTAAGGTGGAACAGTTGTCTGAGCTTTGAATTCTTTGGCTTTTTTAGGCTTTTGTTGCCCTGATGTAATCTAAATACAACTTCGTTTCAAAATATCTAATCACAGATATTCCCCCCCAGTTCTCTTCTACCCTTATTGTTGGCATGCATGCGCAAATACAAAGAGTTTCTGGGAACCAATTAAAACTATAAGATTCGCAGCAGGAATACAAGAAAGTACAAGAGTCACGTGCAAAAAGGCTTTTAAAAGATCCACTTACCACTGGATTTAATTTCTCGGACATAATTACTAGGGAACCAGCCTGTTCTGCCATTTAACGTGCCTTCCCACCAGCCTCCTTCTTCCACTCTGGTGACATAAATGATGTCCCCTTTACAAACCGACAGTTCATCTTCGTTAGTCTGCTTAAAGTTGAATCTCGCCTTTACTATCAACTGATGGCTTCCATTTTCTGTCATCTCCTAGAGAAACGAAAGCCAGATTAAGCAGCCCTCTAAATGGGGCAGGGGCAGAAATTAAATGAATTGAGGCAAATAAAGTGGGGTGAGCAAGGATGAAACCCCAGGTCTACCTCAGTCTTGAGTTGTTAGCTGAGGAGTGGGACTGGGGGGTGGGGGAGGTTAAGAAGCTGCTCGGAAGCGCATGCAACCTTTTGCGTTTCTGAGAATGTGTGTTTTGAAGGGGGTGGTAGCTTTCATTTCCCTCTCCCTCACCAGTGACCTAAAGATACCTGTTTAAATGAGCCGGGAACCAGAGTAGAACGATAAACCATTCCACCCTGCCTCTACCCAACACACAGACACGGTCTTACATAATTACACGGCCAAGATTAGGTATGAATCCACCCATAACATCTGCCTCCCACCTCCCGATTGCTAAGAATATCTTAAATTGGCTAAGATTTAGTCATACGCAAACATCAAATACCCCATCGTTACCTGAGTCGGGATTTGTTAACCTGTCATGGGCCCCTCTGAGAAGCTGATGAGCACAAGGGATCTCTGCTCAAAACACAGGCCCAGAAGTTCACATGCAGGAGATTTTGCACACAATCTGAGAGGGTCCCAGGGCTGTGGAACTGTAGTGTTCATCAGCTCCTCAGAGGGATCGTGATCTCAAAAGTTTAAGCACTTTGGAAGTAGTTAAAGTGCCTTGGAAGTAAGAGCTCCTGATGGCTTGGAGCAAGTGGGTGGCTTCTGACAAGGAATAAAGTCTCTAGCGAGCAGAAGACAGGCGGTTCCTCCCAAAGAAAAGCTCCCGTCAAGACCAAATGCAAAGATAATGGGGCTACAGCCAATGTGGGAGCTCCTCACAGGCTCCCTAGGAATGCAAAGAGAAAAATAAAATGGTGATAACGATGATGAGAGCCAGTAATAGGTATTGATTGCCTCTGCTGTGCCAGGCACAATCTCATTCCCCTAAGAAATGACAGCAAACTGCCATCAGGAAGTAGTTACCATGACTTCCATTTGCACAGCCTCCTCCGCCACACGACTCACTCAGTTCGAGGAAGGGAAAGAACCCTGGGGCTTCAACCCCGGGTCTCTGACCCTCTGGCCCACAGGCCTGAACTGGCACTGGGTTTCAGAGTAGTTTTGGGGGCAATGCCCCCAACACACAGGCCGGCTATCTCATCACAGATGCAGGGGAAACCGGGACTGGAGCCGGGGGTGGGGGGGGGGTGGGTGTCTCATTTGACGGATTCCAGAACAGGCAAGGGGAATTGGGTTCTATACTTACCACCGCCTTTGACTGCCTCTGCAGGCCTGGGGCTGTGCTAACAACTGTTGTCTGCGGGTTTGTCTGAGAACTGTTAGCAGCACTAAGAGAAGAGGAACGTCCACATGGTCTTTCTGAGAGCTGATCTGTGAAAAGAGAAAAAGGCAAGATAAAGGGAACCACTCATGTCAGAAACACAGCTACAACATCACGTCCTCTTTCATGGGACATTATCAAAGGCCCCCGGGGCCGTCCTCCTCACTGTTAGCATTAGGATCGTGCCCAAGTGTATCTCATTCCACCCCACCCCCACCCCCTCCAGTTTGGTGGCCAACTTCCTTCTGCGGAGCCTTACTGGCCATTGCTGTCCAGTAGAATGAAAAACAGCGACAAAGCCACATTTTCGCTTAACCCATTTCCCTACCACTCTCCCCTCCTGAACCAGTTGCAACAGTACGCCCTGTTAGCCAAGGCAGAACTATATTGGGTACCAAACAGCTGTTTGTGGCTCTTATTACTTTGAAATATTTCAAACTTCTCTCTTTGTGTTTTGGCCCTTAACTGGGTGGTTCTGTCTTCCTCGTAGGCAGCAGTACGTGTGGTGTCTGTAATGTAAACTCTCCCCCGGAGCCTGGGGGTGGGGGGTTGGGGGGGGAAGGAGAAGGCGAATCGGAGAGAGAATGTGTGTCTGGGAGAGATGCAATCTTGATACCAGGATTCTTCTTTTAAAAAATCAAACTCAAGAATCTTCTCTTCCTTGAAACCTTGTGAAATTCGATCAGACCAGCGCTGAGCTGGATGTTTTCCGTATGCTGACAGCGTGCTAAAGAGAGGAGCTGGCTTCTTGACAAATTCAAATGAGGGTTCTTTTCCTCTCCATTTATTTTTAAAAGACATAAACTGCAAAAGTCTAAAGCCCAAACATTCCCTAGGCGACAAGCTCAGTATCCAAGTAATTTCCTTGATGCTGTGGGTTTTAACTTTCACCTCCTTGTATTTTATAAATATCTGTGGCAAGGGAAGAGACTGTAAAACTTGCTAGCAGAGTTTGGCAAAGGAACGTATAATTTGTATGGCATAATGTTAGAATTATACGATCCTCCCTGCCCAACACTGGGTGGTTGTCATGTGTGTTAAATATAGTTACTTGAATTAGCTGTACTTTCTGCTATACGCCTTGCAATAGCTCAAAAACATTTTTTTTTCCCAAATAGCAAAAGAACAACTCTAGAGAAGTATTTTTACATTTATTGCTATTATATACAGCTCTTTTGACTAAAACTATAATTACTTGATAGCTTCCTAGATGTTCCATTCTATTTGGCACTTGACTATATTATCTGCTCTTGTTTGCTAATTGTTTCACGTGGGTAAGTTGAGTCTCCCTAAACAGACAGTCATTTTCTCAAGGGCGGGGACCATATCTTACACTTCCTTTGTGGCACCTGGCAGTGCTGGGCACACAGCCTATTGACTCTCCAATGGTATGAACAGCAAGAGTCATGCTCGGGCATAAGGGTCCTGGGGTCAATCCGACGGGGGCTGGATCCCAGCTCTGCCACTTTCCAACTGGGCAACTGTGGGCCTGACTTCCCTTATCTGTAACATGGACCTAATAATAATACCTACCCCCAGAGTCGTTTCAAAGATGAGACCACTGATGGTTCTTAGAATTGCTTAGACCCGTGGTGCGGGCTCAACGCATTTTACCTCTGGTTATTTCCACCCAGCTGTAGGTAAGATGCTGTCTCACAGAAGGAGTGAAGTTATACTCCAAGGTATCAGCGTTTTCTTCACATTCATTAGGATTTACATTCAATACCTCCAATGTGGTAGCTATTAAGCATTTAAATAAAAAAAAAATACTCTTTTCACTCACTATGAACCTGAGGTTTCATTTCCAGAGTGAGGTTACTGACAACTTCCTTTACATGGACGGATACACACAAAAATCTATGAGAAAAACACGTCTGTAGGGGGGACAAGGAAGTAACAGCTATCCTCTGTAAAGTTTATGAAGAAGAGAACTGGTCTTTTCCTTTTCCTTTTCTGTCTTGTTATACTCCGTTGCTTATTCCATAGCTTTGAACGAAATAGTTTCTTGGTTCTTATCATTATATGAAGGGCATTACAGTAACATCTGTGAGAGGCATGTTAAAATCCTCAAGTATGAACAATTAAAGCATGTGACACCCACTGGGATTTATTTTCGAGGAGAGAAGAAATCTGCCCCATTCGAACAGTCCTGGCCACAGCTGGCTCCTAGGGGAATGAGAAGCCCGTGGGTCCAAACATGTCACGCACCACTCATAAATCACAAACCCTGCTTACCTTCTGTTGCTTTGTTGACAGCTAAAAGAGTGCTCAGAACCTTGGAGAAGTTGACCCCTGAATAAAGGTCATCAGGATCAAATACCTATGAGAAAGGAAATTGAAACTGTCAGACACAGTAAGGATTCAACTCAGCAAACCAAACTATGAAACGGCCACTTCCTCTGGCTCTCAGGAGACAAAAATGTACAAGCCGAGACCCAAACCTCTGTATACCTTCGGGAGAAGTGAAAGCAGCAGCTGAGCCACCCAATGACATGTGGCAGGCCATCAGTGAGTCAGAGCGAAGCGGTGATGGGAAACGAGAGCCAAGCTGAGAAGCAGGGCCCACAGCAAACGCGCTCGCCTAACCTGAGCATGTCGACGTTCAACCCGGTTCCAGGAAACCCAAATGCATGGGTTCCAGTTCATGCCCATCACCTACACAACATCCTTGCAGTCTGCCAAGAAGGTGCTGGAGCCTTTCTGAGATGTTTCCAAGTGTGCAGTTCAATCACCGGGTTCAGCAGGGCCACTGTCCACACTGCCTTGTCCTCTGCTCCGTCCTCCCCGCTGCCACCCACTGGGTCCCAACGGCCTGGGATCCTAACTCCACGCTGCCCAAACTTTCCCAAGGCCTGCCTTTGGCTCCCGACCTGGGTTCCTGGTTTCTGCTGCTTGACCTTGCCCCTCTCAGCTCGTCTTCATGGATTTGAACCTGTGCTGGCTCTTCCTGGCCTCAGGTGACTTTTCCAGATGGGACCTCTGGCCTTCCGAACACGGCTCAACCATCAGCAACAAATCATGAAACAAATACAACACTTCACTTTGCCTTCATTCTGATATGCCACTGTCCCTAGGGAAGACACCAGTCAGCTGTTGTTTTAAATACAAACTAATTGTTGATTTATAAATGTATTCCACGTATGAAAATGTTTGGACAATTCTTCTAGTCTCCTATATGTGTATTTGAAACTAGAAGTATCCTCACACATAGGCACAATCTATGAGTTTGCCAGCCAACAATGTAGATATACTTCTCTATAGGAAACCCATGTTCTGGATGGAAATGCACCTTCTAAAAACATTTCTTTCCAGGAGGTCTAGAAGTTTGAATCTTCTTTTCCCAGATGCAGTGATAGGAATAAAATGTACCTCTTCATGTGGGACAAGATTGGTAATGGGCTTTCCCATTAGATAGAGCCAGCCGTGGGGCACCTGGGTGGCTCAGTTGGTTAAGCGACTGCCTTCGGCTCAGGTCATGATCCTGGAGTCCCGGGATCGAGTCCCACATCGGGCTCCCTGCTCGGCGGGGAGTCTGCTTCTCCCTCTGACCCTCTTCCCTCTTGTGCTCTCTGTCTCTCATTCTCTCCTTCTCAAATAAATAAATAAAATCTTTAAGAAAAAAAAAAAAATAGATAGAGCCAGCCGTGTCATTCCTAATCTGCGTGTTTTCTGGGAGCCACGTCAAGGCAAAATTTTCTCTTCTTTGTGTACATATTCTTCAAGACCTAAACTCTGTCTCTAAAATGAAAATATACAGTAGTCATTTTTTTTTTCAACCTGGGAGGGGGCATCAATATAGATAATATATGCACATGTGAGCCTATAGAAGTCTGCCTCTTCTGGGATTCACGACTGTACTATTCGTTTAATCAATGAATGTTTTGCATTCAAACAATATGACTGAAGAGCCCAATCACAACTAAAAATGACACACTAGAGGCGCCTGGGTGGCTCAGTCGGTTAAGCTGCCGCCTCTTGATTTTGGCTCAGGTCATGATCTCAGGATCAGGACTGAGCCCTGCCTCAGGCTCTGCGCTCAGTGGGGAGTCTGCTTCCGGATTCTCTCTCTCCCTCTGCCTCTCCCCCCAGTCACATGCACGCACTCGTGCTCCCTCTCTCTAAAATAAATAAATCAATCTTTGAAAAAATAAAAATGACACACTAATCTACTTTTAGTAAAGGGGTAATCCCAATATTACTAAAGAGTCAAATGACACTACAGTCCAAATATGTTTCTGAATGCTGCAATATAAAATTCAAAGTTGTCCAAGAATAAATGCGTAGGCATTCTGTTTTAGTTTGCCAAAGTCTGGGTGAACAAGATACAACAGACCCTGGAGAGAGAACCTAGTATCCCAGAGGATTCCAGATTCACTGAACCTCCCTTAGAGCACATCAGTGGGAAAGTGTTAACGACATGTATGCCAAAATGGTAACAAAGCAAAAAATTCACTCGTTTTAGCCCATAATTCCTAACGGGAGCGTGAATATGTGTGTGCATGTGGATGTGTGTGTTGGGTAGGTGTGGTGGAGATGGGGAGAGCCTGAAATAAGAAGCAGAAGTAAATGTTAGCAGAATGAGGCAGGAGAGCAAAAACTGATAAAAAAAAACAAAAAACAAAAAACCCTCTCCCTTTCTTTTTCTGTTGCTCCTTATCCAGGTTAACTGACTGCCCATACGTGGCAACACTGGCGTTATTCACTTATATGGGCACTTGGCTGAAATTAAGACAAATAGCCTGATCAGAAAATGAAACGTGCATCATCAGCAAGAGTCACTGCATCTGCTTGAGGGGAGCTGCCTGGACTATACAGTTTCCTTTTTAGAAAAACCCAATACACTAGAGTTTACCCACGGACACTGTTTTTCTCACTGCAAGCCTATTCTGTAGCACTAGGAGCTACACAGGAAGGAGCTGGAAGAAGCCTCTAGGGAGGAGTAGAGGAGGCAAAGCCTAAGAGTTACGATTTCAGAGCGGTGGAAAGATTAAATATAACCAGGAACACTGTCCACAGCACCACACCCTTCCAAACCCCAAACTGCATGCTAGTAAACATTCCACTCTGGACTCTGCCTCCATGCACTGAGACCGGTCCCCTGCTAAAACGGAAACATGTGGAGGGAGCACAACACGTTCAGCTGTTAACAGTCTTTTAGACCTTCATGGAAATGAGAGGCATGAGACCAAGTTTAGAGATGATGGTGTGAAAAACCTAAAGGCACTGGTGCCCAGCTGGGAAAAAGCAGAATTGTCCAACGTGGAGGGGGTATGGGGAGAACACGGAGAAGTAGGCTGTGGGACAGGCCATTTGCCTCGGACTAATCCCGACCAGTTATACATACAAAATGGAGAAGCAATTCCCCTCTTCTATCTGCAAAGCACTGGGGCTTGTGAAAGGAAATGCAGATTTGCATATTTACGATGCCTGTGCTTTTCCAACATGAAGCTGTGATGATACTCGTCTTCTGCTACTCTGTGCAAGCCTCACTAGCCTGTTTAGTATGGCATGAAGCTGAGTCCCAGATGAGCGGAACTTTCTCTCGACCACTTGGGTCCAGAAATTAGCTGGTTCGTTTCCAGTTGGATCTGCCAAGGTCAGAGGAACAGCAGGATTCCCTTCCTCCATTGACCACAAACAACTGTGATGCAGACAAAAAAGGATTGCTTCTCAGACTGCTGCCTAGTGCTTTCAAGGTCGCTCCTGCAATGGGATGAGGCAAGGTTCAAGGATAACAGCAACAACAAACATTTACTCTACTCTGGGTAAGCGACAGGAGGGACAGAGATGAAACTTCATGAAAGATTTTTTTTTTTTGTTATTTTTTTTTTAAGTACTGTTGACCCTTGAACAGTACGGGTTTGAACTGCGCAGGTCCACTGACACATGGATTTTTTTCAATAAATACAGTACAATACCGTACATGTATTTTTCTCTTCCTTATGAAGTTCTTAATAACATGTTCTTTTCTCTAGCTTACTTTATTGTAAGAATGCAGTATATAATACATATAACATGCAAAATACATGTTAATTGACTATTGATGTCATCAGTGAGGCTTCGGGTCAATTTACATAAGGCTACCTAAGGTCCAATTCTACATCAGCAGCTGAACTCAGACAAGACATTTTATTTTGTTTAAAGATTTTATTTGGGGCACCTGGGTGGCTCAGTCGGTTAAGCGTCTGCCTTTGGCTCAGGTCATGATCCCAGGGTCCTGGGATCGAGCCCCGCATCAGGCTCCCTGTTCAGTGGGGAGTCTGCTTCTCCCTCTACGCCTCCCCCTGCTCATGCTCTCTCTCTCTGTCTCTTTCTCTTCCCCCAAATAAAATCTTTTAAAAAATAAAATTTTAAAAAATAATTTATTTATTTGAGAGAGAGAGAGAAAGTGTGTGCATGGGTGGGGAGGGGCAAAGGAAGAAGGAGAGACAATCTCCAGCAGACTCCTTGCTGAGTGCAGAGCCCAATGCGGGGCTCGATCTCACAACCCTGAGATCAGGACCTGAGCCGAAACCAAGAGTCGGACGCCTTATCGACTCCACTACCCAGGCCCCCCACAAGACATTTAATCTTTAAATGTTTCTGCACATTTTAATATTTTGGATATCCACAATGACAGCAAAACTTCTTTTCCATCCACTAAACACCAGGTGTTAATTCTGAACGGTTGGGGATCTGGCAGTATTAGCCACACAGAAGTTTATATTTTCATGGCTTTACATATAGACCCTTTTGGAGTAGTTTTCAGTTTCAATATGTAGGCTATTTTATGACATTTTCCCTAAACTGACCAACACAAGGAAGCACATGAGAGGAAAATCTCCAACCCCCCTGCTCCATTCCCTCACTAATCTTACAGGGACAGGGTCCTGATTTCCTGAGCCCCTGCCATGCGCTGACACCATGATTGCAGATTATATATATACACACACACACACCCATGTCCATTCATTGCACGTGATTCTCCCAGCAAGTCTGTAACGTAGGTACAATTATTTCCCCCATTCTATAGATGAGCAAATTGCACTCCGAGTGGTTAACTCACAAGGCAAGAGATCCAAGAAAGTGCTCTGAGGGGCAGTTTAGCCCTGTCTGCATACTTTCCACTGTCACGAGGCATTCGAAAGAAGAAAAAGAGTTCTGCGCCTTTATGCACAAAAAGCAGTCCCTTGCCGCTGTCACTATGATCCGCGTCTGTACCATCTGCAGCAAGTCTGTTACAACCTCTAAGATGACTAATTCCACTAATCGTGGCAAAGAGAAAACCTCCCATATTACAAGCCTGTCTCCAAGGGGCCGTGCCTGATTCCGGTGCTGGCCTTCTCATTTCAAGCCCTGACCCGACCCAGTAGGCACCTGCTCCTGTTTGCGGGAAGCGGGGGAGGGCTGCACCGAGCTACCCATATTCTATTCGTTCAAGCCGCCGTCCATGTTTGTGAGGTGTCGGCTGGGCGGGGGTCCAGCCCGTGGTTACAGGGCCACGCCAAACCATCCCCTGGCACCTTGCTCTAACCATCTGAGATAACCAGTGACAGCCCTGGCCACATCCTTGTTCAGAGAAGCCATACCGCATACTCGTTCGGAACAGGGGACCGTCTCTAAAGTCATGGGGCTTGGGTACCATTCAATCGACTTCCAATTAAAGTTAATTGAGGGTTTGGGGTGATCACAAGAGGCTCCGTCACTCAACTGTTAAAACCTCATCAGCTGAAAAGCAAGGGATTCAGTGGAACCACATGGACATAGCTTCTGTTTCGGGCCCTTTAAAAAAAAAAAATTCCAAATATTTTAAGAACATTCCATGTCTCCCTTGTTCCTGCTGAATAAAATCTCAAATTAACTTAGCCCATCTTGAATCGCATTCTCCAATTCTCACAGCTGAGCATGCTGCCTCTGTTAACCCCTGAACTTTGGAGGAAATGTCATTACAGAATGCACCAGAGCAAGCAAATCGGAGCTGCTTAGTCATATTTCGCTGGGTGGCACTGCTCCTGGCTTTGTGAGCACAACAGGGATGCTGTCACATAGCTCCCCCTGAAAGCAGTCACAACGTCAGCAACAAATAATGCTCTTAGCTCAGAAATGGCACTCAATGAGCCACTGGCACTCCCCTTCCTAGAATACGGTGGATGGCTTTTGTATTGTGCCTGGTTTTCAATAATAACTTCCTATTTGATAGGGAGTAAACTTAAAGAGAGCAAATCCTGCTCTCCGCTCCTCTCGTTTCCTTCCTTCTCTCCATTTCAGCCATTCAGAGCGGCAGTAACATCTGTGTCGGCAAAGAGCTCCGGCGTGAGGGTCAGGAGATCTTGATTCAAACCCCAGATTTGTCACTGCAGAGCAGTTGTGAGCACCTTAGGAAAGTTACACCACTTTTTTTTTTTTTTTCGGCTCTGTTTCCCATCTGGAAAGTGAGAGAGGTCTTTGACCAGACTAGCACAGCAAGGCTCACCGGCCCATCGTCCGAATAGGGGCCCTCAGAGGCAGCACCTTGGCTGTTTCCCCAAGGTCCAGAGTCTGGTCTTCAATTCTCATGGCTCTTGAGAAGGGACTCACCCTAACCACATTCACAAAAGGCCACTGCATCAACCAAGTGGCCAATTTGCTAATTTCTGCTCAAAGAAATAGACCATTAAGAAGATTGGATATTCCCATCTTATGGCCAGCATATCACTCTCTTCCCAAGAGAGAAATCTGCATGGTAAGCCAAACCAGAATTAGAAACTTGTTGGATAGTATATAATCAAAGCAAAGGGAGTCGGGAGTATCACAAGCTAATGTAATCACTACCTGTTTATAAGTGCACTTCTTCAAAATGTCATTTTAAAAATGACTTACTGGGGCACCGGGGTGTCTCAGTTGGTTGAGCGTCCAACTCTTGATTTTGGCTCAGGGCATGATCTCAGGGCTGTGAGATGGAGGCTCTCTCTCTTTGGCCCCTCCCCCATCTTCCCTCTCTAAAAAAATTAAAATTAATTAATTAATGGCCTATTTATAAATTCTGGCTCTATCTTGCTGCCACTGCCTAGTGGCACTTGGCCTGTGATTGTGGACAGCTTTAACCAGTCTACGTTCTTTTGTCTCTGGATTTATATAGTGTCATTTTACGTAAGTAATGTGTGCTTCTGGACTGCCTGGACCTTACAGAATCCAGAGCCAGGAAGAGCTCAGCTCCGTAGAGCTCCCATGACCGGAGCGAGGATCTGAGCGGAACCCCTCATCGCTCACACCTCATTGCAACATCATCAAATCCTCTTCCTGATGGCCACTTCAGAATCACCAACACCTTAATGGCCTCCATTCTTCCTTGTTAGCACTCCTTTAGGGGAGAAAACACTTTCTCCACAACAGGGAGTTCTCTTCAATTGAGTATTTTTTTAAAGATTTTATTTATTTATTTGAGAGAGAGGGAGCGTGCATGCACACGAGAGAGCACAAGCGTGGAGAGCCAGGACCCCGGGATCACCTGAGCTGAAGGCAGATGCTTAACTGACTGAGCCACCCAGGCGCCCCTCTTCAATTGAGTACTAAGTGTTCGGGAAAGAGCAGAATGAACAAGGAATGACACAGGTATCTTGGCCAGGACGGCCACAGAATTCAAAAGAGAAAGAGACAGAATAACCGGCTTTGGATAATTTCACCAAGAAGACAGTAGGCATGAAGGGAAGGAAAAGATGAAATCTCTCTTGTTAATAGGGCTTGCCAAGCCCAGGACAGGAAGCAGGGCGCCTAGGACCAGGCGCTGCTCAGCCAGACGCCATTGCGGCCTGTCCCCCACCTCCCCCCGCACTCCTGTCACTAGAACCTTTGCAGGAGCTGCACTGGCTGCCAGTTTTGAGGGGTGGGGTGGACGGGTAATTCCTCAGCTGCCAGAACATCTGGGTGCCAGACCAGGGGGTGTCCTCCCCAAGCTCCTCACCCCCACCCCTTCAGGGAAGGGGACTTATTTCCTAGCGTTCCAAATTGGAATGCGGAACCCATTTTCCCAGGGACATAGGGCCACATCTGCCACTTGGTGTGTGAATTCTACAGCTCAGCCACACTTATTAAACAGGCTGTTGTGGGCCAGCCGGAAAACTTAATCAGCACATAGAACCTGGTTTCTAGGGGGAAAATGTTTTCTGTGTTCCTAACAGTACCTTACAAATCAACTTTTGGAAAAGACTCCGTTTTACATTGAAGAATGCCTGGTTGTGTGGTCCCAAATTAAGTGTCCACCTCTGTTATACTTTCTCCTTGTCCTTTCAAATAAAGGATGAACAATTACCCTGGACACTCCAAGCACTCTTTATGTTGGAACTGCCCATGATTCGAGAATCAAGTGATACACAGGAAGACGATGAGAAGAGCCTCAGAAATGGTAACAGTTGACAAGTCCCGCCTGTTTAACGGGGCCAGGCAGTTAGGGAGGAGACTCCCATGGGAAGACAGGGCTCCTGCCACCCCAGCTTTCCTAGGAGTCTGCTAGGGCTGGAGCCCGGGAGCCTAGCAGAACCAACGGCTTTGCTGTAGAGGCCACACACAGGAAAGACGGGTGTTAAATGAACGCTACACAAAGATCAGGGAGGGAGGAGAGCCATGAAAAGAGGAAGCACTGCAGGCTGCTTTCTGTGGCAGCTCCTCTAGCCAGTTTAATCTGCTGCCTTCCAGAAAGTTCTGCAATGCCTTACCCTAAGGCTTCTGTCTTCAGAACTGCCCCAGCCTCCCAGTCTGTAGAGATGGGGCACACACTCAAGCCTTCAGCCACCTACCACCTACACTGTACCACTGTATTTATTCTGTGGGTGTTAGGATTAGCTCTGGATTTCCAATGAGAAGGCGGACTCTTGGAAGCCCAAAACTGGCCCCCACAGACCCAACCTGGGGTTCAACGTATGTGAGAGCCTCGATAAATAATCATTCACTGGCTGATCAACAGGATGTACTGGCAGAGACACTTAAACACAAATCAGGCCTCAAATGCAAGCCCCATGAAGCCAGTTCTTTAAAAACTTTTTCACTTCTGGATCCTGTGTTTAGAAGCCTGCCTGTCACATAGCAGGCGCTTAATAAATATTTGATGAATTGAGGAAAGTTTAGAAGCTCTTGCCAACAGATGATTAATCACAATTGAAGAAAAATCATTGCCAAAATTACAGTAAAGTTCAAAAGAACAGGATTAAGGAAGAAACAATTTCCACGTGACTTTCCAGGAAACGCCTATTAGCTAACATAACAATACGCCTGTACTCGTCGGCAGAATTAAGCCGCTCAATTGTGAGATGACCAAAGGTGCTTCAGACTCCAAGGTTGCGGGTTTCATTGAGTTATGTGCCCAGTCTGGGCCAAGTCTGCAATTGCTGGCCTGTCCCGGGTAGTACAGGTAGTACATTCTCCTCACAAAGCGCCATGACCTACGCATCACAGAGAAAGGAAGTGGGGAAAAACTGGAGTTGGCTCTATTTTTTGAACTGTTTTGCTTTGCTGGAGTTGGCTGTATTTTTTGAACTGCTTCATGGTAAATCGCTTAAAGGGCAGACACTAGCAGCCAAACTCACCTGTTCATCCCTTACTCCAAAACAGGCTCTGAGTCACAGCCAGAGCACAGTGGGACGTGGCAAAATATGCCAAAGGAACTCACGAGAAGCAAGAAGGGGTGAGAGGCAAATCGAAAGCCTACAATCCACATGCCCCAGCTTAGACCAGCTAATCTGGGTAGGAAGGATGTTGTGCCAAAGTTACAACCATTTTCTTTATTTAGAGATCACCCTCAACGGTATATTTGGCAAAGACTTTTGGCACTCCTTGCCAAAAGTCTATGTGTGAGTCACCTTTTCAAAAGTATGTCATTTTCAGAGATGCCCATCAATGCCTAACAGACATCAATCAATTAATTAATGTTCCTCCATCTGATCTCAAACAAGATTTACACCTAGGATACAATCCAAACATGGTGAGGTGGGTGTTTGGGAGCTCACCTATCAGACATGTCAGGAATGGTGCTTTCCATGAATATCCATGTCTCTCAGCTTAATGGAACCCAGCCTTTAAGTGCCTACAGAATCCAATCCCCAGGCTTCAGGCTGGCATTCAGATTTCTTCTCAAGCCCATCATTTCTCACCATCGTCAACGTGTATGCCCCAGAATCCTTCACTTTCTTCACTGTGCCTCTCTCCGATATGCACACTTCTCCTTATGAAAAAGGCCCCTCCACCATTTGAACCCCAGCTGTCCTTTGGGGCCCAGACAACATCACTCCCACTCCACGGGGTCTGCCCCAGGCACTACACCTCAGTACACAATAGGCTTCTTCTTCTGAACTCTGTGTTACGTTCTAGACTCTGGACCCACTAACTTGGATACCTCGCCATATGCCACCATCCACACTGTTAAACTCCACGATTTCCCATACTGCCTCTTCCCACAATGCCACAGGCACAGCACCCACCGTACAGACAGCAAACAAGTACTTGCTGACTATGATGCTTTCCTTTTCACCTGAAAGTTAAACAGGTATTTCTTCCACCAGAAACACCTGTCCTTCTGGCATGCCTTCCCTGAAAGGAGAGACAGAGAAAAGGTCATTTTTTTTTTCTAGTAGAACCTGACCAATCAGGGCTCATCTATTTTTCCATCACTTGGTAAAACAGAGTCTTCTTTGGAAGGCTGTGATTGAGAGTCGTGAAGAATGCTGACAAAGCATTTATCTCACCAAAAGGAAGTGAAGGTACTGCCTGGGATCACTTGGGAGAATCACAGTTACAGAGTCCTAAGGTGCAAGTGTCACACCTTGAAAACCCAATGAAATCAAGACAGTTTGGGTAACATAAGAAATAAGTGTGGGGCGCCTGGTTTAAGCGTCTGCCTTCGGCTCAGGTCATGATCTCGGGGTCCTGGGATGGAGCCCCGCATCGGGCTCCCTGTTCAGCGAGGAGCCTGTATCTCCCTTGGCCTGCCTGCCTCTCTCTCTCTCTGACAAATAAATAAATAAAATCTTAAAAAAAATAAGAAGTGAGCTGAGGACTGGAAAAGCAGAGAAGGTCTTCCATATGACATTATGGGACCTAATTCACATACCATTAATTTTCTTTTCTTTTTTTTTAATGAAACAGTTTGGCATAAAGAAACAGAGTAAATACAGTAAATACTGTATTACGAGAGACTAAGCTTTCTTTTTATCCTTATTTTCATTCATTAAAGAGTCATTTCTATGAAAGAAAGTCAACTCTTGATAATCTACATATAGACTCTTAGATATACAAGCTATCTAAAATACATTTTTAAAAAATTCATCCGGGGTCCTCTGGGTGGCTCAACTGGTTAAGTATCCGACTCTTGGTTTCAGCTCAGGTCATGATCTTGCAGTCGTGGGAAATAAAAAGGATAGTATGTAAAATCTGGCACATAAAGGAGTCACCCACGAGCTCACCAAAACCATTGTTTTCCACTCTGTGGTCTTTCCTGGAAGGTAATTTTGCGATCCCAAATCAAGATTTTCCCCAATCCATAACACATTCCTAAACACCAGCATATCTTCAAAGAACGCAAAGTGGTCATGCTACAGCGCAAATGCTTATTCACACTATCACAACATATACGCCCCCAAAGAAACGGTTACACTTCTTTCGTTGTTAAAATACTGCATTCTCTTGGTTTGCATACGTTTCTCACAAATTATTGGTAAACGGCCCCAGTTTGCTGGAGACCTAGCCATGAAGAATAGACAGATTATAAGATGGAATGTTCCTTAGTGTTCAGGCCTGCTTTCACAGGCTGGGCTCTTCATAAAAGATGTGAAGAGTTTGACACCTTAATGATGCCTCTTAAAATAATGTCCACGCTTCCAAGGGTGGAGAAACCTGCCTGCTATTGTCTAGAGCGAGACAAGCCCTTAATAACAGTGTCATTCACTGCTTTGCAAACTGCTGCCTTCCATCTTACCTTAATTTAATCCTTTCTTTTCCCTATTGCCCATTTCAATCCCTCGGCTGATATGTCTGATCTCTGTAATAATATTCAAGTCCCCAAGAAAGTATAAAGCTGGGATTTTACTCTATTTGTTTTTAAGCAGAACTTAATGAGGAAGGTAAATCTTCTGCCAGAAGTCAAGTAGAAATGATGGGTGGCTCTATGCTCTTTCGGATGAGCCCTCTCTGAACCCGTACACCCCTCTGCGTGGTAGGGTCCAAGTCGGCCAGGCTACAACAAAGCCTGGAGCTAATCAGACAGATGTCTGGGATCCTAAATCTTTCTTCCAGACGACAGCAGAGGAAGGGGCAACGTCACTACTGAAATGCAGAGGTGGAGCAGCTTCTGGACTGGGTGGACATATATCCCCTCTAAAAAGTTGGTAAGCGAAGGCCCTACAAAACTGACAAGTGCCCTCACCCTTCTTCATTTGCAGTTCAAAGGCCAGACCTTGCACTTCCTTTTGGTACTAACCCCAAAGTCATCACCAATCATCCGGCATACCTTCTGCTGTGCCAGCAAGGACTGACCCCCCGGGGGCTACCTCGATGATAACCTATGACCAGATAAGAATGGGGCCGGAGTAGGGGATAGCTGGCCAAGATTGTGTGGTTCTAGTAAAGAGCTATATTGTGCTCTGGTGCCCCCAGAAACAGCCTGGATTAGAATCAACATTAAAACCAAATTAGAGGGGGTGCCTGGGTGGCTCAGTCCTTAAGCATCTGCCTTCGGCTCAGGTCATGATCCCAGGGTCCTGGGATCGAGTCCCGCATCAGGCTCCCTGCTCCGCGGGGAGTCTGCTTCTCCCTCTGCCCCTCCCCCCGCTCGTGCTCTCACTCTCAAATAAATAAAATCTTAAAAAAAAAAAAACAAATTAGAGTGAATGGGATTTAAAACAAGATAAGGGAGACTCAATTGGTCAAATTTTCTAACGAAATGCATTCCATTTGGTATTATCAATATACATTCAACCCAACCCACAAATGCCATGTTTCCTTTTTAAGTAGTACATACCGTGTTTTTTTGTATAGAAGCAATTGATTTTGATTTTCACCCTCTACTATGCCCAATTTGACAGATTTATTACTTATTTCCCCGGCGCAAGGGGAGACTTTTTTTTTTTGTCGGTCATCACCAAAAATAGAAAACCATTTGTTGAATTGTTTAATTTAACTAAAACAACAAGCATCTTGCTCTGGGGTGTATTTTTAAATTTCAAGCTATTGTAATTATAAAATGGATGTGTTTGTTTTAAAAGACACAGAAATTAAAAATAAAACACATGAAAGACACAAAAATTAAACTACTTCATCCAGGTAGTAAATGTGAGAAACTGAAAATATTCTTTTATCACCTTCTAGTTTCTGCATAGACTAGAAAAGAGCAAAAAGCATTCCTGATTTTTCAATTCCAAGGGGAATCCATCCAAACTGTTTCTATTATTAGCACACAAAATGGTAGCTAAAAAAGTTTCTGTGGTTAACAACTGAATAATTCATAGTCTCTGAAGAATTCGGTTCCTTGGTCTTCTCCAGGTCCTCCTTAGAACTGGAGTCCCACACACCTCTAGTCCTGAGTTCTTATAAAGGAAACCATATACAAATTGTTTCCAGCAGTTAAATATTGGCCACCCTAAGCATTCAGAACAACATTCAGACCAACAGCAAGACAACCAGCTGGAGACCTTTACATGAACTTCTATAACAGGTTCATAAAACTCTTAAGATTATACATAAATTGACAGAAATTATAATTAAAGGTTGCAGTCTCTGTTCTGTGGGTATCACTGAGCCACAGTATCACTGAAATTTAAACTGCCTTTATGTAGCCCTCCAAATAAAATATGTAAACAAATTAAACAGGACATGTAAATAATTTTAAACACATTTCAGTACACTCTAATCTAAATTCAAATTATTTTCTATGATGTGAGGCACTGAGAATTTCAAGTACAAAAAAAGAAAAGCACTTCAATTAGTGAGTGAAAGATGTAAATAATGTTGAAAGGCCTGATGCGTGCTGGTCAACACGAGAACAGAGGCCAAGGCCGCCACCACGATTCATCCAAAGTTCCCAGAAAACATTCAACTCGGTTTTGCCTTCAGAAGAGGGGTGTCAAGTCTTAGAAAATATGTGGGCATTTTACCTTCAACTTTACTTTTTAAAAAAATGTTTTTTTCCACAAGCAAGCAGTCTCTGTCCAATAAAGCATGGAACCAAGGAAAAAGATGGCTGGATTTTGTTTTCCTGTTTTAAGGTTCCTCCCTGTTTAAATTCTCCAAGTAACTGGTATAAAAGCTCAGAAACCCGGGAGAAGCCATCATCCCAGAGAGGCCACAGTTTACCCCTGCCTGTATCCAAGTTTTTTGTTTGTTTGTTTCACTAGGCTCCACACCCAGCGCGGAGCGATCTCACCACCCTGAGATCAAGACCTGAGCTGAGATCAAGAGTCAGACACTTCACCAACTGAGCCACCCGGGCGCCCCCCAAGTTGTTTTCAATGTTAGGATTTCAAAAGAAGATCTCTCTCTAAAGTATGACTCACTTCTTAGAGTTTGCTTAACATAACTAAAGACTTAAGTGAACTTTTTTTTTTGATAACATTATGTGATCATTCATGAACACTAGTCTACTGGGATATATTAAAATTCCAGTTAGGAACTAGCTTTCATTGAGTCTGCTCAGTGCCAGGCACTGTGCCAAGTGCTTTCTCTGCTTTCTCTCGTTTCCGGCTAAGGGGTAGTGTATACCTGACAACAACAAAGCACACACATTACCTACTGCTACCACCACGGAAGTTAGCACACACCTAAGAAGTGGCCAACCCAGGTCAGTTCAAGTCCAAAGCCCAAGCTCTTAAGCACTGCACTCCTCATGCATGCGACTCCTCAAGAACACAGGTTTCCCTGACCAGGATTCAAACCCAGACCAAGGTAGGGGAAGTCACAAATTCAAGCCACTGGACTGCACAGCATGTGCTGAGTTGCCTGACCCCACACCAAAGGGCCCCAGATGGTTATGTATTCGGGGGTCTGCTTTTTAGAGTTTTCCTGCCTCCTTTCCTGGCGTGCTGCTGATTTCACTGCTTCCATGTTGTGCGTGGATATGTACCCTTTGTACCACTGCCAGCACGTCTAGTCCCTGGCAACCCCCCTTCTCCCTTTATCACGACCTTCTATCTCGATGCTGTTCTCCAATTTACAAAGTGCTTCCACATACCTTATCTCATCTAATCTAATTTTCTATTTCTAATCCGTTTGGGGATAAGCAACCAGATTACCCATAATTCCAACATGCTTAGATAAGTAAAAGTCATTAGGCTCCAAGTGAGATCCTGAGGCAGTCTCCCAGGAATAAAGTGCGGAAGCCTTAGTGCAAAGAGGTGGGGGGAGGCATCTCTTCTGCAGTCCAGACCTTCCCTCACCACTCACTCATGCTACTGGTCATTCATTTGATAAACATTTACTGAGTACCTGCTATGCGCACATGTTATATTGAGTGCTGGGATCATAAGAATGATCAACCTTAGCTTCCTGCCTTTGAGAAGTGCCAAGACTAGAAGAGAGATAAACGTGTCCACAGATCCCTGTAACAAGAGTGGCCCGCCAGCATTAAGATAGCCTGGCACAAAGGATTATGGGAAGGGGGACGAGAGTTGCCCAATCCAGCAGAGAAGATTTTCTAGAAGATCTGAGGCTGTGGAGGAAGCTTGGTATCTCTTTCTTTATGGTTCTCAGCTAGATGGCAGACACTGGAGGTTGCCAGATGGCTGAACTCTAGATAAACCATGGAAATGGTTCTCAAATCTGGATGCACATCAGAATCACTTGGGGACCTTTCAAAACAAACTAATTACAAGACATGGTGGCTCTGGGAAACTGTCGGGCGGCACCTACTCAAGCTGAACATACACATACCCTGTGGCCCAGCTGTTCCATTCCCATGTACAAACCCAACAGAAATGTCCACCAGAAGCCAGGCACAAGACATGCACAGCACCCAGCAGCACTGTTCACAGCAACCCCAAACTGGAAACAACCCAGATGTCCATCAACAGGTGAATGGATAAACAAAAGATGGTACATCCACAGGATGGGATACGACTAGCAATGAAAAGAATGAACCATTTGGATCCACAACATGGGTGACTTGGACAAATGTTACTCTGAGTGAAAGAAACCTTATACAAATGAGTACCTACTGTATGATTCCACTCATATAATGTACCAAAACAGAAAAAAAAAATGCATCTATTGTCTTAGAAGTCAGGGCAGTGGTGCCCACTGGTGAGGGGTGTGTCTGGGAAGGGGCATGAGGGTGGCTTCTGGGTGCTGATAATGTTGTGTTTCTTAACTGGTGTGCTGATTATATGGATGTGTTCAATTTGTAAAGATTCATCAAACTATATACTTAGAATTTGTGCGATTTCCTGAATTCATGTTACATTTCAATATGATGTTTATTTAAACACTAAAAAAGAAAGAAATACCAGGGTGCCTAGGTGGCTCAGTTGGTTAAGTGTCTGACTCTTGATTTTGACTCAGGTCATGATCTTGGGGTTGTGAGATCGAGCCCGGTGTCGGGCTCTGCGCTCAGCGGGGAGTCTGCTTCATATTCTCTCTCCCTCTCCCTCTGCGCCCCCCCCATGCACTCTCTCTCTCTCTCTCTCTGAAATAAATAAATCTTAAAAAAAAAGATTCTCTCTCTCCGTCTCCCTCTTTCTAACCCTTTCCCTCTCTAAAAATAAAAGAAAGAAAAGAAATACCCAGGCCTGGGCCTCACTACAGACCAATTAAGCTCAGTGGGGTGGGGGTGGGAGAACCCAACATTTGTATTTTGTAGAAGCACCCCAGATGGCTCTGATGTACAGCCATATCTGAAAAGCAAGGGGCTTGATGATCCTGTATTTATCAATAGCTCCTTTTGGGGGACAGTCTGGCACATGGCAAAGGGAATGAGTTCTGGACTCAGGCCCATCAGCAATGACATTCTGATTTGCACTGACGGTGTGGGGCATTTATCTGGATGATCCCCAAACCTTAGTTTCCTCCACTGTATAATGGGCACAACACCACCTCCCTCCCAGGATTGTTGGGACTTAGAGCACCTAGCACAGTACCTAGAATATAGTAGGTGCTTAAGAGGTGGTAGCTAAGGGGTAGCTACTCCACTCCTTTTCCAATCCTTTGCATCTAAGTTCCTAAGTACAGTGATGAGCAGATCGCTGCAAATGCACAAAACGAACGCTCTCCAATTTCTCCTCCTGAATGAGTTTCTTTGTAAAGACTGAAGTAATATTATAATGATGTCAAACGAATATCGGACATTTCTGGGCCCTAGTTTGCTCACTCTATTCAGCACCTGCTATCCCTGAAGATGAATGGAGAGGACACGGACCGTACCATAAATACAAACCACAGACCCCCCTTTAGAAGGCTTTACTCCTGCCCTCATCCTTAAGAACAGCGCCAGCCCTGTGTGAGCAAAGACAAGGCCAAGATGTGAGTTGGCAGAAAGAACAGAAAAAATGAGTAGCTTGGAAGACATACCATCCGTAAAATGTGCCAGATGAAACGCTTTTGTATAAAATGTCATAGTTTAGTAAAAACAAACCAAAATCCTGAGCTGAGAGCAGAAGATCCAGGTTGGAGTTTTGATGCTATGACTGGTAAGCTGGATGACTTTAGTTAACTAACTTTTCGGTTTCCTACATGCTTTACAAGGGCACTGTGAGTTTCAGATAAGGTAGGTAGAAGGCAATCTAAAAAAATTAAGTGGCAAAGAAATGCAAGACACAATACAAGCTGCAAATTTACTTTGTTCCAAACTCCAATCACCAACCACCACCACCCCCGGAGACTGAGAACTCTCTGATATTAACCGCTCCGTGCACACCCAGCCTGAAGCTCGCTTATGTAAGAAGGGACTGCAGCACTGCCTGGCATGTAGCATAATACTTTGCTTAAGAGAAATCCTTGGAAATGCCTCAGCTGAAGTACAAGGGCAGGCCCAGGCCTTAACGTTTTGGAGAGAGGTGCTCTCAGTCGCAGAACACCAGAACTGTGGCTGGAGCAAATGATGTCATCCAAGCTCCTCTTACCATGGTCAATGTCAAAATTAAGATAGGAAGTTCAAGGACAAATTGTGGGCTTTCCAGGCAAATAGAAGTTAGAAAAGCAGTTTGGACCTTAGAGTCTTGTGATTAAAATTGTTACTACTTTACAGAACATCAACCGAAATGTATCCTATTCTGTGATTTTTTTTTCCGGGGTTACGTGAAGCTTTTATTCACAAAACCATAAGTAGTTGCGTAGGCAAATATATTCCCTCATTCCATTTGTATTCCCACTACACATTAAGAAAAGAAAAAAACTCGTGTGAGTCACCCCTATAGCCCAAAACAATAACAAACCAAAAATAAAAATAAGATTTTTGAAGAGACAGAGATAAACTTAAGGGCTCTCCACTCTAGAGCTAAGAAACGAAATAGCTCAAATACCTGTTGGGTTCCTAAATGACTGGAAAATGAAACTCGGAATTAACTACGGGCACGTTGGCACACCTTGCAGAGTACGGGTCTTCCCCCATCCACAACCCATTCCTGCGACAGACCTGTGTACTCGACGCCGAAAATATCCGCAAACGTGCGGATGCCGGGGACTGAGCTGGTGGGGGTGGGGGGAGGCATCAAATTAGTATCGAAAATAGTACTGTTGACTCCTGCCCTGGTTCCGGGGGAAAGAAGGAATCCTGCCCGCCGCAAAGCCGGCGGCCAGAGCCGGACAACTCGCCCCTAAGTTTGGCGCGTCCTCGCTCCGCGCCCTCGGCCCCCGGTTCCCCCCGCCCCGCGCGCGCGCCATCCCGGCCCCCGGGATCCCAGGGCACTGCCAGGCCCTGGCCAAGCACCGACCCCGCGGCTGGGGCTGCGAGCCTCGGCAGGGGGAGGAAGGGCGGCTCCTCTGCAACCCGGGTCCTTCGGCACCACCCCGGCCCTCGCGTTCTCCCCTTCCCTTGACAACCCCCCCCCCGCCCCCAGGCAGGTCACCTGGCTCGGCCGCTGCCCGCCGCTCCTCCCGCTGCTCGCTCGCTCGCTCCGGCCGCGCCGCCGCCGCCACCGCCGCCGCCGCCGCCGCCGCCTCCTGGAAGCGGCTCGCCCTCGCGAGTCACGGGGCCGGCGAGCGGGCGGGCGAGCTCGTGCCAAGGCTGCGGGAACCGTGCACCCCAGCCGGGGCTGGGACCCTGCCCTGAGCGCGGCCGCCACCCGAGCGAAACTGGAGAGCTGGGCTCGGCTCGCCCGGGCGGGGAGGGGCGGCTGCAACTTTGCTCCCGAACGCGGGCGAGGAGGGGGCGCCCGTCTCCAAACTCCGTGCCGCGCCCGCCACCTCGCCAGCCTAAGGATTTTCTTTATGCCTTTTTTTTTTTTTTTTTTTTTTTTTTAAATCTAAAGGGAAGCCAGATTCTTGCCCTCAAGTTCTTGCTTCCAGGGCCGTGCGGCTCGGCGGGCGGAGGAGCGCGGCGCCGAGCGGGCTGCGGGAGACGCGCCCGCCGGGTGCGCTGGCGGCGGGCCGGGCCAGGGCGGGCGGGAGCCGCTGCCCGGGGACCCCGCTGGGCTGCGCGCGCTGGCCCCTTCGGGCCTGGAGCCAGAGCCCGGCAGGGAGAGCGGCCTGGAGGGACCGGGCCAGCGGCGGGGAAGCGGTGACCCGGACCTGGATCGCCGAAGTAGGAACTGGAAGTGACAGCGGCAGGGCAGCCGCCGCCGCCGCCGCCGCCGCCGCCGCCGCCCGGGTAGCCGTGGCAGCGGCAGAAGCCGCGGAGGAGCGGCGGCGGCCACACTGCGCATGCTGCTGCCGCCTGCAACCGCCGAGCCCGGGGCCCGCTGGCGCCCGGCCTGCCGCCGGCCACTGCCGGAGCCCCGGGAGGGAATCCCGGCCTCGCGGACTAGCCCTTCCTGGCGGCCCGCGCCCCCCTGCCGCCCCCCCCCGCCACTCGGCCCCCCCCCCCCCCCCCCGCCAGCTCTGTGCCCAGCCGCCGAGACAGCGGGAAAGGACGCGCTCTCCGGCGGCCCTCCACATCTGTCCCTTCCCCAACTGTCCTGCATGCCCTTCCTGGGCTCTCTCCTAACAGGACCCAAGTCAAAGGGGCCTGTTAGGAGCATAAAAAGGCTCATGATAGTTGGGGAATATTTACCGCCTTACTTGAAGTCCAGTTTTTACAGAAATACGATGCAGTCGGTAAAAGATTAGGATGGCCAGAGCCCTGGGTGTCAGTCAATGTAACTCAGGGAAATTCCGTTAGGAGTGTCAGATTTGCTCAACAGAAAAACAAACAAACAAACAAACAACTTACCGATATCCTCTTTAGTCTTCCCACTAGCACAAATTGAGCAGCTAAATATACAAAGCTCTGCCCAGCAGAAACTCATGGACTTGAGCCAGTTAAAAACAGAGTATCCAACAGTTAGACATTACCAATCCCTACTCTAGTCTCCTTTCACAGATGAATCAACTGAAGGCGGGGGGGGGGGGGGGGGTCTGACTTCACACAGGTGGCCGACTTAGCCTTGAAGGAGGGCCTGACTGATACCCACTACAGCTACTGACCTCACTCCTCCAAGATGCTTCTGCTCTCCCGGAGCTGAAGCTCTCTTATGGGAGATTTAGCCTTGACTCTTGGTCATTAGTAGATCTGCCTTCCTTCCAGAACTGCCTTCATGCAGAGCAGTCCCTGGGAAATGGCAAATCGTCCATCCCACAGGCCCCACTTTGGGGATGGCATCCATGCTGTTCCAGTGACAAGGCAGATGGAGTGACTCAGGAGACAGGAGGCAGTGAGGGGGTGGGGGCAAAGAAAAGCCATACTGATACCAGCTGGTACTGGAAAGAGAAGGAGAGAGAAAAGAAAGAAGGGAGGGAGAGAGAGAGAGAGAAGCACTAATTGAGCCTTATATACATTCAGTGAAATCCTTCATGAGCAAAACATCTTTTTATAAAAGTAGGCTTGGCCCAAGAGCAGAATAGGAGATAGTAGGGTATCCCCGGCAGTGGGTTGGTACTAAAGGTGGCAGGGGACGAAGCAGGAGTGCCAGCTGGGGATGAGGCCAGGAGGAGAGCACGAGGGCTGTAGCCAGAACAGTGTAGTCAAAGAGGTATCACCCCAGGCCACTCTCAATTGATCAGAAGAAGTATATCTGTCCCTCCTCCTCCCAAGTTCAAAGGCAGAATGAAAATAAAACCACCATTGCTAAAATAGGTTGTCAGAGGACTTCCTGGTCACATTAGTGACACTCTACCTAGATATGAGGGTTTTCCCATATGTTCTAGATCTTCTCTTGAGACCTGAGTGTCCTCCCTGCCTTCTCCATTCTGTAAACAAATAAAAAAGATAGAGCTGGTTCACAGAAAAGGAAATACAAATGGACTATAAAGGGGTCAGAAGATGTCCAAACTCACTAGGAATCATGAACCTCAAATTACAGCGGTAAACGAAATATCATTTTCACCCAACATTTTAGCAAACATGAAAGATAAATAATATCCAGTGCTGCCAGGGACATGAGGAAGAAGGCACTTCCTACTCTATGGTGGTAGCAGAGCTTCATATAGCATTTTTGTAGGGGATTTGAGAATATCTATCAAATTTTGACACAGTAATTCCATTTCTATGAAGAAAAATGCTTCAAGAATAATCACAGATGTACACAAATCCACCTCTATGTGCACATACAGCCCCATGAGCCGCTGGGACTTATCCCAGCAATGCAAGATTGATCTAACATATGAAAATTAATCAAAGTAATATAACATATCAAGATAATAAAGGACGAAAACCAATGGTCATCTTAACAGATACAGAGAAAGCATTTGACAAAGTCCAGCACCCTTTAATGACCAAAAAAAAAAAAAAAAACCCTCAAAAAACTAGGAATAGAAGGGAATCCTTCAATCTGATAAAGGACATCTATGAAAAACCCACAGCTAACAATCCTACTTAATGGTGAAAGGCTGCAATCTTCCCCCTAAGATTAAGAACAACACTAGGATGTCTACTTTAATCACTTCGATTCAACATTGAACTGAAGGTTCTAACCAGGCAACTTAGGCAAGAAAATGAAATAAAAGGCATCTAGACTGGAAAGGAAGAAGTAAAACTATCTCTATGCACAGATGACATGATCTTGTACAAGAAATCCACAAGGAGGGGCGCCTGGGTGGCTCAGTCGTTAAGCGTCTGCCTTCGGCTCAGGTCATGATCCCAGGGTCCTGGGATCGAGCCCCGCATCGGGCTCCCCGCTCCGTGGGAAGCCTGCTTCTCCCTCTCCCACTCCCCCTGCTTGTGTCCCCTCTCTCGCTGTGTCTCTCTCTGTCAAATAAATAAAATCTTTAAAAAAAAAAAAAAAGAAATCCACAAGGAATCCAAAAAACCATTAGAACTAATGAAAAAGTTCAGCAAAGTTGAAGGATACAAGATCAATATGCAAAACATCAATTGTATTTCTATACACTTGCAATCAACAATCCAAATATGAAATTAAGAAAACAATTCCATTTACAATAGCATCAAAAGGAATACAATTCTTTGGAATAGACTGAACCAAGGAGGTATAAGATGTGCACACTAGAAACTATAAAACACTGTTGAATGGAATTTTAAAAGACCCAAATAAGTAGAAAGACATCCTGTGTTCATGGATCAGAAGACTTAATATTGTTAGGATGGCAATACTCCCCAAAGCCATCTACAGACTGAACACAATCCCTATCAAAATGCCAGCTGGGTTTTTTTGGGGTTTTTTTTTGTTTTTGTGGAAATGGACAGGCTGATCCTAAAATCCATATGGGCACACAAGGGATCCAGAATAGCCAAAATGATTTTGAAAATGAAGAACAAATTTGGAAAACTCATGCTTTCTGATTTGAAAACTTATTACACAGCTACATTAATTGATTGAATGGGGAAAAGAATAGTCTTTTCAAAAATAGTGTTTAAGAGAATGAATTTGGGAGATGCCTGGGTGGCTCAGTTAGTTAAGCGTCTGACTTTGGCTCAGGTCATGGTCTCAGGGTCCTGGGATTGAGCCCCACGTCGGGCTCTGCACTCAGTGGGGAGTGTGCTTGTCCCTCTGCCCCTCCTCCCGCTTGTGCTCTCTCTCTCTCTCTCTCTCTCTCTCTCTCTCAAATAAATACAATCTTTAAAAAAGAGAGAATGAATTTGGACTCCTACCTCACACCATACACAAAAATTAACTCAAAATGATTCAAAGACCTAAATGTAAGAGCTAAAACTATAACACTCTTACAAGAAAACATAGGTATAAATCTTCATGACCTTGCATTAGACAATGGTTTTTTCGACATGCTACCCAAAACACAAGCAACAACAACAGAAATAGATCAATTTGACTTCATCAAATTTAAAAAACTTCTGTGTTTCAAAAGATACTATCAAAGTTGGGGAGGTGCTTTAGAGAGTGCTTTGTTTCTTAGATGTCTCGGCAGACCTCCCTGACCAGTTGCTAGCTGTGTGGTCTTCCAGAGACCCTAGGACACTACAGCCATCTAAGAACACAAAGATGGAGGTCCCTTGGAGAGGCCCACTGGCCACCCAGAGGTTCAGAAGGCCGTTGCTCTTTAATGGGGCCATCGTGCTCCACAGCCAGTACTCAAGATGTCACTGTGCTGCCCCATCTCTGGTTTCATTTTTCTACATTTCCCAACTGACCCTTTCAAGCCAGCACTCTGTCTTTAGAAAATAACAGTGTGTTCTGGGGGCGCCTGGGTGGCTCAGTCAGTTAAGCCTCTGACTCTTGATTTCGGCTCAGGTCATGAGCTCAGGGTCTTGAGATCAAGCCCGCATAAAGGGCTCCATGCTCAGCGGGGAGTCTGCTTGCAATTCTCTCTCTCCCTCTCCCTCTGCCCTCCCCCTACTTGTGCTCTCTCTCATGCACGCTCTCTCACTCTCTCTCTCAAATAAGTAAATAGAATCTTTAAAAAGTCAAACTCGAAAAAAAAAACCAGTAAAATGGTGGTTACCACGGGATGGGGAGATGGGGAGATAAAAATTGATATTGTTTAAGGGCACAAACTTGCAATGAGTACTAAATAAGCCACAGTGATCTAATGTCCGGCATAATATTGAATATAGACAATATTGTACTAGTATTATGTGACGTGATAGATACCACTGCAACAGCAATCATATTACAATATATAGATGTAGCAAAGTAACATGCTGTACACCTTAAACTTACATGCCAAATGTCAAATATATTCAATTAAAAAAATTAATTTTGAAAACGGTAAATATTTGTGTCTCAGTCTGTCTCCTAGCTAGCTACGTGGGAGCTTGAGACTGGATGGTCAATATTCCTGGCTGCGGGGTTCCCCCAGCTCAGCTTTCAGTCTCATGCCTTAGGTGCATTATCTCATTTGATCCTTAAAACAATCCTACGCAATAGATATTATTAATGTCTCCTTTACGCAGATGAAGAAACTGAAACAGAGAAAGGCCAAGTAACTTTTCCCGGAGTCCACAGTCAGTAACTGACCAAGCCAAGACTCTAATCCAAGTCTGTCAAACTAGAGAAAGTTATGTGCTTAGCCGTAGTGCCAGATACCGCCTTATTCCAATATCCCTATGATGTTCAGGCCAGCCTCAATGATCAAAGAGAGACAAAAATATGCCCAGCGCCTTGATTCAAGAAATGAAAATTAGCATATACTTTTCAGAAAGATTTGTACCCAAAGTGGGTGAAAATATTTTAAGCATTGGTACTTAAAGGAGTAAGCATTAGTTATCATCAGAAAAATCCACTTCTGTGAAACGACTCATTATCCCACAGTGCTAGACCCAGGAGGTGTTTCTGTATCATCTAGTATTCTTAGAACTGCAAAGAAGCTCAGGATACCTTCTGGCAGCTTCACAGCGCAGAAATCATTGGCAACCTCACCACGTTTTTATTTGTCAAATAAAAAAGAAAATGCCATGATCTGTTCCATAGTAGACATTATTCTAGAAGATATATAGAGAGGTCTCAGGCTACACCTACCTCAAAAGACACACACACACACACACACACACACACGCAGAGACACACAGCTAACAGTGGGTAACAGGGACACCTGGAAGAAAATATTCTGAGACAACTATAGCCTGATGCTGTAGCTAACTTTAGGAAAAATTCTGAAGCAAGTCAAGTTTATCTGGGGCAAAGCGACTTGTATTACTACTGATAATAATAGCTAACACTTGGAGAAATACTTACTAGGCGCCAGGCACTCTTCCGGGGACATGAATTCATTGACATCTTATACTGATCCTATGAAATAGGTGCTGCTATTATTCCCACTTTATAGGTGGGGAGACTGAGTCACAGTCAAGGAACATGCCCAAGGTCACAAAGCTACTCCTGAGAGAAAACTGAGCATTTGAACCCAAGCAATCTAGCATCAGAATCCATGATCAACCCACTACTAATACTTCTCCACAAAAAATACTGCTAAAAACGAGTCTATACTTCTTATGTCCCTGGTTCTCTGCTGAGCACTGTACATACATTATCTCATAGATGTTTTTCAGGTCCAAGCTCTTAGCTCTAAATTATGATGTAGTATCTCATTTGATCCTTTAAAACAACCCCATGAGGTAGCAATTATTGTGTCCATTTTACAGATCAAAACACTGAGGCAAATACCTGAAGAAAACAAAAACACGAATTTAAAAAGATATGCACCCATACGTTCATTAAAGCATTATTTGCAATAGCTAAGATATGGAAGCCACCCAAGTGTCCATCGATACATGGATGGATGTGGTATATATGCACTCAAGCATAAAAAAAAAAAAAGAATGAAATTTTGCCATTTGTGACAACATGGATAGACCCAGAGGGTATTATGTGAAGTGAAATAAATCAGACAAAGAAAAACCATTACTATATGATTTCACTCATATGTGGAATCTGAAAAACAAAACCAAACATAGCAGAAACCGACTGATAAAAAAAAGAAAAGAAAAGAAAAAGAAACCGACTCATAAATACAGAGAACAAGCTGGTGGTGGCCAGAGGGGAGAGGACCGAGGGGATGGCAGGAACAGCTGAAGGGGACGGAGAGGCACAGACTTCCAGTTATAAAGTAAGTAAGGCACGGGGATGAGAAGTACAGCACAGGGAACATAGTCAGTAATTTGTAGGGGCGGCTGGGTGGCTCAGTCAGGTTAGGCAGCCAACTCTTGATTTCGGCTCAGGTCATGATCTCAGGGTCCTGGCATCAAGCCCCATGTCAAGCCCATCATCGAGCCCCCCACTGGGCTCTGCACTCGGAGGGGAGTTTACTTCAGGATTGTCTCTCTCCCTCTGTCCCTCCCACCCCCAAATAAATCTTTAAAAAAATAATATTATAGTAACATTGTATGGTGACAAATGGTAGGTACACTTATTGTGGTGAGCATTGTGTAATGTATAGAATGGTCGAATCACTACATTGTACATCTGAAACTAACATAATATTATATGTCAACTATACTTCAATTTTAAAAAACCTACAATCTTTTTTAAATGAATGTATAAGACTTCAGCATCATTTGAATGTACTATAATTTATTTGACTATTCACCTATTGCTAGATACTGATGTTGTTTCCATGGCTTTTGCTTCTGCAAATAAAGATGTCTCACATACACACACACACATAGACACACGGGAACAGAGAAATTAAGTAATTTGACACTCAGACAAAAGTATCACCTCCTTTCCAGCAATACCCCCATACGTACTCTAAGGATCCATATAATATAAAACAATGCAATGTAATTTAATATACAATTTCTACCACAGGGGTAGGTTCTCTGGGCTTTTCAAGGCCTCTGTTCTAAAGTGTTAATAGGGGGGTGCCTGGGTGGCTCAGTCGGTTAAGCATCTGCCTTTGGCTCAGGTCATGGTCCCAGGGTCCTGGGATCAAGCCCCGCATCGGGCTCCCTGCTCCGCGGGAAGCCTGCTTCTCCCTCTCCCGCTCCCCCTGCTTGTGTTCCCTCTCTCGCTGTGTCTCTCTTTGTCAAATAAATAAATAAAATCTTTAAAATAAAAATAAATACATAAAGCGTTAATGGGAAAAAGTGACAATATGCTTTCCTCTCTTCCCAACTCAGGGGGGTTACGGTGACCCCCTAGAGCAGCCAGTTCCCCCTAGCAGGGAAGCACCCCATACAACCTCTGTCACCGAAAGCCTGTTTTCAGGGCTCGGATGCTGTATTAAAAGAATAAATCCCATCCTAAGTTTTGATTTGGTTTGGTTTGCTTTGCTTTTGGCACTGGTTTCTGGAGAAGACAAACTAGCAAGCCACCCCTGGAGACCACCAATCTTAACCATGGTTTCCATACAATGCTACCCCGGTACGACAGTCAAGATCAACCGAGGACTTGCAGTACAGCACCATCCTCACCAGCTCACCAGTGGGGCGAGGCACCCCGGGCGGGCTTACCTGCACTTGAAGTGTTGCACATCCTTTCAGGAAGTCACTGATGTTGCTGAGGCAATCAGCTTCCGTTTGGGGCTCCGAACAGTACTAGAGAAACACAGTCAGAGGTCACTTGGACACTGTCATCCCATGCCAAGCATACCATAGTCCTCATGTTCTGATAACTAGATAGGTAGGCTTTCTAAGGCAGGGGACACATTGCTATCAATCCAGGAAGAGAAATAACCACTGGAGGAAGTGATGTAACAGTCTAAACGGTCGGTCTCTTTCAAATGTCACCAAACTTTCAGTCCCAAACCATCTAAATCTACTGACAAACCCTTTGTTAGCCTTCTGCCGAAGTGCGGGGGTAGCGAATTGGATCCAGACTGTTTTTTGAGCTTTGGTTCTTGCTTTTAATCTATTACTTTGCTCCCTCCTCCCCCATGATAATTTATTAAAATCCTGTTCTCCCATTTACTGTTTGCTACATTTGGGAACAGTTCTGTATGCTGTGGTTTAGTACTGTTTTTCTTTTTTTCAAGTTTAAGGAAACTTATAAGAAAATCAATTTACTTGATAAAAATACAAACTGGTTCAAGAAGGCAAAAGAATTCACGTTATGCTCACGGTCACGTACCCTGCTAACCTTAAGAGCTGTAGGATTCAACCTTTAAACTTCCTTAAAGTGCCTACTTTAGAAATGACCCATCCTCGTGATCATGGCTTTCCAACATTAAAACTTTTGGCTTTTTAAAAGAGGGTAAGGTTAGTTTCACTTTGAACACATGTTGCATTCAAAACACATATCTGGTTTCTATTGTTTTAGCAAACCTTTTCTGACATTTTGGATTATTTCTCCTGGTTGCCTCTGTTTCAAAGGATATTTTATTTCTTTGAGCAGAAAATCGACATCGATTCTAGCCAAACTGTCAATAAATACCATCAATAGGGGCGCCTGGGTGGCTCAGTTGGTTAAGCGACTGCCTTCGGCTCAGGTCATGATCCTGGAGTCCCGGGATCGAGTCCCGCATCGGGCTCCCTGCTCAGCGGGGAGTCTGCTTTACCCTCTGACCCTCCCCCCTCTCATGCTCTCTCTCTTCCATTCTCTCTCTCTCAAATAAATAAATAAAATCTTTAAAAAAAATACCATCAATATCTCTCATAAATCATCCCATTATTATGCAGACTCATATATACCCCAAGTGCAAAATATGCCCTTGGTACATGGGGAGGTAGAACACGTTATCTCTGGATGGAGCAAACGATACGGGTGTTTTCTCCTTGTCCCCTGGCACCAACGGTGTATCACGGTTTTACTATCTTTGGGGGCCCAACTGCGAGAGGATAACGTTTCATTTTCTAAGTTTCTCAAACAACAAAAACAATGAGAGAAGGCCAAACTCTTAGGAAGAGATTCAAGGGGGCGAGTCCCATGGCCTGAGCAACAGAACATCTCAAGGGTTACATTATTGCTGCTCTCTGGTGGTGAGCAATCCCAAAGAGACTGCCCATTTCCCTTACCTTTTCTAGAGAGCCCGGCCTAAGTCTGTTGATCAGTTTGCACAGCACTACCCCATTCTTCAGTGAGGACTTCAAGAACTGCTCCGGGTCACAGACGGTCTTTTTGGGGGAATCTAAAACTCCCAAGGATATAAGCCATGTCACGATTCGCTCCTCTGGATTCATCACTGAGGACCGCACAGCTCCCTGGGGCAGCTGCAAGGACTAAGCCACATCCGTAATTGCATCTGCTACGGCCTTCCGTTTTTTTAAGTTCTCTTCTGTGGCTTGCAGAGCAAAGCGTTTCGACAACTTTTCTTAGATAATGGTGGAACCCACACGAATTACGGGATCTTAAAGCCACAGAGATCACACTTAAAAGATGAAGAAATAGAAGGAATAAAAATCCTTGGATGATGCTGGGTTTCTTTTTCCAAACCTGCAAAACAAATTCATGAGGGTTAAAAAAAGAAGAAGAAGAAGAAACACACAAACACCACCCCCCCCAAAAAAAAACCCCAACAGTGCAAGAAGCTGTAAAGGAAGGAAGTGAGGAGGATGCTGGGGAGGGAGGAGAGAGAAGGAAGCAAGTGCTCTGGGAAAACAGAGGGGACCTTGGAAATGAGACACTCATGGGCCAGTCTGGGAAAACACTGTCGATAAATCGTCTAGCCCCAGTGAAAACCTGGCTCCTGTCAGGAGGAAGATGCCAACTGGCTCTTAGGTCAGACAGATCCGAGCCTCGTGGGGAAGGTAGGCTGAGAACATTCTTCCGAGAAATGGCCGGATGCCCTCATCCGGTCTCACAGAGCTGGTGTGTCATGATCATTCCTCCTAGAACACCTTGATTGCCTGGTGATAATGTGCCAAGCACATGAAGACCACGCCTGCTGTCAGCCATCACCGTGTATAAGCAGAAGCTAGAAGAATGGCATTTTACTTTGCAGCCAAAACGCTGTGTTTAAGGAAAGAGGCTAAGGATAACATCTGACATCCTGTTTACTTGCATTCTTTAGCAATTCTTTTTCTGGACCTGGTTCCACTACACAATCCAGCTGCAGTACCCCTAGCAAAGGCGCAGACATAGTCCCATGAGCGGGTACAAAATACTTGAAAACAGAACTTTTGAAAACAAAAGAGCGCTTGTCCTCTGTCTATACTACAGTCTGGAAAGCTGATGCGTCCCCAACAAGAAACACTTTGCATTAAAAATGCTGCCCTGAAAAAAACAAACCTGGTCTAGAACAAGAGATCTTGTTATTCTCAAACATTTTCACAACCAGTTGAAAGAGTCATACTATTGGGAAACGTACGAGAAGACTAATGTGAGCAGCATAGCTTTAAACTGGCAAATGCATGGACCTCCCCGTCAGTCACTGCCCCTCCTCACGCCGGGGATCCTGCTAAGCTTCCGAATCCTTCTCAACACAGCTTTAAACATCTACCACCGAATAATCAGCTTAGATAATCCTGCTGAATGTTTTCAAAGCTTCCCCTTCTTGCCCTGTTCCTACCACTTACCACACTTCACTATTACTACTTGTTGATATGTTCCCTCCACCAGAATGTAACTTCTCTAGAGTAGACAGCTTGTCCGTCTTGTTTAACACTGTTCCCAGCAGCTCCAGGTACACAGATGTTTAAAAATGCTGAATGAGGGGCGCCCGCGTGGCTCAATCGGTTGAGTGTCTGCCTTTGGCTCAGGTCATGATCCCAGGGGTCCTGGGATCAAGCCCTGCATCGGGCTCCCTGCTCCGCGAGAAGCCTGCTTCTCCCTCTGCCCACTCCCCCTGCTTGTGTTCTCTCGCGCGCTGTGTCTCTCTCTGTCAAGTAAATAAATAAAATCTTTTTTAAAAATGCTGAATGAATGAGTGAATGAACTCCTATGTCTTAAATCAAAACTCTTTTCCTTGATAATGATTTTTACTTTTATTGAGATATAATTGACGTATAATAAATTGCACATATTTAAGATGTCCGATTTAATGAATTTTGACATATGTATACACCTGCAATACAATCACACACACACACACACACACACACACACAATCCAGGTAAAACTTTCCATCATCCCCAAAAATGTCCTTGTGCCCTTTCAAACCCTGTCCCCCTCCCTTCCCTTCCAATCTGCTTTCAGTCCCTGTAGATTAGTTTGCATTTTCTAGAATCATATATAAATGGAAGCATAGAGTATGGTACTTCCCTTTCTCTGGTTTCTTTTGCTCAGCATCATCGTTTTGAGATTCATTCATGTTGTTTTGTCTATCAATAGTTCTATAACAAGGATTTGACCTCCAAATGTTTGGTTTGATGTAATTATACTTAGAAGCAAAATAAGTATAGTGAACCAAAAGTTTTAATTGACTTTTGACCATAGCCAAAGCTATGTCATAGAAAGAAATACAAAATCCATTCGGTGGTAAATTCAATTCCCAAGTCAGACCTACTTGAATACATTTTTCTATGTCATTTGGACAATTTTTCACAATTGCTCATCAAAACTGTACTCTACAGACAAACAAATCTGGCAGTATTATTGAGGTATCACTTACAGTTTCTGATCAAGAACAAAGCCGAAGTAATTTCAGGAACCCAGCCTAGCCCAAAACAGGCTTAAGCCCACTGAGGTCACCCGGATAAAAATCTGCCTCATTTTGGACAATGGCTATAGCAAATTACTCTAAGTACTAAAAGTAAAACCAGAAAAGCAAGGCCACCTCCTCAAGGCAGTTCTATTAGTATGAAGATTGGGAGTTAGGGTCAGTATGGAGATTAAGGAATGCCAGGACTATAGCAAGCATGTGGCTGAATGACTAGCCATGGAACTGAGGCTGGCTAGGGAAGCAGGGGACGCCACAAAGGAGCTGATGAACTAGGGGTATAGGGTGCGACGCTGGAAGACTAGAGGTCACAGTGATACGAAGAGCAACAGGCTTCCCACGACAGCATGAGTAAAAAGAGAAAAGGTAAAAAAAAAAAAAAAAAAAGAAAGAAAGAAAGAAAAGAGAGAGAGAAAAGGTTTCTCACTTGACTGCCAAGCCTTAGCAGTATGCACCCTGGGCCACTGAGCCCAGCCCCGTCGCTCACTGGCTTTCCCACCTGCGTCCTCTCGTCCTAATGGACTCTCTGGCAGAGCACAGTTTGGTTGCTTCTCCAGAAACACCTCTTTGATCGTGTAATACTCCTGCTCAAAAACCCTCAAAGGCACTCCATCGCCTAAAGCCGTGATTTACAAAGAACAATGTACAAAAATAATCACCTCTTGTAGGGAAGGCGGAGAAAAGAATGAAGACTTGGGAGCCCTAGTCCCCAGAACCCTACTTCAGAAGATCTGCAATGGGGCAAAGGAATCTATATTATTAGATACCCCACTTGAGGGGCGCCTGGGTGGCTCAGTCATTAAGCGTCTGCCTTCGGCTCGGGTCAGGATCCCAGGGTCCTGGGATGGAGCCCCGCATTGGGCTCCCTGCTCCGTGGGAAGCCTGCTTCCCCCTCTCCCATTCCCCCTGCTTGTGTTCCCTCTCCCGCTGTGTCTCTCTCTGCCAAATAAATAAATAAAATCTTTAAAAAATAAAATAAAATAAAAATAAATAAATACCCCACTTGATTCTGATAAGGGGGACCAAGGTCACACTTGGAGAAACAATTTGGTTTATAACCTTCCACTCCACCCCAAATTCTTTTTTATCTTTAAAGATTTTATTCACTTGAGAGAGAGCATGCATAAGCAGGGGGAGGGGCAGAGGGAGAAGCGGGCTCCCCACTGAGCAGGGAGCTAGATGTGGGGCTCCATCTAGGACTCTGGGATCTTGACCTCAGCCGAAGGTTTAATCAACTGAGCCACCCAGGTGCCCCAACTCCACCCCAATTTCTGCCAACATCTGGGTCATGTCCGCTCAGTTCCTTGACTTCCCTATCTGTGACTGATGGATTACCTCCAGCCCCTCTTTATGCCTGCTCTGTGAAAATGGACCTGGGCCTTTAAATCATTTTTACTTTGCCAGCTGGCATGACATGAACTTTTATGGGTAGCTGGTGGTAGACATTGCAGGAAGAAGGGGTTTTACTTCCTGTTTCCTGTGTGCTCACTCCACAGGCTCTTGCCGAGCTCCCAGCTTTCTTAGTGCTCCCCTTCTGCAACACTGGCTTCCTCCAGTGCACAGTGGGTAGCAGCTTCCCCTGGCACCCTTTGGGGGGGGCGGTGCTATGGCAAAGTACCTCTGGTGAGACACTTCCCCCGTGAAGGGGAAACAAGCACCCTCCCAGGGCACATTTTCGGCAAGTTCTAGAGGGCGGATGTCCAGCGAGTTCCACTGACTCAGCCCCATGGCAACTTCTGTAATAAGGCGTGGACCTCAGCTGTAGGTGAAGAGGGGAGGTTCTCACGGCTCTATGGAAGTGACCAGTGTGTGTTATTTCATATTGTACCTGCTATATGCCTATACTCTTCTAGAGTTCTACTTACTTCGTACTAGTCAATCCCCTGTTCCTGTTAATAATTGTGTTAAACTTTTCCTGTTCAAATCCCTCTGTGGTTTCTCTGTCCTGATTGGACCCAGACTGACAGGCCTCGTTATCTTCTGTGAACGCTCCTCCGCTTTCGCCAACCACTTGCAAGGTCACAACTTGTACTTTTTGGCATCACACAAATTTCTCTGCTTCCTAAATCATGAATTCAAACATTACATTTTCTAACTACAACCTACCATTTTTCCAGCTGGCTTGTTTGGTTTCTCCCGTGACAACTAGCCCTTAAACTTGTAGGGATCTTCAAAGCATTGCTTTCCAAAATGATTATGCAATTTTACTTTCCTGAAATCAGATTCTGATTTCCCATTGCTCCATATCATAGCTAATACACATTTCAGACTTTTATTTTTTTTAAAGATTTTATCTATTTATTTGACAGACAGCACAAGCAGGGAGAGTGGCAGGCAGAGGGAGAGGGAGAGGCAGGCTCCCCGCTGAGCAAGGGAGCCCAATGTGGGACGCGATCCCAGGACCCCGGGATCAGGACCTGAGCCAAAGGCAGTCGCTTAACCAACTGTGCCACCCAGATGCCCCATTTCAGACTTTTAAATTTTTATTTTCATGGGTGTAAAATTTACTTTTCTATGATTACTAATAAGGTTAAAGCAGTTTTAAAAAATTATTTTTTAGAGAGGGAAAGAGAGAGGGACGGGGGAGGAGCAGAGGGAGAGAGACAATTTTAATCAGGCTCCACGCCCAATGCAGAGCCTGACCAGGGCTCAACTGCACAACCCTGAGATCATGACCTGAGCCAAAATCAAGTCGGATGCTAAACCAACTGAGCCACCCAGGTGCCCCTAAAGCATTTTTTCATGTGTCAATTGGCCATGAGTATTTCCCCTTCTGTGAAATACTTGCTCATTTCCATTGTCTACTTTTCCACTGGTTGTCCTTTTGTTATTGATTTGTAAAAGTTTGTAATACATTATGGATACTAAACCAATGTGTTTGTGAATATCCCCTTGTACTCTTGTTTTTCATCATGGTGTAATATGTGGTGTATTTTAGGAAATAGAAGTTCTTGATTTTCAAAAATAAGATACTTTATCTCACTCTCATGTAAAATAAATCCAGAATTTGGCGGTCCAAGGCTAGCATGCAGTCTCATTAGAGACCCAGGATTCTACTCTCCTGCTACTTCACCATCTTTAGCTTCCCACCTCATAGTTCAAAATGACTGTTTACGTGAACTTGGACTAGGCAATAATGGTTTCTTAGATATCAGACTGAGGCCACAAGCAACAAAAGAAAAGAATAGATAAATTGGTCTTCATCAAAATTAAAAATTCTGTGCTTCAAAGGACACCATCAAGAAAGTGAAAAGACAACTCCAGAAGGAGAGAAAATATTTGCAAGTCATATATCTAATTAGGGACTTGTATCCAGAATATAAAAAGAACTCTTATAACTCAATGATAAAAGGACAAATAACGAAAAATGGGCAAATTATCTGAGTAGACATCTCTCCAAGAAAGATATAAAAATAGCTAATAAACTCAGGAAAAGATCCTCAACATCATCAGCGGTCAGGTAAATGCAAATCAAAACCACAATGAGATTCCACTTTACACTCATTAGGATGGCCATAATCAAAAAGACAGATATTGAGGTACCTGGCTGGCTCAGTCAGAAGAGTATGTGATTCTTTTTTTTCTTTTTTTAAGATTTTATTTATTTATTTATTTTAGAGAGAGAGAGAGAGAGAGAACACAGTGGAGATTGAAGCGGGGGGGGGGTGGGGAAGAGAGAATCTGAAGCAGATTCCATGCTGAGCATGGAGCCTGACAGGGGGCTCAATCTCACTGCGAGATCTGGACTTGAGCTGAAACCAAGAGTCAGATGCCTAACCTACTGAGCCACCCAGGTGCCCCAAGAGCATGTGATTCTTGATCTCAGGGTCATAAGTTCAAGCCCCATGTTGGGTGTAGATATTACTAAAAAAAATTTTTAATAACAAAAAAAAACCCAAAAAGATAATGACTAGTGTTGGTAAGGATGTGGAGAAATTGGAACTCTCCTACATTGTTGGTGGCAGTGTCAAATAGCACAGCTGCTACAGAAGACAGCTTTGCAGTACCTCAAAATGTTAACATAGTCACAGTATGGCCCAGCAATTCCTCTCCAAGAGAAATAAAAACATGTGTCCACATAAAAACTTGTACACAAATATTCATAGCACTTAGTCATAATAACCAAAAAGTTAAAACAATCCAATGTGCATCACCTGAGGAATGGATAAAGTGTTACAATCAAATATTACTCAGTCATAAAAATGAATGAAGTGCTGATACAGGCCACATCATGGATAAACACTGAAAACATACTAACTGAAAGAAGCCAGACACAAAAGACCATATGTTGTATGATTCCACTTCCATGAAATGTTCAGAATAGGGAAATCCATACAAACAGAAAACAGAACAGCAGTTGCCCAGCACTGGGGTAGGGGTTGAGGGGAAACTGGAAGTGACTGCTAATGGCAGTAGCACTTAACCATCAGAAGCAGGGTGGGTATAATTACCATAAAGTACAGTAAAGTTGGAATGTCACCAAGGCATGCCTGACCCACAGGTATCTAATGAGATGACTCATAAAACATTGTGTCCTATGGGCAAGATATAAGATATTCAGGATATTGACCTTTTGGTATATGTTTTAAATTTTTTCCTAGCTAGTATTTGTCTTTTATGTATTTCTTAAAAAAAAAAAAAGATTTTATTTATTTATTCGACAGAGAGTGGGTACAAGCAGGGGGAGTGGCAGGGAGAGGGAGAAGCAGGCTCCCACTGAGTGGAGAGCCTGACGTGGGGCTTGATCCCAGGACCCCGGGATCATGACCTGAGCCGAAGACAGATGCTTAACTGACTGAGCCACCCAGGCGCCCCTGTCTTTTATATATTTCTTAACAACTACTATACAGAAATTTAAAATTTTGTATATAATTAAATATACCAATCTTTCCCTTTATGATGTATACCTTTTATATGCTTCAAGTCCTTCCTCAAAGTCACTTCAGAAACTTATCCTAGGGTAATGATGACAAGTTCAGAAGATATATGTTGATGACAATAAAATCACAATCTGGAGGCCTGGGTGGCTCAGTCGGTTAAGCATCTGCCTTCAGCTCTGGCCATGATCCCAGGGTCCTGGGATCAAGCCCCATTTCTGGTTCCCTGCTCAGTGGGAAGTCTGCTTCTCCCTCTCCCTCTGCAGCTTCCCCCACTCGTGCTCTCTCTCAAATTAATAAATAAAATCTTTAAAAATAAATAAATAGGGGCGCATGAATAGCTCAGTCAGTTAAGCATCTGCCTTCAGCTCAGGTCATGATCCCAGGGTCCTGGCTCCCCACTGCTTGTGCTCTCTCGTGAGCATGCGTGCTCACTCTCTCAAATAAGTAAATAAAATCTTTTAAAAAATACTCAATTAAAGAGAACTCCCTGTCGTGGAGAAAGTGTTTTCTCCCCTAAAGGAGTGCTAACAAGGAAGAATGGAGGCCATAAGGTGTTGGTGATTCTGAAGTGACCATCAGGAAGAGGATTTGGTGATGTTGCAATGAGGTGTGAGTGATGAGGGGTTCCGCTCAGATCTTCGCTCCGGTCATAGGAGCTCTGTAAAAGCCCACTCGAAGAGGACGGAAAAAACAGGCTATAAGCAGGGCGAAAATATCACAAACCACATATCTGATAAAGGCCTACTATCTAAAGTGCATTTTAAAACTCTCAAAACTCAACAATAAAAAAAAAAGGAATCCAATAGAAAATGGGCAAAGACATGAACAGATATTTCATGAAATAGAATAGGTGGATGGTAAATAAACACATGAAAAGGTGATCAATATCATTAGCCACTAGGGAAATGCAAATTAAAAACCACAGTAAGATATCAGTACACACATAGCAGAAGAACTAAAATAGAAAACAGTGACAACACCAAATGGTGCTGAGGATGCAGAGATACTGGATCACTCAGACGTTGCTGGCGGGAAGGGAAAATGTTACAGCCGCTCTGGAAAGTAGTTTGCAGTAGTCTGTACTTGCCATACAACTCAGCAATTACGTGCTTGGGCATTTATCACAGAAAAAAATAAAAATATCAAAACCTATACATGGGGGCACCTGGGTGGCTCAGTTGGTTAAGCATCTGCCTTCAGGTAGGGTCATGATCCCGGAGTCCTGGGATCGAGCCCCACATCGGGATCCCTGCTCAATGGGGAGCCTGCTTCTCCCTCTGCCCCTCACCTGGCTTGTGCTTGCTCTTTCTCACTCTCTCTCTCTCAAATGAATAAATGGAGTCTTTGAATAATAATAATAATAATAATAATAAAACCTATACATGAACATTCATAACAGCTTTATTTGTAGCAGCCCCAAACTAGAAACAACCCAAATGTTCTTCCTTCAACAGGTGAATGGTTAAACAAACTGTGGTGTATCCAGATTACAGAATCCTAAACAGCAATAAAAAGGAACAAACTACTGATACACACGACAACCTGGATGGATCTCAAGGGAATAATGCTGAGTGAAAAAGAAGCCAATCCCCAAAGTTACATACTGTACGATTTCATTTATGTAACATTCTTTTTTTTTAAAGATTTTATTTATTTATTTGCGAGAGAATGAGAGAGAGAGAGAGAGCACATGAGAGGGGGGAGGGGCAGAGGGAGAAGCAGACTCCCCGCTGAGCAGGGAGCCCCATGCGGGACTCGATCCCGGGACTCCAGGATCATGACCTGAGCTGAAGGCAGTCGCTTAACCAACGGAGCCACCCAGGCGCCCCTTTTTATATAACATTCTTGAAATGACAGATGCCCAGGGGCCTCACAACACCAGAGGTACCACACACATGGAAAACCCTTGATGTCGACAAACAATACAAAGACATATAGTATTATATAGTCTGCTTCCCCAAGAAGTGGATTTTCTCCTTCTGGAGGGGCAACTTGAGAAAAGGCATCATATAGTTCCCCAATAGAGCCATTAACTTTGCCTTTAAGGTTAAGTTTAAGCAGGTATTCTTGGGATGAGTGCACAAGCACATTAATTTTGGAGGTATTCTGCTGACAATCTGGCGTTCTGTGGTACCCTGGGGGTCACGTCTTTCAGCTTTCTCTACTCCTTAGATTTTGCCAGAACCCACCTGGCAACCAATACTGGGAAATCTGTCAAGGAAAGAAAATTCAGCTCTCTCCTTTCTCCACCATCATGCCATGTGTGGTTGACTCTGTTCCTCACCATGTCTCCTTACAAGATTTTCAAGATCAAGCAATTCCCGGCCAAGAAACAAAAGCAGAATTGTCCGATTCCCCAATGGATTCGGATGAACACTGGTAATAAAATCAGGTACCTCTTGAAGGGCAGACATTGGACAAGAACCCAGCTGGGTCTATGAGGAGCTGCACACGAGACGGCACACATATTTACCCTGCATCAAGGTCACTAGTGTCTTACTATATCAAGCAGGAAACATCACCACTATCTGGACAGCTGGTCATGTTTTATTGGGGAAGTGACTGTTCTCTTTGTTTCTATGCTTCTGCACTAGTAGGTTGGTTCAGTAATAACTAGTGAGAACTTTTGTTTAAAAACAAAACAACTCCAAGGCCTAGAAGACTTGTCTTATGAAAACCACCAATTTGGATGGCCAGTGTGGTCTCCCCATTCCATACTGTGAAGTGGTAGGTGATGATGCAGTCTGGTCACAAAGAACTGACATCACATATGAAAAGAACTGACATCACATATGATGGGAGCTTCATATATAACAAGTAGAAGATTTTCAGAGGTGAATGTGGAAAAGCTTTTATCAAGAGTGTATGGTCCAGGAGGGCCTGGCTGGCTCAGCCAGTAGAGCATCTGACTCTTGATCTTGAGGTTGAGTTTCAGCCCCACATTGGGTGTAGAGATTACTTTAAAAAAAAATCCAAAAAGCAAAATACAAAATAGCATATATGGTATGATCCTCCTTTTTAAAAATAAATGCTTAAATATGCCTAAAATTGAAGCATATAGGGGCACCTGGGTGGCTCAGTTGGTTAAGCGGCTGCCTTCGGCTCAGGTCATGATCCCGGAGTCCTGGGATCGAGCCCCACGCTGGGCTCCCTGCTCAGTGGGGAGCCTGCTTCTCCCTCTCCCCTCCCCCCACTTGTGTGCACACACTCTCTCTCTCAAATAAATAAATAAAATCTTTTAGAAAAATTGAAGACTATACCACAGCTGTTATCACTGAACACTCATTAAATATTTCTTCATCTTCAGATGCAGAGTGTTCAATTAATCATACTCCTCAGTTTACCATGCATATAATCCTACATGAGGACTCCCCTCATACTTTTCCTTCGTTCACAAACTCTCCTCATAGACACCCATTCCAGTGTGTGTGATAAATGTCATTAAATATCCATGTTCTCTCATAAGGTTTGTAGTGTGCTTTACATAAATGATATCATGCCATAAATCTTGTTCTCTTTCTTACTCTTTTTTTTTCATCGAACATAAGAGTCTTTAGCATCTGGCTAGCTTTGCGCTCTTTCTTTGCACCATGACAACTGCCACAGTTCTTGGTAACTTCCATACCTATATGGATGACCAGTCCAACACTGGCCTCTGACTGCCTTGACCTTCTCATGTCCCATGATCTTGGCTTTTACTCTCTCCACCCACTCTCATAAGCACATTCAAATTCCTATCATTACCAAAAATGCACCAGCTCTGAAATCTCAAATTCAAACATTCAGCACTCTAAATACAATCTTATAGTTTTCCAGATCATTTCTTCCAGTACCCCTATCCCAACCATCTTGTTATCCACTTGAGCCAAAACCTCTTTATGGTCCATCACTGCCCTCCTGTCACCACTCTCCTTGTTTTTTTTTTTTTTTTAAGATTTATTTATTTATTTATTTATTTTGAGAAAGAGCGCGCGCGAGAGAGAAAGAGTATGAGTGGGGGGAGGGGCAGAAGGAGAGAATCTTTCAAGCAGATTCCCTGCTGAGCGATGAGCCCACCGTGGGGCTCGCTGAGGGGCTCAATCCCATGGCCATGAGATCATGAACTGAGCTGAAACCAAAAGTCAGACGCTTAACCGACTGAGCCACCCAGGCGCCCCTACCACTCTCCTTTTTAACCAGCTTAGATTCCATGGTCCACTGTTAGAATTATTTCCTTGCAAATTCCCTCACCTTTCTTCCTTCACTTTCCCTCCACCATAATCATCTGCCAAAATCCCAACCCTGGCTAAATTCAACTTTGCACTAGCGGAATGTGACCAGAGAAAAACTTTACAGTAGTGATGACTGGACTCACTTCATTACTTCACGCCTCTCCCTAAAACTTCACACTCATATATTCAACTGCTTACTTGTCATTTCCACATCATTGTAGCATGTATTTGTGAATATACTAAAAACCATGAATTTTACACTTTAAATGGGTTAATCGTACGGTATAGGAATTATATCTCAATAAAGCTGTTGTATATTTTAAAAAGGAGGAGGAGATAAATTCAACCCATCTCACCCCCCCAAATAGCCGAGATTATTTTTAAAAATAAAAATAAAGAAGGGATTTTTACCCACAAGATACCAAGACATACTATAAGGCTATGATAATTAAGCAAGTGTGGTGTTGACTCAAGATTAGGTGAAAACAAATCAGTAGAAAAAAATAGAGAGCTGCCCAGAAGCCAACTCTTGCCTATGTGGGAATTTGGTATATGATAGACATAGTATTTTAGATCAATAGGGAAAGATTGCCCCCTCAATAAATGATGTTGAGACAATTGGCTACCCATTTGGAAAAGAGGTAGATCACCAACTCATACCACAAACAAAAATACATTCTGGCCTTGGGATAAGGTATTCCCAAAAAGGACCTCTCCCCCCCAGAAAGAAACCCAAACCAGAAACACAGGCTTCCTTTATACTGCATTGCAGAATTAGGCAGACTCACTGGCATGGCCAAAGCTGTTTGCCTATTTTCTGGCCAGCACACACATCCTCCAGCTGCTGGGAGCGCTGGGGTTAACAGCTCACACATGCAGCCGCCTCCTTAGAATTGCTCTAGCTGTTGGGGACTACCTTGCTTTATTACTTTTCCTTGCAACAGGACCAAAATAGCTACAATTTTACAGACTTGCTATCTTCTAGTTCCACAGGTCACAAGTCCAACATAGGTCTCGCTGGGCTAAAATCAAGGTGTCAGTAGAGCTATGCTGCTTTCTAGAGACAAGTTCTGGGGACAATCCATTTCTTTGTCTTTTCCAGCCTTTGGAGGCCATCTGCTGCTATGGTCTGAATGTTTGTGCCCGCCCCTTCCCCAAAGTTCGCCAACTGAAATCCTCACCCTCAAACATGATGGTAGTAGGAGGTGGGGCCTTTGGGAAGTGAAGAGGTCATGAGGGTGGAGCCCTCATGAATGGAATAAGTGTCTCATAAGAGACCCCAGAGTGGGGCGCCTGGCTGGCTCAGTAGGTGCAGCATGCGAATCTTGAATTTGGGGTTGTAAGTTCAAGCCTCATGTTGGGTACAGAGGTTACTTAAAAAAATAAAAATAAAAGAGGCCTCAGAGAGCTCTCTAATCCCTTCCACCAAGTGAGGACATAGTGTGAAACCACTTAGAATCTTTAAAAAAAGGGGGGGGGACACCTGGATGACTCAGTGTGTTAAACGTCTGCCTTGGGCTCAGGTCATGATCCCAGGGTCCTGGGATGGGCCCTGCATCAGGCTCCCTGCTCCATGGGGAGCCCACTTCTCCCTCGCCCTCTGCCTGCCTCTCCCCCTGCTTGTGCTCTCTCACTCTCTCTCTGTCAAATAAATAAATAAAAGCTTAAAAAAAAAAAAGGCAAGCAAGCCCTGGCTCTGAACCAGGAGGAGGGCCTTTACCCAACCATGCTGGCATATTGATCTTGGACTTTCCAGCCTCCAGAACTATGAGAAGTTGTTTATAAACTACCCAATCTGGGGTATTTTATTATAGCAGCCAGAACACACTAAGACACCTGCATTCCCTGGCTTTCAGCTCCCTTTCTCCATCTTCAAAGCTAGCAACAGCAGGTTGAGTCCTCATATCACAGCTCTGCCCCACTCTTCTCCCCTCCCTTCCATTTTTAAAAACTCACGTGGTTAGATCGGAACCACCTGGACAATCAAGGATCCTCTCCCCATCTCCCTTAATGACATCTGCAAATCCCTTCTGCCACCTAAGGTAAAAATCCACAGGTCTCAGAGATTAGGACATAGACATCTTGGGGAGGGGTCATTATTTTGCTTAAGCTGGAGAAGTACAATTTTTTAAAAAATGAGGTATTCTCCAAACCTAGAAATCATTCCCATAATGGTAGTAGAGAAAGAGAACACTTTTATTATTAAATAAACATTAAACCAGAATGTGATGTGCATCATAGGTAATCTACTAAGAGATTGCAAAGACAGAAAGAAATCTCACCCTTTGGGGCGCCTGGGTGGCTCAGTTGGTTAAGCGACTGCCTTCGGCTCAGGTCATGATCCTGGAGTCCCGGGATGGAGTCCTGCATCGGGCTCCCTGCTCAGCAGGGAGTCTGCTTCTCCCTCTGACCCTCCCCTCTCTCGTATGCTCTCTCTCTCTCTCTCTCTCATTCTCGCTCTCTCAAATAAATAAATAAAATCTTTAAAAAAAAAAAAAAAAAAGAAATCTCACCCTTTGATAGAGCCAGGCAGATACAACCGATTACATGCATGTTCTGAAGATAAATGATGGCCTACTTCTTAAGGAAGAGTGCCTCACAGCACCATTTGTCACACATAGCTAATCCTAACTTTACTTTGTAATTGGCGTGAATATCTGTTAGCTAATTGGCTTTATCGAGATAGAAATCAACTTCTTGGGTGCCTGGCTGGCGTAGTTGGTGGAGCATGTGACTCTTGATCTTGGGGTTGTGAGTTCAAGCCCACACTGGGTGTACGGATGACTTAAAAATTAAAATCTTAAAAAAAAAAAAAAACAACAGGGATGCCTAAGTGGCTCAGTCAGTTAAGTGTCCGACTCTTGATTTCTGCTCAGGTCACAATCTCAGGGTTGCGGGGTCGAGCCCCATGTCGGGCTCTGTTTTAATCATCTCCATTATTTTTTTCCCTTTCTCTGGGGAAGTTGTAGCCATCTAAATCAAGCAAATGCATAGGAAAACACAAAGCAAAGCATTCATCAAAATTGTGATAGAGGGGTGCGTGGGTGGCTCAGTTGGTTAAGCGTCTGCCTTCAGCTCAGGTCATGATCCCAGGGTCCTGGGATGGAGCCCCGCATTAGGCTCCCTTCTCAGCGGGGAGTCTACTTTTCCCTCTCCTTCCACCCCTCCCCTCTGCTTGTGCTCCTGCTCTCGCACGCACACACGCGCACTCTTTCTCAAATAAATAAATAAACTCTTTAAAAAGAAAAGTTTTCCTTTTAAGGCCAATAAATTTCCCCTGAGGTCCATTGATTACATAAGCAACATCACATTTACATGATAATTTAGACCCTTCAGTAAATGTTCCATCTTTCCAAATAATTTTTTTTCAGATTTGAAATACAAAGATTCCCATGGCCATCATCTAGTATCAAAGTCTTATTATTTTTTAAAAGATTTATTTATTTATTTGGGGGGGGCAGAGGGAGAGAATCTTCAAGCAGACCCCCAGCTGAGCGTGGAGTCTGAGGTGGGGCTGGATCCTACAACCCATAAGACCATGACCTGAGCAGAAACCAAGAGTCGGATGCTTAACCGACGGAGCCACCCAGGCGCCCCTCAAAGTCCTATGATGAGACAGCAGTTCCAGAGTACAGATGGAACCTCTGGTGTTTACTGTACATGTCTGTAATGTCTTAAGTCTTGAGGACACATCGATCCTATGGGTCATTTTTCACATTGGTCTAAATCAGTACTTGTATTATTGTAACAGTCAACTGAATATATGTAACAGGCATTCATCTTTGTTTATCCATCTATACTAGGACTAGAGAGAACTTACCTCCCAACGTTAATCTCGTGATATCAAATCTGACTTCTGCAGTTTCTGTCTCTAGATGCCAGCTTTGTTTGTCTGTTAATTCAGTGTTTTTGCTTTTCTATTTTCTACAACAACCTTCCAGATCAAACCAGTCAACAAAAGATTTCTGTGTGAAATTTAGAGCTTGAGTACATAGATGCGTAGTAACCACTTTTAGTTTGTTATAATCAAAAATTACTAATATAAAGATGGTCCCACGTGTACTGTGCCGATAATCAGAATGTTGGGTTTGTAAACCCAGATCATGTGCATACCAAGAGCATGATGTAGAGCTGACCGGAATATGTGGTTGTGGGAACCATTACCTGGAGTGCAGAAAGAAAAAGTCGGGTAACAACGCTTGTCTTCTGAGTAAATGTGATTCTTAAAGTAATTGGAATAACCACTGCCATGAGTGGGACACCGATGTAGCCCTATGAGAATAGTAATCAATTTTCTAGACTTATCATTTTTTCAGTTGAGTTCAGTATCAATATCCATTACTCTAGAAAAGTCCTTTGTGGGAACCACAATGCAGTCTTCCTGGGGCGCTGACTTCCTGGGGTGAAAGCCTGAATCCAGCTAAGTTTCTCCTTTACTTTGCTGGCCATGTGGGCGATCAGCAGCACTTGACATTGGACAGCCTGTCTTTCCTTTGGAATATCTTCACATAGATGAGGCTTCCCAACTGATAGAGGGGGTAGACCTCTTCAGGCAGGTCCTTCCAGGTCCTGTGACCTTAAGTCTCAAGGTTTCTAAGAAAGAGAGAAGCCCTTTTAAGTATCGAACATGATTATGAGAAGCTTCAGTTAAATCAGGCACAGGATCTGGCCTCAGACCCAAATTCATAGACCTGTCAAAGTAAGTTCAAAGGGAGAGAGTCCCTGCTTGCTAAAGGGGTCACTTTAACTTTTTTTTTTAAGATTTTATTTATTTATTTATTTATTTGAGAGAGAGAATGAGAGAGAGAGAGAGCATGAGAGGGGGGAAGGTCAGAGGGAGAAGCAGACTCCCTGCTGAGCAGGGAGCCCCATGTGGGACTCGATCCCGGGACTCCGGGATCATGACCTGAGCTGAAGGCAGTCGCTGAACCAACTGAGCCACCCAGGCGCCCTCACTTTAATTTTTTTTTTAAAGATTTTATTTATTTATTCATGAGAGACAGAGAGAGAGAGAGGCAGAGGGAGAAGCAGGCTCCCAAGGAGTAGGGAGTCTGATGCAGGACTCGATCCCAGGACCCTGGGATCACGACCTGAGCCGAAGGCAGACGCTTAACCATCTGAGCCACCCAGGTGCCCCTCACTTTAATTTTTAATAAGCCTCCAGGTCACTTTAACCTGGTAGATTGCTGAATCTTAGCCAAGGAGTTTGATTCATTTGCTCTGCATATCCAGAGGACTGAGGCTTTACAGGAACCTGCAAACATTGGCATAATTCCTGGGCAACAGTAGAAATAAAATGACTTCCCCTGTCCTAGTCAGTGTGCACCAGTACCCCAAAAGTGGGCGTTACGTGCATTACGCGAGCCTGTACCACTGTCTGAACGTCAGCTTTTTTTTTTAAGATTTTATTTATTTATTTATTCATTTGAGAGAGCGAGAATGAGAGAGAGAGAGCACATGAGAGGGAAGAGGGTCAGAGGGAGAAGCAGACTCCCCGCTGAGCAGGGAGCCCGATGCGGGACTCGATCCCGGGACTCCAGGGTCATGACCTGAGCCGAAGGCAGTAGCTGAACCAACGGAGCCACCCAGGCGCCCCTGAACATCAGCTTTTGAAGTGGGAAAAATTTCAGGCCATCTAAACATCATACATATCATAACGAGAGAAAATCTCTTACCTTCTGCAAGCATTAGTTCTATGAAATCCAACTGCCTCCGGGCTCCTGGTAAAATTGGTTAAGGAGATGCTCTGGTGCTTACCTTGGGAGTGGCCTGTAAATAATTCTACTGATAAATAGTACACCTCCTTTAATATATTTTGAATAATTCCAGCTTTTTGGTAGGCATAGTAAGAGTCAAGTGCCGGGGTGCCTGGGTGGCTCAGTTGGTTAAGCGTCTGCCTTCAGCTCAGGTCATGATCCCAGGAGGGGGGGCGGGGACAGGTTCAAGTTCTGCATCGGGCTCCCTGCTCAGCAGGGAGTCGGCTTCTCCCTCTGCCCCTCCCCCCTGCTTGTGCTCTCTCTCGCTTGCTCTCTCTCAAATAAATAAAATCTTTTAAAAAAAAGAGGCAAGTGCCATTAAAATGCCCTTTTATTCAGATGGTTTTGTTGATGATACAACACTAACTGGGGCATAAAAAATATTGTCAGGTAATTCCCATAGCCCGGTCAAATTTGGCTTCTGTTTCAATCCATTTGCCCATTTCCTTTGGTGAAATACATTATTTATTTATTTTTCACACTTTTTTTTTAATAACAAAAGTTTCTTACTGTAGGAAGAATAGGGCTTCTAAATTTGGAGTTTGCCAGGTTTCCACAGCACTGTTGCAGCTGTAGTCAGTAAAATGAATTACTAGGAGCTGAGCATTTCGCTGTAAAGCCCCTAACAAATCAGCTATCAGTTTTCCATGAAATATTTTCCATGAGATATTTTTTTAGCTTGATAAAGAAAAATCCTCTACTGTTTGCTAAGTTGTGCTGTTGCATGACCAGCACCAAACATAGATTGATTAATAGTGGATTTTATATGTTGGTTTTAAGTCCAGAACTAAGAATTGCAGCTGTAGGAACTGGTATTGACTTGTCTGCTTGAGCAGGTTTAATTCCAGACAAAACGTGAACTTCCCAGGCCATATGATAAGTCATCATAGCAGAGGAGGCCTCACATCGGCCACTTTTAGGCAGAGCACATTACCCACTGGTAAAGATTATTACATCTGCATTTTGTTTTTTGTTTTTAAGATTTTATTTATTTATTTGACAGAGAGAGAGAGAGCACAAGTAGGCAGACAGGCGGGCAGAGGGAGAGGGAGAAGCAGGCTTCCCGCTGAGCAGGGAGCCCGATGCGGGACTCGATCCCAGGACCCTGGCATCATGACCTGAGCCGAAGGCAGACGCTTAACTGACTGAGCCACCCAGGCGCCCCTCCATCTGCATTTTGAACAAAAACATCATATAAATCAGGTCAGAGTTTTCAAAATTTGGATTCCTCAACGCTGGGAGAGAGGGTATTATCAATTTCAGTTGTCCAAACCTTCTTCAGATTCTAGAAACCAAACCAGAACGTCTGGAGAATGATCATGCAATTGCTTCATGAGAGGTTGTATCTGCTCTGCAAAAACAGGAATCCACTGTCTACAGTATTGTACTGGTCTCTAAATTGTCTAATTTTTTTTTTTGTAGGCTGTTTGATCTGCAAAATGGGTTGACTGCTAGATGGTCACACTCTGTGGCCCACAGCTGGCAACAGATGCCCTAAATCTTCTACCTCAGATAAGCAATACTGCAATTTGTCTCGTGAGGCTTTATACCCTCGTAAAGCAAGAAAGTATAAGAAAGCCAAAGCATCAATCAGTTTTACATTGCTCTTTGGTTTCTGAGGCTGCCAGCAAACCATCTACATTTTGAAAATTATAGATCCCTCTAGTGGAATAAATTTCTCTAAGTTTCCCTGTAAATGATTAGGAAAAAACAATAGAGGAGTCTCAAAACCCTTGAGGAATTCTTTGTCATAAATACCAGACTCCCTCCTAAGCAAAAGCAAACAAGGTTTTGGATTCTTCTGCTACAGGAACAGGAACAGGAACAGGAACAGGAACAGGAATAGGAACAGGAAGGAAGGAAGGAAGGAAGGAAGGAAGGAAGGAAGGAAGGAAGGAAGGAAGGAAGGAAGGAAGGGATGGAGGGAGGGAGGGAGGAAGGAAGGAAGGAAAGGAGGGAGGGACATGAGAGATGGGAGCCAGGACTGGTGATAAGTGATCCAATACAAAACTGGGCTCCCTAGTGGCAATTGGGGTGTTAGGACTCTGGAGTAGTTGAGGCCAGGTAATAGCACTTAACCATCAGAAGCAGGGTGGGTATAATTACCATAAAGTACAGTAAAGTTGGAATGTCACCAAGGCATGCCTGACCCACAGGTATCTAATGAGATGACTCATAAAACATTGTGTCCTATGGGCAAGATAAAAGAAGAGCCAATAAGGGTATTGCTTTATATATGTATAAATATTTATGTATTTAATAAAAATTCAATAAGCAGAAGTCTGAGGTGGCTATAGTTGGCTGCATCCCCCTCAAAATTCATATGTTGAAACCTAACCCCCAATGTGAGGGAATTTGGAGATGGGGCCTTAGGGAGGTGATGAGATCATGAAGGTGGAGCCCTCATGAGTGGGATTAGTGCCCTTATAAAAGAAGCCCCAGAGAGTTCCCTCACCCCTTGTGTCATGTGAAGTTATAGTAAAAAGATGGCTTGGCTGTCCATGACCCAGGAAGCAGATTCACAAAAGACACAGAATCTGCCATCACCTTGATCGTGGCATCACGTGGCACCTCCACGTGGATCGTGGAGGAATAAATGTTGAGTTTATAAGCCCCCCAGTCTCTGGTGTTTTGTTCCAGCAGCCCAAACAGACTAACACAGAAGTCAACTGTCCCAGTCGAAAGATCACAACCCCTTTCCAGAATGAAGCCAGTTCGCAGACCCCAGAACCCATAAAATAAAGGAGAGGCCAGGTTCCTGTGAGGAAGCACCCTACGACATGACAAATATATCAGTAGTGATTTCCCCAGGCCTTTCTCCAAAAGCCTGTCTGACCACTTACTCAGCTAGCCAGGGAAAGGGGAATACACAGAACTTTTGAGGTGTAGCGCAACCAGGAAGTGAAATAGACACTGATGCCAAGCCCACGGTGTTATTGCAGCTACCCTGTTAGAGAGGGGTTTATGGGGGCCAGGTAATAACGAGATAAGGAATATTGGCTCAGATCTCAGAGTGGGTACAGCAGTCATCTACACGGCTCCCAGATGAAGAGTTGGAATGAATATATGAGCAGTTGGAATGAATATATTAGCAGATTAGCAATCCTTGTATCAGTTCCTTGACCTACACAGTAAGAGCTACTGTAATAGGAAAGGCCCTGCGGAAGCCCCTGAAACCCTTCCCCCTCCCACAAAAAAATCCTCCAGTGACCAATGTAGTAAATGAAAAACAACATCACATCCCTGGGCAGGGGTCCTGGGGATGGCAAAAATTAGTGTCACCCTCAAAACATTAAATGGTGCAAGAGTCATGGTCCCCCATCGAATCCCCATTTAATTAGTCTGGCACCTGCCCAATAATAGCCAGATGGTTTAGGTACCTTAGTGCTATATTATGAGGGAGAACAGGAGAGATAACATAGCCCTGGGGTAAGACTGTGAATCTGTATTGGTGTCTGTTCCATGAGGATGGAAACTGTTTTTGATTTTTCTTCCAGATGGGCACGAAAGAACTTATTTTCCAAAATCTGTAGCCACCTGCCACCTGCCAAAGGCTGTGTTAATCTGCTCCAGTAAAGATACCACATCCAGCCCAGTAAAAGTAATTGGGACTATTTCATAGATCATATGGGTCCATCATATTGATGGTATGTTAATTAGACCTGATGAGTGAAAAGCAAAAGTACCCTGGATGCCCTAAGACATATGCACTCTAGAGAAGCAGAGATAAACCTTACAAAGACTCACTGATAAGCCACATTTGTGAAGTTTTTAGAAATCTGGGTCTGGGAAAGGCTGAGACATTTGCTCCAAGGTGATTTTTGAACTTTGAAACTCCTCCCTCTAAGAAAGGGTATAAAAGTGGACCCCTTCGGGTCTGGAAGAAACATGTTCCACCATTGGGAATACTGCACTGGTCCATTTATTGAACGAACTAGAAGGCTACTAGTCTTGAATGAGGCCCAGTGCATGAAAGGGCTCTGTAGCAAGTTCAAGCTGTAGTAAATGCAAATCTGCCACTTGGGTCAGATGATCCAGAAAGCTCTGTAAGACTAGAGGTATCTGTGGGTTTTGTTTTTTTTTATAGTTTTGGTTTGTGTGTGTGTGTGTAATCTCCACACCCAACGTGGAGCTTGAACTCAAAAGTCACATGCTCTTCCGACTGAGCCAGCCAGGCACCCTAAAATATCTCTGTGGTTAAAAAAAAAAAAGTGCTGGGGCACCTGGGTGGCACAGTCAGTTGGGCAACCGACTCTTGGTTTCGGCTTGGGTCATGATCTCAGCTCAGGGTCATGAGATCAAGCCCCGAATCAGGCTCCACGCTCAGCACAGAATCTGCTTGGGATTCTCTCTCCCTCTTCCTCTGCCCCTCCCCCAGCTCATGTGTGCTTGCTTGCTTTCTTTCTCTCAAATAAATAAATAAATCTTAAAGAAAAAAGTGCTGACAAGCCCAAAATGGAGCAGTGCAGTGCAGATCCTTAGGGTTCTGGAGCAAGGCCATGCCAGTTCTCTGGAAGCAGAGAACTATCATTTGAAAAGGAGCTCTTGACATGCTATGGGTCCTGGTAGAGATTTGAGCACTGACCTTGGGACATCAAGTGACATCATATCCCCAGAACTACCCATCACGAGCTGGGTTCTGTCAGATCTACCCAGTCGTAAGTTTGCACAGGCCCAGCAGCAATCCATTTTAAGATAAAGTGGTACATGCAGCAGAATTAGGCTCAGGCAGGCCCAGGGGGCACAAGTAAGCTGCGGGAACAGGTAATCCAGACACGTAAGTCATCCACCACTCTTGTACTGGTACCTCTCCTTCAACTCACACCTATAGGCATACAGAAGGGGGAGCATCCCTTATGACCATCTGACATAAAAGGAAAGAACTCAAACTTGGTTCGTGGATGGGTAGGTTCAGTTTGGGTTCAAGCTGAAAATGTGTAGATGCTTCCCTCTGGCCACACTCGAGGATTTCTATGAAAGACATGGGCAGAGCTTTTGGTGGTACGGTTGGTCATCCACTTTGTGTGGAAGAAGTGTCCTGGGGTTATAACATATATTGGTTCATGGGCACAGTGGATGGTTTGGTTGGCTGGTCAGGGGCTTGGAATGGAAAGATGGAAAGATTGGGGTCGAGGAGGTCTGTGGAAGAGGCATGTGGGTGGACTTAGAGGAATGGCACAACATGAAGATTTTTGTCTTTTCATGTTAACACCCACCAGAAAGCAGAAGCAGCACTAAATGACCAAGGAGACAGGACGAACTGGCCAGCTGATATCAGCCACGGTGACAGAGATGGAGGCTATGCATGGGCCCAGTAGCATGGTCTTCCTCTTGCCAAGACTGATCTACATATTGCCGTGGCCAAATATCTGACCTTCCAGCAACAGAGACCAACACTAAATCCCCAATATGGCACCATCCCTTGAGGATAGCAACCACTGACTTGGTGTCAAAATATTTTGACCCCTTCCCTTTGGAAAGGTCAGTGGTTCATTCTGGCAGAGACTGACACGTATGTCAAGTATGGATTTGCCTTAACTGCCCACAAGGAAGGCCTCAGCCAACACCACTATCTATGGGTTCACAGAACATCTGATCTATCAATATATACCAAATTCCTAGTTCCAAACTCACAATTCAGCATGTCACTCCTCCTCCCAGGGAGGAAAGTAAGTGAAGGACACAGAGAAGTGTTACTTTAATAAATGTCCCTCTACCTGAAAACTGGGGGAATAAGAAGTAACCCCCCTTGTCTCAGGGTGGGTTCTCCAGAAGCAGATGTTGAGATGAGAACTCATGTACATGGAATTTTTAAAAATAGATTAACAGAGAAAGAGCATGGTGGAGAGAGGCAGGAGAGGGACAGAATCTTAAGCAGACTCCCCGCTGAGCACAGAGCCCAACCCGGGGTTCAATCTCATAACCCTGAGATCATGACCCGAGCCAAAGTTAGACACTTAACCGACTGAGCCACCCAGGCACCCCCATATACAAGCAATTGACTTAAAGTGTTCCCAGCAGAACCTGGTAAGAGAATGGAGGAAGCTTAACAGGAAACAGGAAGAAGCTAAACAAGTGTATAATTTCTGGCAATATCCCTGTGGAGGACTGCTTCAGCATGATCCACCAGGGGGACTCTGAGCATAAATTATGCCTCAGAGTTTGTCTCTACTTGAGCCAAAGGAACCAACCTTTCATACTCCCACATCGGCCAGTCAGGGTGTAAAGACTGTCCATGGCTTGCAGGTGAGGACGAACAGGATTGTGTAAGGGTGAACGTCAACTCATAGGCATTGCCAGCTCTCTGCATGTGCAAGCAAAGCAGCTCCATGAACCACCCCTAGACATTCCCACTAATAATGTTGGATTACTTATCCGGGCAGCCCATAGCCCAGTCAAGTTGACACATAAAATTAACCATCACAGGTACCTTGTGGTTTGGAGGAATTCTAAGTTTTCAAATTTATGAGTGCCAAGTCGTTCCTGATACTCCCTTTTTTTATCCTTCCGATGTCTGTAGGCTCTGTAGTTTGATGTCTGATATTGGTATTTATGTGTTCTTTTTATCTTTGTCTAACTTGCTAGAGGTTTATCAATTTTATTATTTTAGAAAAATCACTTCTTGTTTCACTGATTTCTCTATTGTTTTCCTGTTTATAATTTCAGTGATTTTTTTAAGAGAGAGCGAGCAGGGGCAGGGGAGGGGAAGAGAGAGTGAGGAGAGCGAGGGAGAGCGAGAATCTTAAGCAGGCTCCATGCCCAGCACAGAACCTGATGCGGGGCTTGTTCTCATGACCCTGAGATCATGACCTGAGCCAAAATCAAGAGTCAGATGTTTAACCAACTGAGCCACCCAGGTGCCCCTCAATTTCAGTGATTTTTGTCCTTATTTTTATTATCTCCTTCTTTCTGCTTTCTTTGGTTTCATTTTGCTTTGTTTTCTAGTTGCTTAAAGAAGGAAACAGGTTATTGATTTGAGAACTTTCCTCTTTTCTAGTTTTTTTTTTTTAAAGATTTTATTTATTTATTTGAGAGAGAGAATGAGAGAGAGAGAGCACGAGAGGGGAGAGGGTCAGAGGGAGAAGCAGACTCCCTGCTGAGCAGGGAGCCCAATGCGGGACTCGATCCCGGGACTCCAGGATCATGACCTGAGCCGAAGGCAGTCGCTTAACCAACTGAGCCACCCAGGCGCCTTCTAGTTTTTTTTTTTTTTTTTAAGATTTTATTCATTTATTTGACAGAGCACAAGCAGGGGGAATGGGAGAGGGAGAAGCAGGCTTCCCACTGAGCAGGGAGCTCGATGTGGGGCTCCATCCCAGGACCCCGGGATCATGACCTGAGCTGAAGGCAGACATTTAATGACTGAGCCACCCAGGTGCCCCCCTCTTTTCTATTTTTTAAAAAATTTCTCTTTCATGGGATTGTAGAATGGTTTCACTTTGGAAAAGAATTTTGTATTAACTCAAAATGGTAAAAATGAGTTACGATACCAGGAGAATTGAAAACACATGTTTACACAAAAACCTGCACAGGAATATTCACAGCAGCATCATTCATGATAACCAATAAAAGTACAAACTACTCAAATATCCACCAGTTGTTGAATGGGTAAACAAACAATGTCATATTATTTGATTAATAAAAGGAATGAAGTAACTGGGACAGCTGGGTGGCTCGGACGGTTAAGTGTCTGCCTTCAGCTCAGGTCATAATCCCAGGGTCCTGGGATCGAGTCCCGCATCGGGCTCTTTGTCAGCGGGGAGCCTGCTTTTCCCTCTCCCTCTCCCTGCCGCTCCCCCTGCTTGTGCTCTCACTCCGACAAATAAATAAAATGTTTGGAGAAAAAAAAAAGGAATGAAGTACTGATAGATGCTACAACATGGATGAACCTTGAAAACATGTTAAGTGAAAGCAGCCGGTCACAAAAAGACATTTTTTTTTTTTTGTAAGATTCCATTTACATGCAAGAATAGGCAAACCCACAGAAAGAGAGAGTAGATTAGTTATTTCTAGGGCCTAGGGGAGAAAGGGACAGGAGGAATGGGAAGTAACTGCAAATAGTTACGGGCTTTCTTTTTGGGGTGATGAAAATAAATTAGTGGTGATGGTTGCACAACTCTGTGAATATACTAAAAACCACTGAATTTCACACTTCAAAAGGGTAAATTATATCTCAAAAAATTTCCCTTCCAGCACTGCCTTAGATGAGTCCCACATATTTTGATATGTCGTATTTTCATTCAATTCTATGTATTTTAAAAATTTCCTTTGAGATTTTCTCTTTGATCCATGGATTACTTAACAGTGCTAAAGTTTTATTTCCAAATGTTCATCGATTTCCCTGTTGCATTTCTGTTACTGATTTCTAGTTTGGTTCCATTACAGTTAAAGAGAATATATTTAGGTGTGGTAGGCTAAATAATGGCTCCCCACAAAGATGTCCATGTCTTGATCCTCAGAACCCGTAATGTTATGTTACACGGAGAAGAGGAGTTAAGACTGCAGAAGGAATTAAAGTTCCTAATCAGGGGTGCCTGGGTGGCTCAGTTGGTTGGGCGACTGCCTTCGGCTCAGGTCATGATCCCAGAGTCCTGGGATCGAGTCCCACATCGGGCTCCCAGCTCGGTGGGGAGCCTGCTTCTCCCTCTGACCCTCTCCCTTCTCATGTTGTTTCTCTCTCTCTCTTATAAATAAATAAAATCTTTAAAAAAAAATAAAGTTCCTAAGCAGTTTACATAAAATAGGGAGATCATTCTGGATCACCCATATAGGCCCAATCAAACCACGAGTCCTTAAAAATAGAAGATGGGAGCAGAAAAGGTCTGAGAGATGCAACATGACAAGGACTCAACCTGCCATTTCTGACTTTGAAGATGGAGGAAAAGGGATATAAACCAAAAAACTGGTAGCTTCTAGAAGCTGAGAACATTCCCCAGTTTACAGCCTGTAAGTAACATGGTCATTAACTCTATAACCTACAAGGAAATGAAATCTGCCAACCACCCAAATGAGCAAGGAAATGGATCCTCCTGGTTGTTTCATTAGTTTGTCCAGTTTTACAATTGCTTATGGCGGGAAAGCAGGTTTCATACCAATTACTCCATCATTGTCATAAGTGGAAGTTGTTTGGTTTACTCTTCTGTGTGTAGACTTCACTATTTTTCATGTTTTTTAAAAAGTTAAAGAAGATTACTACCATACACAGGTAGAATCACCAAGGGCTTACCCCTCAGAAATAAAGGTTTAGGTCATACCACCAAGTAAATACCACCATTAACTGAGATAAAAAGGAATATAAAATTGATCTTTTAGGAAGAACATTATAAATACCAATATGGTCTTGTGACCAGTTACTAAAGCAAGTGTTGTAGATTCCACTCTAATTTTGTCCCCTGCTCTAGCATACTCGTTTCCTCCCAATACTTTACATATTTGGAGATAGGGGCACCTGGCTGGCGCAGTCAGTGGAGCATGGGCCTTGGGGTTGTGAGTTCGAGCTCCACATTGGGTGTAGAGATGACTTAAAAAATCTTAAAAAAAAAAAAAAAATGGAGGAGCACCTGGGTGGCTCAGTCGTTAAGAGTCTGCCTCCGGCTCAGGTCATGATCCCAGGGTCCCGGGATCGAGCACCGCACCAAGTTCCCTGCTCAGCGGGAGGCCTGCTTCTCCCTCTCCCACTCCCCCTGCTTGTGTTCCTGCTCTTGCTGTCTGTCAAATAAATAAAATCTTTAAAAAAAGAATGGAGATGCCTGGGTGGCTCAGTCAGTTAAGCATCTGCCTTCAGCTCATGATCCCAGGGTCCTGAAATTGAGTCTGGCCTTGGGCTCCCTGCTCAGCATGGAGTCGGCTTCTCCCTCTGCCTCTGCCCCTCCCCACTGCTCATGCTCATGCTCTGTCTCAAATAAAATCTTCAAAGAATAAAATTAGGTTTAAAATTTTTTAAAAAGAATGTTTGGAGATAAACATAACATTTTTAGTCCATATAGTGGAGAATATGAAGATAAGCTCCCAGAGATTTTGCACTTGTAAGTTGAATGTAATTTTTCATGAAACTTTAGGGTGTCTTTCTTTGGGGTGGCCATGAAGCAATACATTTGGGGATATATGCAAAATAAAGTGTGTTAGGTGGACACATTTTTGGAAGAATAAATATGAGAAAAGTGTATTCATTTTTCATTCAACACGTATTTGTTGAACTCCTACTGTGGCAGGCACTCACTTAGGCTTTTGGGATACATCAATAAACAAAACAGGCAAAGTTCCCTGATCTCATGGAGATTATATTCTAACAGTGAAAGACAAAAAATAAACAATGGATATAATAAGTAGGTAAATTACATGGTAAGAAAGGAATAAGCATTATGGAGGGGGAAGGGACTAGAGCAGGGCAATGGAGCTCAGGCATGCTGGGAATGGGGTGAAATGGGGTGGACATATGCAGTAGTAAATAGGACAGTCAGGGTAAGCTTCACTGAGCGGGTGGGTGAGATGTGAGCAAAGACTTAAGAGAGGTGAGTCAAACGGTTATCTGCAGCAGGTAGTGGGCCGAAAGTCCAAGCAGGCCCTACTGCGTTCTCTTTGTGTAACATGTCAGGCTAAAATCAAGGTGTTGGCCAGGCTGGGCTGGGGGTATTCTCTGGAGCTTCTGGGGAAGAATCTGCTTTAAAGCTCTTTTGGGCTGATGGCAGAATTTAGTTCCTTTCCATTGCTGGCTGTCAGCCTGGGGCTGCTCTCAGGTTCTAGAGGCTATCTTTATTCCTTGACACGCAGCCTCCCTTACATTTGCAAGCAAGCAAGAGTAACAAGCAATTCTTCTCATGCTCTAACCTCTGACTTCCTCTTTTGCTACCAGCCAGAGACAAGCTCTATTTTTTTTTTTTTTTTAACATTCTCTGCTTTTAAAGAGCTCATGTTATTATGCTGGGCCTACCTAGACAATCTCCCTTTTGATTAACTCAAAGTTGTCAGATTAGTAACCTTAATTATATCTGCAAAATCCCTTTTTATTTTAGTGATCTCTATACCCAACAGTGGGGCTCGAACTCACAACCCCAAGATCAAGAGTCACATGCTCTTCCGACTGAGCCAGCCAGGTGCTCCTCCCTTTTACCTTGTAACTTAACACAAGCATGACTATGACATATCATATTCACAGCCCTGGCTATTAGGGAGAAAAATCTGGGGAAACTCTTTGGAATCCTGCTTACCAGAGACACAAAAAGAAGTAGAAAACCTGAATGGATCTGTATCTACTCGAGAAACTAAATCTAAAACAAAAAACAAATTTATAAACAAAAAGCAGAATCAGACCTATAAATCCAGAGAACAAGCTGATGGCTGCCAGAGGGGAGGATGGGAGGCTGTGCAAAATGGGTGAAGGGGCATGGGAGTTACAGGCTTCCAGGATGGAATGACTACCGTCACAGGTACAAGAGGCACAGCGTAAGGAATATAGCCAATGACACTGTAATAGCAATTATTCTTGTGGTGAACACCGCACAATGTATAAACTTGTCCAATCACTAAGTTGTATACCTGAAACTAACAGTGTGTCAACTAGAATTAAATATAATTTAAAAAATTTTAAACACTTTTTAAAATAAATTTGCAATAAAAAAAAATCTTCCCACAGAGAGCATTCCAGGCCCAGATTTCATTAGTGAATTCTATCAGACATTTAAAGACGATGCCAATCCTAAACACACTTTTTTGGAAAACAGAGAAGGAAACATTTTCTAATTCCTTTTATGAGGCCAGCATTACCCTTCATACCAATTATCGACTTACTGCCTCTCAGCTCCAAATTCACATCTTGCTTGCTCTGTGAAAATGAATCTGGGGGCCCTGGGGGGGCTCAGTCGGTTAAGTGTCAGATGCGGTCATGAGACCGAGCCCCAGGGCAGGCTCCGTGCTCAGCAGGGAGTGTGCTTCAGGATTCTCTTTCCCTCTCCCTGCTCGCAAGTGCTCTCTTTCTCACTCTCTCAAACACATCTTTTTTTTTTTTTTTTAAAGATTTTATTTGAGAGAGCACAAGCGAGCACAAGCAGGGGGAGGGGCAGAGGGACAGGGAGAAGCAGATACCCCGCTGAGCAAGGGACCCCGACATGGGGCTCGATCCCACGACCCCGGGATCATGACCTGAGCCAAAGGCAGTCGCCCAACCGAGCCACCCAGGCACCCCGATAAATACATCTTTAAAAAAAGAAAATCTGAACCCTTTAAATATTTTCCCTTTGCCAGCTGGTGTGTAACAGTATATAAAAGGAAAACTTGTTTCCTCTCTACTACTACTTTCAGTACTTGTGGCTACCAAACGTGGTTTTTTTCCCACATTGATGCATTCTCTGGCAACAGCTGGGTGGCAATTCAATTCTATCTACCTAGAGTTAGCATCTATAAGGGCTCAGTCCAACAAGACTGCCTCACTTAAGATGCCAAGGACAAGTCTGGGCCTCCTATACTTCTATCAAACAGATTCCTACCACCCCTTCCTCGGGTTTGATACTTTTCTGGGACAGCTCACAGAGCTCAGGAAAAAAAGCTGTACTCACGATTTACCATTTATGATACAGGACACAACTCAGGAACAGACCAATTGAATAAATGCATAGGGCAAGGTACGCGGAAGGGACACGGGGTATGCGTGCCCGCCTCGGGCAGGGCATACTACCTCCCCAGCAACTCCACGTGCTCACCCACCAAGAGGCTCTCCAAATCCCCTTGGTTAGGTTTTTCTGTGAAGGTTTCATCACGTAGGTATGACTGATTAAATCATTGGCCACGGGTGCTTGGCTCATCCTCCACTCCTCTCCCTTCCCAGAGGTCAAGGAGGTGGAGCTGAAAGTTCCAATCCTCTACAATCACATGGTCAGTTCCTCTGGCAACCAGCCCCCATCCTTGGGGACTTTCCAAAAGTAAACTGAATTAACGTAAACTCGGGTGTGGCTGAAAGGGGCTAGTTTGGAACAAACGGAGACATTCTTTCCACCTTTATCACTCTAGAATTATTTCAGGAACTGGGGACAAAACCCAAATAGAACAGAAGATGCTTAACCTTTATCACTCCAGAGCTGTTTCAGGAGATGGGGATGAGAAGACCAAAAGATGTATTTCTTAATCTATCACAATAGCACATTAGGGGGGCGCCCGGTGTTTCAGTCGTTAAGCGTCTGCCTTCAGCTCATGATCCCAGGGTCCTGGGATCGAGCCCCGTTATCTCCCTGCTCGGCGGGAAGCCTGCTTCTCCCTCTCCCACTCCCCCTGCTTGTGTTTCCTCTCGCTGTGCCTCTGTCAAATAAATAAAATCTTCAAAAAAAAAAAAAAAAAACACCAAAACAATAGCACATTAGGTTTTGTCAATGAAGGGCAGAGACACTCTGCATGGAGAAAAAGGGTTTTGCATCCGAGTCCAGGTATGCTTGTTTGGCAGCCTCTTACAAGATGTTCTTCTCTAGCCTGGGCAACTCCTCCAGGCCTGGCTCCTGCAGTGAGGGCAGGTTCCTCCAGCCTCAGGCCCTTCCTGTGCTCAAGAGGTTGTCTGGGCACAGCAGCTTCCCCAGGCGGCCTCCCAGTCCCTTTTATAGCCCAGTACCTCTGGTGATAGAGACCGCTCCCCCTAAGAACCTTCTCCGTTACCCTAGAAAATAGTTCTAGTAAGTTCTGCAGGTTAGGGAGGGGGACCACAGTGACTTCTCTAACCATGGCCACAGCCCAGGATTCTTTTATTCTTAAAGAGTTCTCCTTACTGGGGCGCCTGGGTGGCTCAGTCATTAAGTGTCTGCCTTCAGCTCAGGTCATGATCCCGGGGTCCTGGGATCGAGCCCCACGTCAGGCTCCCTGCTTCTCCCTCTCTCTGCCTGCTGCTCCCCCTGCTTGTGCTGTCAAAATCTTTAAAAAGTTTCTTGATTTAGTAATCCCTTGTCTTCCCCATGCATATTAAATCTTTATATCAAACCTTCACTGTTGAAATGACTGCATGGTTTCTCTTCTGATTGGCCCCAAATACTGACTTGACCTAGAGAGAGAAACTGAAGTGACAAGTGGAGATGAACCCACACCAACAGGATCTGAGGATCGGTTTGTTCAAGCCTTTGGGCTTGAGTGCAGTGTTCCTTGCAAATGGAAACTAGGATGGTAGTTAATTCATGGCACGTAAGAGCATCACAATGAATCAAAAAGTGCTAACTGAAGCACACGCTTTGAGAGCCCCAAAGCTTGCTGTACTTAACCCTTGTACCAGTAAGGTGACCATAAAGACTGTACTGTTGGTTTCTTTTGTGTTCACCTGAACGCTTACAAAGAAAAAAAATTATAAGCTCAAGTCCATTAACTGGCAGCTCCAATCACAGTCTGAGAATCAAAGAGTTTCCATGACTTATTTCTTATAGTCACAGGGCTGACAGTTCTGAAAAATCAACTGCACAGGGTGCCGAATAACGACGACAGTTGAATTCAGGCTCAAGTTTCTCATATGAAAGGGCAGGGGCTGATAAGGAACGAGACCCTGCTGGACACTTCTGTTTGGACCCAATCTTTAACCTCCAAGTCATCCTGAATCTCCCTTACCAGCTGAAGCAGACTGCCCTGCAATGCCTGCAAATAAGCCTTCCTCTGTTTAAAAACCTCTGCTTAAAAACGTTGAGAACCTCACGTGGGGCACACTCCCTGAAAGGGGGCTCTATTCTCAAGATCCACCACAACCGCCTCCCCCTGCCACTAGAGTTCCCATAGGCAGGGTCAAATCTCAGCATCCTCCAGGCAGCCAGGTGTACACTACAACCCAGGAAGAAACCGCTTCCACACCAAACCGGAGTGGATAGGCAAAATACGGGGATGCACACCATTAAATACTATAGCTAGAAGGAATGGATCAGATACGTATTGGCAACATGGCTAAATCTTCAAAACACAATGAGGAGCCATTACAAGAAACAGGAGATATTTAACACAATACAGCATTTCAGTGGATTAAAAATACATGCATATAAAACATCAATATACATTAAATGCATTAGAATGGTTGCCACTGGGGGGAGGGGCCCCTGGGTGGTTCATTCGGTTGAGCTTGTCTGCCTTAGGGCTCAGATCATGATCTTGGGGTCCTGGGTCGAGTGCCATGTCGGGCTCCCTGCTCAGCTGCAAGTCCGCTTCTCCCTCTCCCCATGCTCCTGCTCTCTCTCTTTAAAAGAAAGAATGGTTGCCACTGAGGAGGGGAAAATGGTAAATGGGAGTGGGGATTAAAAATGTGAAAATGACGGGCGCCTGGGTGGCTCAGTTGTTAAGCGTCTGCCTTCGGCTCAGGTCATGATCCCAGGGTCCTGGGATCGAGCCCTGCATCGGGCTCCCTGCTCGGCGGGAAGCCTGCTTCTCCCTCTCCCACTCCCCCTGCTTGTGTTCCCTCTCTTGCTGTATCTCTCTCTGTCAAATAAATAAATAAAAATTAAAAAAAAATAAAATAAATAAAAAGTGAAAATGAAATGAGAAGGGCCCTGTATGGATTAATCACCATAACGTACCAAAAAAAAAAAAAAAAAACCACTGAGGACTATGACTCATGGGGGGGGGGGGGCGGCGAAGAACCTTGGCATATAATAGGGACTTCCAGTCCTTGACAAGATTCTAACATAAGGTGCTGGGCTCCTTCCCCCAATTCCAGCCCTGAAGATGACACACAAGAGGAAAACGGACAGATGATGAAATCTACTTACGCAGCATTTACCATGTGCCAGGCCCTATTAACCCATTTAACCCTCACGCTCTGAGATAGCCCATGCTAGGAGACAGGCACTCTTCTCCCCATTAAACAGGTGAGACAAGGAGAGGCTCAAGTAAATTGCCTCAGGTCACACAACTGGTAATGCTGGAGGTCGAATGTGAACTCAAGATAGTCTAGATGAAACCGAGGAACACCTAGAGACTAGAGAAGGGGAGTCTAGGGCAGGGATGGAGGTCAGAAGAGAGTGGTCTAAAATGGAAGAGAGGTAGGCCCCACAGACAGAAGAGAGACCAGAAGAAATTTCTAACTGTGCCCCCCTATTTTTCCCTCCTCCAACATCACTCTGGAATGAGCCTTCTCCACCTCATCACCATGTTAAGACAAAGAACAGCAGTGCCAAGCCAGCTGGAGGTGGGTTACATTAAGGCAGCACTGAGGTCACTGCAGTGGGGAGCATAGCATGTGTGAGCACCCAGGCCAATTAGCTCCCACCTCCCCCCCCACAGTGAAACCCCAACCTCACATCTTATTTATTTGACAGAGACAGCGAGAGCGAACACAAGCAGGGGGAGTGGCAGGCAGAGAGAGAAACAGGCTTCCCGCGGAGCAGGGAGCCCGATCCGATGCGGGGCTCGATCCTGGCACCCCGGGATCATGACCTGAACCGAAGGCATACCCTTCACCGACTGAGCCACCCAGGGGCCCCGAACCTCACATCTTAAACCAGTAAATACACCCTAGACCCTCAAAGGCAGGACTGCAGCCAAGATTTCCTTGAGGAATCTGACCAGCCCAAGAGGAAAAACCTAAAGTCGCTGGTATCAGGGGTTCCCCAACAAACAGCCCCCACAGTGAAGCTCAGAGTTGAAGAGGCCTCAGAACTTACAAACAAGTTCATCTATTATAATCATGAGCACAAAACCAAAAATTTCCACTTAAGAAAGCCTCTAAACATAGAAGATGGAATTTGAAGTAAAATAAAAACCCAGCAACAGTAACTGAGGAAAAAACACTCCACGGGGAGAAAAAACAACTTTTCAAAAATCAGTATCTTTTGGGGCGCCTGGGTGGCTCTGTTGGTTAAGCATTTGCCTTCAACTCACGTCATTATCCCATGATCCCAGGCTCCCTGCTCAGGAGAGAGTCTTGCTTCTCCCTCTGCCTCTCCCCCCTTCCCCCCTCAGGCTTGTGCGCTGTCTCTGGCTCAGTCTCTCTTAAATAAATAAAATCTTTAAAAATAGAATAAAAAAATCAGTTATCTTTAGACAGCTTACAATATAGAGCTACAATAATCAAGATCAGACACGTCAATAAAAATGTATGGTAATGGTTCCTACAAACACATGGAGGTAGTAATTCAATGGAAGAATTCTTTTCAACACATACTAGAATGGATAGATTAAAAAAAAAAATATTCTACTCTTACCAAAAAAAATCAATTCAAAATGAATTACAGACCTAACAAAGTTAAAACTACCAGACTTGTAATACATATACCAATGTTAATCTCTTAATTTTGACAAATACAACAAAACTACATAAGATGTTAAAATTAGGGCAAACTGGGTGTAGGATATATCGGAGCTCTATGCTATCTTTGCAACTTTTCTGTAAATTTAAAATCATCCCAAAATAAAGTTCATTTTTTTAAAAAGTGCTCGGCATTAGTCATCAGGGAAATGCAAATTAAAATCTCAATGTGATTCCACCCCACCCACCCACTAAAATGGGTAAAATGAAACAGATCAACAGCAGCCAATGTTGGAAAGCAACCAGAACACGCATAAATTGCTAGGAGGGCATGAAATGGCACTCTCTCGCAACGCTATTCAGCAGTTTAAAAATTAAACATATACAGTCTACCCTATAACCTCATCAATTCCACTCCAAATTTTATCCAAAAGAAATGAACTATATGCCCAAGACTGGACAATATTCATAGCAACATTATTTATAAGAGCCCCAAACTGGAAGTCCAGATGTCCAGCGAAACAGATGGACTATATACACTGTAAACTATACACTAGAATTCTCTGCACCAAAAAGGTACGAATACAACTACATGGATCTCAAAAACATGCCAAACGCAGCTAGACAAAAAAGTACACTGATTTAAGATTTAATTAATTATGAAGTCCTAAAATATGCACATCTACCCTGCAACAATAGAAACCAGGTCAATTCTCTCTGGGCCTGGGAGAAGAGACACTGACTGGTAAGAGGCACATAGGAACTTTCTGGAGGGAAATGTTCTGCCTCTTGATAAATGGGTTATACAACTCTTTTCCAAGACTGATCAAACTGAACACAAGATCTGTGTGCATTTCACTATAAATAAATTGTATTTTTTTAAATATAGAAATGCCACGGGCGCCTGGGTGGCTCAGTTGGTTAAGCGACTGCCTTTGGCTCAGGTCATGATCCTGGAGTCCCTGGATCGAGTCCCGCATCGGGCTCCCTGCTCGGCAGGGAGTCTGCTTCTCCCTCTGACCCTCTTCCCTCTCGTGCTATCTCTCATTCTCTCTCAAATAAATAAAATCTTTAAAAAAAATAAAAATACAAATGCCACTCATTCATCAGAGATACATAAATTTAAACTGAGATACAATGTACCCACCAGAATGGCTGCATTTAAAAGCACCAAGTACTGATAAGGGCACTGAGTAACCTCAATTCCAAGTGGGTAGCAAGTTAAATGTTACAACTTTGGAAATATGGCAACTTACTATGAAATTATCTATCCTATGATCCAGCAGTTCCAAACAGAAGTGTTTTCATCTAATTACACACAGACTTACATATCAGAACATTCACAGCAACTTTATTCTTAATAGCCAAGATCTGGAAAATGCCCAGGTCTCCATCAATAGGTAAACTGTACCATGCTTACACTTGGCAATGGTAAGGAACTACAGATACACTGGTGGCAGAATCTTAAAAGCATTTTGCTTAAAAAAAAAAAAAAAAAAAAAAAAAATTTTTTTTGCAAGGCTCCACTTTTATTACATTTTGCTGCTCCAGAAGAGACAGAACTAGTCTACATCTTTGTGAAAGCAGGGCAAGAATTTTCTAGGAAGAAGTCATAAGGTAACTTTGCTTGGTGACAGCAATGTTCTCTATCTTGATAGTACATGTTTCGCCAAATTTCATGGTACACCGATTTCAACATTTCAAAGTTTAACATTCACCTTCAAAATCTGTAAATACTGGGGCGCCTGGGTGGCTCAGTCGTTGGGCGTCTGCCTTCGGCTCAGGTCATGATATCCCGGGGTCCTGGGATCGGGCCCCGCATCGGGCTCCCTGCTCAGCGGGAAGCCTGCTTTTCCCTCTCCCACTCCCCCTGCTTGTGTTCCCTCTCTCGCTATGTCTCTCTCTGTCAAATAAATAAATAAAATTTAAAAAAAAAAAAAAAACAAAAAAAACAAAATCTGTAAATACTGAGCTCATTGATACAGGTGTGTTTAGGGATGCACATTTATGTGTGCAACTTAATTGACAAGGACTGGCTTTTCTAGACTAACTGCTGTGGAGCTAAGAAACAAATTTACAGGACAACACCTAGGGCTTTATTCTGCCATCCTAATGTTCAACAGACATTAACTTTCCCATGTGATTACTTCTCAACTGGCTCAATAACCCAAATACAGCTTTTAGGTGCAGATGAATTCAATGCATATAACGCATACCCCTAGAATGGAGGCTACCTCAGTGGTCTGGCCCATGTCATAAATCTAAACCTGTCAAGATGTTTAGATGCACTCAGAGGAAACCTAACACACCGAACAATCCAACTCAGCTTCACCTTCTATCGGACCTCATAGCCAATCAATGCCTTTCTGCACCACCTCTTCCAATGCTCTGATACTCATTCATGCCCCAATCCCCCCCCCCCTACCGGAAGCGGAGACTCCACCAGGCCCTGCACTCTAAGGGTTGTCTTTCTTTGAATAAAGGACAAAGGTCACTAAACTTTTAGTTTTAACAGTATGCCAGGAGTCAAATGTACATAGAACAGTCGACAAAAGCAGAGAATGTTGTCAATACAGAAGTACGTTATTCATACGGCGCTGAGTTTAACGGCACTGCTGAAGGCCCAAATTAGGATTCGCTACCAAACTGAGCTAAAATGGACCGGTTTTCCCCCAAGAGTTAAGCAGAAGCACCAGAGTACATCTTTGGTCTTTCAACTTCTAGTACTTTGATGTCACTGCTCCCATTTACCCACTTAGGGATAAAGATTAAATGCAATCACCTCAATTACCTGGATACCTACACCTGAAGCTCCCCTAATAAAGGGGGCCTAGTCACAAAACAGGCCACCTTGGTTGACTATGTTCCATGGCAACTGCTCAAAGTGAAGTGCATGAGTAGTAGTTTGGGGGAGGGCGACAGGTGGACAGCATATCGAAAAGCCTGAAGTCCTTATTACAAAAAAAATAAAAAGAACCCAGGGGCCACAAAAAATGCATGTTAAGTTTTATTAAGTTTCAAATACAAAACATTCCAAAAAGAGAAAAGTGATCTATAATATCTAAGTTCTATATTCAACTACCAGTTAAACAAAACATTCTTTATCATTCTGTTTTACAACCAGTATAAAGCCGGAAGAATCAAGACGGATTCTTTTTCCAATGGGGGAGTAAGTCTGCTGGGTCAGTAAACTATTTGCCAAACAGCGAATGGTCATTTAGGTATGCTTAATTTGAATTTAGTATTCATGTTTACTATGATTAATTTCTATGTTCTACACTATTTTCAAGGTACCTAAATAAAATCTCCAGAGCCAAAAAGTATTAGAAGCATAATCCCAAGTAGTTTACATTACAGGAGGACTGAGGAAGACAGCTATGTAAGTGCAACAACTACTTAAATTTGGTCAATACCCTCATCATGGTCTGTGATTAGAAGAGCCTGTCTGTCCAATGAGGATTACAAATTTTTGGACTATTTCTCACAGTTGCGAAGATTAAACATGATAGCACTGATTTTACTATGAAAAAAGTCTCAAGTTTTTGTACTTAGTTCTTCTAACCCAACAACTCAAATCCAGTCCCTTTGAGAACATTATTAGCTTTATATACTATCAACTCTAGTCTCCAACATGACTGGTTTCCAAGACAGGTGGTGGGGGTAAAGCAGGCTTACAAACAGTACAGTTAAAGAAAAAAAAAAAAGCCAAGTGGCCCAATTGTTTCCAGTTTTTCAAGTGTGCTTTCAATCATTTCAGCTATGTTTCCAGTTACTTTAGTTTCCAGACACTACTCCTCCCTTTGTTTTATAGCTGAACCCTACTTCTGGATAAACTACACCAAATGTTCCACTTGCTGAAACATCAAACAGTTCAATGGATAGAGTTACTCATGCCTTTCATTTTTCTACTTCAACTTTCTGACAGTCAGCTATAATTAGGAAGTTCTAAATTGCAGAGTTGTCCCCAGGACTTTAACAAAAGGAAAGCCAAAGCTGTAAAATCCACATAAAGAACCACAAGAACTTACTACCTCCACTTACCAATTTCCTTAACTGCTCCCCTTTATCTGGTCAATTACTTTTTTTTTTTTTTTAAAGTAACTACCACTCCCTAGTTAAGTGCTAACCAACATTGATGCCTTCCTTCCTTAGATCCACAGGAACCCCTGAAGGCAAAAATCTATTGCCTGCACCAAACCAATTCTGATGAGTACTGCTTATGCAACTGTTGTGCCTTATCGACAATCAGCATTCTTCTGCTTCAACAACTCTGTAAAATGAAAAGCATGTGATCAGATCACAAGATACTCTTTTATACTAGAAATTACTCCCCCCGTCTTACCCGTTCTTAAATACATACTTTATTGCTTTAACTGGCAACAAAAACATTGCCTTTCAATTGCAAGCTCTAAAATGCAATCGAAATCACTTTGGTAATACTGAGTATTAACCAGGTCATCATTACACCTGTAACACTGCTACTCCAAGTGGGAACTGAGATGCAGTGGCATCTGTTCTCCCTTTAGTCAATTTGTACTGTGGCTGAGGCGGCACCGTTACAAAATGCATGGGAGCCAAGTTTAAACCTCATGCCAAGTCAAGTTTGTTCACATACCAAAACACGAAGTGTACAGCTCCAATCAACCACTGCTTATGGGGACTATATTAGCAAGCTTTATACATTTAAATATGAATTGTAAAAGACCTTAAGAGGAACAAACTTCCAGTTACAGGATAAGTAACTCCGCTGAAAAACACAGAATATAGGAAAAAATGCTAATATTGTACGACTGAGCCACTAATGGAAATATACCTGCTTAAAATACTTTGCCCTACATTCTAATGGTAAGTTAACGTACCAGGTGTTACACATTACAGCACTTTATCCTCCTAATCCACAAGATTATACCCCTTCACAGAGAACTTACAAGTATCACAGGTATGCAAAGTGGAAAAGTTATTACTTACACCTATAAAGGCCACGGCTTTTAAAACTTACCTTAGCATTTGATTTCTCTTGCTGCCAGCTTTATCTAGTGTGAATAAATCAGCACTCCAACCATAATGACCAAAATCCTCAACCTGTAAAAATTAAATATGTAACTAGTTATCTCTCTTAAAGGAAAATCTTCAAAACTTGCCTACAACTGCTCTTTTCCAGAAAGAAAAGGCAAGTTCAGACTTGCAGCTTAACGTTATTTCATGTTCTACTAATTCTCAAAGTGGTGGAAGATTCACTGGCTTGGGATGGACTGGAATGGCTTAAAATGGTTAAGTTGCATGGCTTATGGATTCTCATTCTGTTCCAATGGTGCACTGCCATGTTAAATCCATAAGTTGAACGGACAAAACTTATTTGAAGGAATAAGTGCAGTGTAAGGATTTTAGTTGGAGGTCTTCAAGTTTACTATATTCAAGAGCATCTTTTTCAACTTCATGGCTGGACCTGGGTCATGCTGCCTCAGGTTTTGCTTTTTAAAGACCACTTGCAATAGATTTTCTCCATACAGTGTAGTTTCAAAGAACTAAAAACAAGTCAGGCATCCAACTAAATGTCAAGTTTGCAATGGCTTACAGGGGCAGAGAGTGGAACCCCAAACTTAAGCCATTTCCTATATTGACTAAAAGGCTATTTTGAAAAATGTTAAAACATATGAAGCATGTTTAAAGGTCTTCATCAAAAATACTTAAAAAAAAGAAAAAAAGACACCCCCTCCCCAAGCCCCAGATCGCCATTGGTAAACAACAGCTGTATTATTAAGGCCTTTAAGTGTCATACATGCTTTAAAAAAAAAAATCCATGTGTTGAAATTTGGAGGACTTCTAATATGCTATCGAACACTTTGCTTTTCCAAAAGTTTTTTTTTTTTTAAATCTAGAAAGCATTTCCATTGCCATGAGGTACAGTATGTCTCACTGTACTATGAGGAAGGTAAGTGTTCAAGCTCGACTTAGACGGAAAAACTAGTTTGCTTTGCTTACCATCTTTGCTGTTTCACAGGCATTTGATGCTTTAAATCTGATGTGGAATGCTGATAGATTCACTTTTTAGAAGTCATAAGCCTTTGAGAAGTTGGAGATAACTTCATTGCTTATCTATTTTCTCCTTTGCAATCAAGCTGTTCCTTAAAAGTGAGACACTACAGAGTTGCAAAAATTTGAAACAGTAAGAGCAAGCACCGTTTGCAGCTTCATGGTTGGTTTTGGCCAAACTTTTTATTTAGTATTCTGTAGTTGCTTAACACACACTTAAATGGTCTTATTGGGGGAGGGGAAAGGGGAGGTTCTTGTAGATTCCCAAGGAAATGTCAGAAAGGCAAAATATGGCCAGCATTATCCATTTGCTTTTTTGGGTTTACTGGGTGAATAGCACTTTCCTTACATAAGCATCTGATCTCAGGTTTTTCATACTGAGAACATTGAGATTTCAGTTGAAGACACTCTGAAATCCTAGAGTAGCATACCCCGACCACCCTCTAATAGCTAGCTTGTTTGTATAGGCAGAAGGATTCACCTCTCCATTTTAGATGGCTAGATGTTTGTGGAAGGTCTTAGAATTGCTTTGCCTCATTTACTGGGAAAAATCAGATATAGGAAGTGGCCTTTAGGGACACTTTTAACTTGAAAAATTACAACACTAGTACACAAGTCAAGTCTTAACACATTTAACATTTGCTTATTGAAAGCAATGTCATAAAGTCAAATAAGATTAAACAGGTTTTACTTTTTTTTCCCTCACAAGAACATAAAAATTATGGAAGGGGAACTTAACAGGAAATTTAAAAAAAAAAGTAACACAATTTTTCCTTTTAGTAGTCCTTGGGTAGTTATGACAGAAAAGGTTCCACTTTTTTGTTTGTTTCTTTGAACAGGGATTTTGGTCCAAAGTTTTGTTTGTTTTTAATATCTGCTTCTGCCTCCCCCTCTATCAGATCGGCTTCCTCCACGGCCACCACCTCTTGGTGCTCCGCGGCTTGAACTGCTGTAGGAATCACGTGGAGGAGGGTACCCCCTTTCCATAGAAGGGGGAAGCCCTCTTTCTTGTCTGCCAACCCGATCACGACCACTTGAGTAGAGATCACTTCGGCTGCTTGAGTAACTGTCTCGACTTCCACCATATCCGTCACGTGAGCTGCTGTAATCATCATAGCGACTGCTTCCACCATAAGATGGCGGGGGCCCTCGTGTAGGTGGAGCACTACGTGAGTTACCTGCAGGGTCAATGGTCAGGTAATATGGCAACACTATAAATTGTATATATACAACATTTAAATCTGAATTTACAGAATTCTTGTATTAAACGTTTACTTTCTTAAATGGGAGGTTTTAAACTCTGCCATTGCTGGCCATTAACAGGGATTTGCTCATCTGCTGAGATACGGAAATGGATGGGTTTTAATGTTTGTTTGAAAAGACTGAAGACGGTGTGTATTTCAAGAGGATATTCCAGACAGCTTGTTATTTTATAGTAGACACTCAGACACTTTCCAGTGATAAGTTGCAATTTTGAACTGTAGACTTTCCTTCATATTGCAATGGTAAACATTTGATCTTGTTAATAAAATTTTTAAATTGTATTTTCACTGTTGGGGGAAAACACATAAGGCTGCCAATTTAAGCAAGCAAAATCCCCTCCAAAGCAAGCAAACAGCCTCAAAAAAAAACTCAGAAAAAAACAAAAGCCCCTCACAAAACTAGGAAAAGCCCAGCTGATAAAGTTACCCCTTAAAAGCAAGCAAATATCCCTTAAAAAGCAAGCACCACACAGCCTAATAAAGTGGCTCATGAACCTAAAAACTCAAGCTGGTGATATTCAAAGACCCTCAACCAGTATCTTACCATAACTCTCATATGAATCTCTGTAGGAACCTCCACTTGGATGATCTGAATAGTCACGATCACGACCATAGCCATCTCTATCACTAAATCCAAGAGAAAAACTTGTTTAGTTACAGGGCATCAATTTTCAGAACAATTTCATTTTTTACAGCAAGCTTGTGGCAAGCAGCAGTATTACTTTACCTATAGCCTCTCGATGGGTAGTCATCACGTGAACTGGAATGACCATAATCACGGTAAGTATAATCTCTTGGTGGTGGTGCATAATCTCTCGTATCACGAGAACTTGGGTAATCTCTGCTTGAATAGCTACAAAAACAAAATTTAACTTGGTTCACACTTTTGAAAATTTCTCCCTTCAACCTCAATTATTAGTAAGACAAACTAGCACATTTGTCTGTTACCTGTCTTTAGTAGAGTATCCATCATCTCTTGGGGACAAATAAACATCTCTACGAGACGGCAGGGGTTCCCGTCGAGGTGGGCCTCCATAACTATCTCTTCCGCGTGACACAGGAGCTTAAGGGGGGAAAAAACCCATTTTTAAAATATACCCAAAATGGAAAGCTAAAATGTGCATTTACCTTCAGGCAATGAAAAGCAGGGATTCAAATAAAAGACAGTATGGACCTAAATCAAGACGTTTCTTCTTTAAAATTTCCTACTCACAATCTTTTTTTCAGTACTTACAACTTTAAGTACCTAGATTCACCTCTAGTCCGTGAGTCAGTTTCATAAGCACCATTTTTATATTTAACATTTAAGTTTTTTATTTTCTTCAAGATTTTGAGAGAGACAGCAAGAAAGCACAAGCAGAAGGGAAGGGAAGAGGGAGAAGCAGGCTCCCCGCTGAGCTGGGAGCCCTACATGGGACTCGTTCCCAGGACACTGGGATCATGACCTGAGCTGAACGCAGAAGCTTAACAGACTGAGTCACCCAGGCCCCCCTAAGTTTTTTATTTTAAAAAGCATTTTTGAAATTCACTTATCAATCCTGTTACAGTGGTATAACAGATTGTTCTATAAATCCTGCATTTACCTCTTCCTCCCATTCCACTGCTGCTGCGAACTGGTCCTGAAGGGGCAGATCTTTTAGGAGGAGGACCACCACTTCGTGGTGGTGGTCCTCTTTTTACTGGAAGTGGTCCCCTGGAAGAACTCATGTTAAAATTCATGGAATAGCCACCATCATCTACATTGAAATAGAAAAGAAAAACATGTTAATTCTAGCATCAATAAGAGGTTTCTTTGTTGTATCAATGACCATTTTCTGTTTAGTTGGGGAATCTTGAGTTTTTACACTTGCCCAAGACTACCAAGCATAAGGGAGTCTATACAGACTAACAAAACTGAAGTGTACTGTAAGTTGCTTCAAAGAAAAATACAAATTGTTCCATTTTTATACACTTAAGTATGCGTTATCAAAAATTTTCTGAGAAAAAATTTTCTGCAAATTCTGGATAATTTTGTTGCCCATGGTTTCATTTCTTTATTATTTAAGTAATCTCTACAACCCAACATTGGACTCAAACTCATGCCCTGTGATCAAGAGTTGTCAGCCAGGTTCCCATCCATGGTTTTTTTTAAATACTAACTTAGGATGCCTTCTATGTTTCTCTTAAGTCATTAGGACTTTGGTAAATGAGGTGTTCACAGTATCAAAAGCTGGAGAATTTACAACAGGACTTAACCAATGCAGACTGGCGTGGGGTTTGCAGTTCCTAAAATTCTCCAACAAGCCTGAGGTATACTCAAGTCATTACCCATGTGCCCTCCACGTGAGGGAGGTCCCCTGGTTCCTCCACTTCCTCCTCTTCCGCCTCTAAGACCTCTTGGAGGGCCTCTGCTTCTTGGAGGTGGAGGTGGTCCACGTCTACCACTTTCAAATGATGGTTTAGTGGCCTGTTCTACTTTGATGGCTTTTCCATCTAAGGACTAAAGAACATCAAAACGGTTAATCGCACCCATATTTAAAGAGATCTTGCAGATCCATTCACTATGCATTGTGACACCAATGTGCCCTCCAAAATGAAGTTTTTAGGTAAATTTAGCTCACCAATTAATCTGAGAAAAGCGATAAAATATAGGGTCATTTTTTCATTCAAAGGTTTTTAGAACAATACTGATCAGTTGAGCCAACATAAGGTGAATCCATCACACTGCTGGTCAGTAAAATTTAAAAAGCCAGACAACTTGTTATCAGATGCGATAACCGAAAATAAAAGCCAAGTTACCAAGTCATTTTATGGATTCTAGGTAACACACGGTCATATATAATTTTCTGACCTGAAGCAATTTAATAAGAGTATAATCCACAACTTTGCAAAATTGGAAATTACAAAGGGCCAAGATTAGAGGGTTCTGGAAAGGTATACATTCAAACACAACTCAAGAACTTCCCTAGACCAGACCTCAGTAACACTGCTTATGCACTAGGGAACAGTATCATTGTGCAATCTCACCTTTCCATTCATGTCTCTGGCTGCATCCTTAGCATCTGCTGGGCTCTCAAAGGTGACAAAAGCAAATCCTCTCGATTTGTTGGTTTCACGATCTTTCATCAATAGAACTAAAAAAGTAGTTGGGGGGAGAGTGTTACTCTAGTTCGAATTAAATAACAGAAGTGCGCCTACAAAATGTAAGCTCAGAACTTCTTAGAGGACAAAATAATGTATCATTTCAGACGATCAATGCAATCAAATACATCATAGCTTACATTTTTAATTTTAACAGCTCCCTATATGCTTTCAGACAACTCACCTTCCACTATTCGTCCATATTTGCCAAATACTGCTTCAAGGGCTTTTTCATTTGTTTCTGTATTGAGGCCACCAATGAAAAGCTTTCCTGGGCGATCTGCTTCAACCATTTTTTCCCCCTGGTGAGACACTGTTGAAAACGAACAGTATTACCTCCCTATAAAAAGTTCAAGCTTATAGGACAAGTATATTTACTGGTGTATCTTCCTTGTTTTTAACAAAATCAACATTTCTTATAAACTGCAGACACCAAAAAGTATTCTTTTCTAAGCCTCACCAGGAAACCAATTTAAGTAGTTTAGTGACACCGGAGTTTACATTAAACTAGTTAAAAAGGCCAACTTAACTAACACCTTCATCCTTAATCCACCTTGGCAATTTTAATTAAGTAACAGCTACTCAGCATTTGAAAAAGCAATTCTAGTTTTAATCCTATTTGTGTTCCCTTTTAAAGATTCAATTATCACATTCCAATTACCCTAATGGTTTTTTAAAGTGTATCGCCTCATTCAAGGTCACAGGCCAGACGCAGGTCCTCTTCCAAGAACTTTGCCTTTCCTCATTAGGATTCTCTAATCAATCTAAGCAGAAATTTAAAGTTTGAGCCAAGTTTTACCTTCTCTTCTTCACCAGCCCCCAACCCCGCCGAAAAGGTTCTTTTAGAAGAAAAACAAAAAAGGTTTCAGTATCGTTTCATAACGGAAGGTGGAAGCGCGCATCGTTATCACTCAACACTCCATGACTGCACCAGAACCCAATTAAAACCCGTCATTAAAAACCGCGTGGAAAACACAAAATGGCGACACTTGGATTCAACCCAGAAAAACCTACACTGGTCAGGGGAGTAACTTTGGCCATCAGCAGTGGCTGGGAAAATTCAAAGGGCTTCCTCTCCAAGGCCGCCAATGAACAAGGACCCGCGTAAAAGCGCACGTGCCCATCCGTAGCGCCAGCGCCATCCCAATGCAGGTACCGCGGTGGCGCGGTCTGCCCTCGTCCCGTTCCAGCCGCGACCTCCGGCACCACCCCCGCAGGCGACAGCCAAACTTTCTCGAGAGGCACACAACGAAACGGAGCCCCCACGTCTGTTTTCCTCGGAGACGCGTAGCTTTAGCGAAATAGGTCGGCACCTTTCGGTTCTTAAAATGGCGCCCGCCACCCCCATCTCCAGGGAGATAATCCCAAGTTCTAACGTGCCAAGAAGGTACAAGAAACGGACGAAGGGAAGGGTAACACGTACCGGAGGGGTGACGACGGTTCCAAGCTCCTACGAGCTCGCCGGCAGGGGCTTCGTAGCAGCTCAGCACGAGGGAGTGCCGCCGGTTCCGAGAGCGGAATAGGGAAGCCGCTAGCACTACTGCGCAACGAGGGCGAACAAAGGAGACAGCAAACTTTATACTGCCCGGGAACGAGGCTGAAGGACCCGGATGGAAACCGAGCTTAGAATTTGAAACGCAAAGGGAGGGGGAGCGGTTCCCAGTCTCCCCATTGGCTGTCTTCTCTGTCATTCACTCCTTGCCCCTCCCCTTTCCCCGGGCCCTCCGCGTTCTAGCCGGCGCCCATTTCTAACCGTCCCCCCAGCCCCCACCCGTGCTCCACAAACCCGCGTTTTTGCTTTCCGCTAAAATGGTTCAGGGGCTAGCTACATTTAATACCGAACTGAAATTTATTGCATATTCTAGGGGGCCGGACGCGGTGCTAAACTTTATACCCATTAACTCATTTAATTCTCAAAACAATGTGATGAAGGTAGATACTCCTAACTATGCTAATTTTGCGTAAATGGGAAACAAAGAAGTTTAGATAATAAAATATGTCTTCCCAAAATATCTTCAACAAGAATTTGTAGTGAATAGGGAAAATTTTGATAAATGAATGTCACTTGGGGGGGGAAAAGTACAAAACGGCAGACAGTTATTCCATATAGAACAATTACTGAAAACCTCCTAATAAAAGGCAGGCTCTGGGCTTGCCTGTGAGGATACAACCCAGAACAAGCGAGACAAGGGAAAGGAGGCACTTACTTCGAAGGTAAAACTACCAAATTTGGCAAATAAAAATACAGGACGCCCAGTTAAGTTTGAATCTCAGATAAATTTTTTCAGCATATGTATGTCCCAAAATCATATACAAAAAACTTACTTGATGTTTAACTCAAATTTAAGTAGGCATTGTGTATTTTATCAGTGCCAATCTACTCGTGTTGGGGGGATTACAAAAATTTTAAATTCTCTATTTAAAAACCAACGAAAACAATTTTAATACAGATAACAAAATTACATGTTGTGATTAGTGCCAGGGAGGAAGGAAACTAGGTGCTTTGGTAGACAATATATGGGAGACCAAATTTGATTTTAGATGTCACATCAGATCTGAATGGAGAAAAGAAACTAGCCATGGGAAAGCTTTTCAAGAAGAGAGAGCACTAAGCAGAAAGCACAGATCAAGAGAAAGAGATCCAGGGTGACAGCAATTTAAGGGGCATCAAGAGAGGGAGCCAAGGAGGTAGGCAGCATCTTCGAACCCATTAAAAGATTGCAGAGGGTTAAGTGTGAAAGGAGGGATACCACTAGGGTTGTGTGAACAGACCTGGAGAGAGAGGGGCCTTGAATTAGGGTGGCGGCTGTGGAGATGAGGAGGAAGGAACAATTGTTAGGTATGTGTGGCAGGTAGTGTGGACAGAATTTGCCAATGAATCAGACAGGAAAGGACTGGGGTAGAATTGAAGCAACAGAAGTCAGTATGGATGACTAAGTATCTGGCATAAATGGTGGTGGCCACTTACCAAAATGGTTGCAGAGAAGCGAGTTTGGGATGGAGACGTGGAGAAACTTGATGCTCAGAGTAGAGATCAGGGCTAAATTGTCGCTTACAAATGATAATACAAGAATGAGACCACCAGGGCGCCTGGGTGGCTCAGTTGGTTAAGCGACTGCCTTCGGCTCAGGCCATGATCCCGGAGTCCTGGGATCGAGTCCCACATCGGGCTCCTGGCTCAGTGGGGAGCCTGCTTCTCCCTCTGACCCTCTCCCCTCTCATGCTGTTTCTCTCTCTCTCTCTCTCTCTCTCTCTCAAATAAATAAATAAATAAAATCTTAAAAAAAAAAAAAAGAATGAGACCACCAAAAAAGAGAACAGGATGGGAAAAGAAGGCCCAAGATCACACATTATTAACTAGAAAATCTGTAGATGGAGAGAAGCAACTGGAAGGAAATATGCTAACATGTTACCAGTTTATTTTGGTGGGGGTAGGATTTACTAAAAATTGTTACTTTCCTTCTTCACAGTTACAATTACTCTGCCCAGGGTCGCCTGGGTGTCTCAGTTGGTGAAGCCTGTGCCTTTGGCTCAGGTCATGATCCCAGGGTCCTGGGATGGAGTCCTGCATGGGGCTCCTTGCTCAGCAGGGAGTCTGTGTCTCCCTCTGCCTGCTGCTCCCCCCGCTTGTGCTCTCTCTCTCTCTCTCTCTCTCCCTGGCAAGTAAATAAATAAAACCTTAAAAGAAAATTACTCTGCCCATGGTGTATTATGGTATAAGCTGGGCAGGTGGTAGTAAATGATGTTCAAGTCATGGGTAAAAACCCCGAGGAGCCTTGGAACCAGCTCTGAATTAGTAACATTACTGGAGGGAATAGTACTCAGTAGGGCAAGAATATTGGTTCCTTTATTTCCTAGCCAAATAATGACAAATAAAGCAAAAGTCCTGTCCATTTGCCTTCAGGATGAGTTATGTAAATTACCGGCTGTGGCAATAGTTGGGAATTGGCCAGGTTGGCAAAAACCACTTAAATGCCTGGCTCAGCAAGCAGTCTACACCCCCAGGAGGAATCAAGAGAAATCCCTCCCCCCGGATCAGCAGGCACTGTATTTCTGTCTCAAATCCAGACAGAGCACTACCAGATTTTCCCCTAGGCTCTGAGACTCAGCCAGGCCAACTCTACAATAAATGTCCCTGTCCCCTTGGGTCTCAAGAGGGAAATGTGCATCTGTGTGGACCAGATCAGTCTGGTCTTTGCAATGAGTGCCCAGGAGTGTGTGTGTGGCGGGGGGGGGGGGGGGGGGGAAACAGGACTTCCAAGGACAAGAAGCCAGAGTGCAAGTCAGGACAGAGGGGACAAAAGAAGAAGCTGGAGAGCGAGGGCCTACTGACCAGATACAGGTAGCAGTGAAGAGGGGAGCCTTTTTAAGAGGTGGACTGAGGTAGTCAGATTCCATCTTAAAGAGATCACCACGGCTGCTGTCTGGAAACTACACTGGGGGAGGGAGGAGCCAGAAGCAGGGTATTGCTGATATCCTGGAGAGGGGAGGTGGGCCAGCCCAGTGTGAAGGGATCTGGCCAAGGGACAGTGGGAGAAGCAGGTCTCACACAGCCCAAAAGTAATCTCTGAAACCCATCCCTCCCCTTCATGGATCCTCTAGATTTTTCCCTTTGCTGCTTTCTTTCGACTTACTCCTTTGGATTATCATTTAGTTATACGTTCGCTTTACTATAATTTTTCCCTCCGTCCGGTTGATTCTTTCCAGATGCCATTTCGATGATTGGCTGATAGACTGAGTCAAGCAATATTAGTTCACCACTAGGTATCTTTGGAATATAATCAGTGCCAAATAAATGTTGGCTGAATGACTTGCAAGCTCTTTTGGTTCTCCATGGTACTTAGTATGAGATGGGGGGCATAGCGAGTATTTAATGAATACTGTAGCCTTTTCTTAAATCTCAATTTACCTGCAAAGGGTTCACTTTTTTTTTTTTTACTAAAACAAACAACAACGAAAAGCAATTAAATGATTAAGAAATAACTTCTGCTTAATTAAAAAAAAAAACCCTTAAAAAAAAAAGAAACTCTGATCATCAAATTAAGGCTCACTCTGAGATGAGTAAATTGAAGCTCTCCAGGCAGGCTTGCATTTTCATATGAAGGGTCCCTCTGCATCCAGTTATGCCTGTTCTCCAAACGACAGAAAGATATTCTGCCGTGTGTTCTAGAAACGTCTGTTATCTGGTGTCCAGCAAGAAGAAGGAAGGGAGGGAAGAATTTCATGAGATTACAGATGGGGAGACTTTCCAAACCACTTAAAGTAGCCACTGTCCAGAAGATAGCCAACTTAGCTACAATAAGCAAGGAAAAACTTTGTAAACCAAAGTGTGGCTCTGGTATCTCTATAGAAACTGGCAGAAGGGATGAAGATCTAATTCTATTGCACGTTTCTCCACAATGAAGGAGATAATGAGTTTTTACCAAACTTAATACCTGATTAAAAGGAACTGAAGTATGTCTTCAGAAACATTTCAAATGGGGGGGTGGAGAACAATGGATTTTGCAATAAATTGTGTCGAGACAATTAGGCATTTGAAGGGGGGAAAAATCTGGATTCACACCACACTTTTTACTCTGGAATAAATTCCAACTCAAAGATTTAAAGGTAAAGGGTAGAACCATTGAAGTACTAGAAGAAAAATGGGTAGGTGCTTTTATCATCTGGTCATGAAGACCATCCATCCATTCATTTATCCACTTAGCACATCCTTACTCAAACACGGTGTCTATTCTGTGCCAGCACTGTTTCAGGTGCTGGGAATACATCCGTGAACAAAAAGAGAAGAGTGCCTGCCGACCTGGAGCTAACATTTTAGTTACAGAGGGAAAGACAATAAACAATCAAAATCAATCAATCAGTATGTTTGAAGTTGAAAGTACCATGCAAGAAATAAAGGAAGGAGGGTCTAGAGTATAGAAAGGAAGGGTGCAAAATTGAAAGGGTGGATCAGAATTGGCTTCACTAAGGTAACATTTTTTTTATAAGATTTTATCTATTTATTTGACAGAGAGAGCAAGAACAAGCAGGGGGAGCGGCAGGCAGAGGGAAAGGGAGAAGCAGGCTCCCAGAGGATCGGGAGCCCAATGTGGGGCTCGATCCCAGGACCCCGGGATCATGACCCAAGCTGAAGGCAGACACCCAACCGACTGAGCCACCCAGGCAGCCCACTAAGGTAACATTTGAAGCAAAGATAAAAGAGGGAGTAAACCCTGTGGATATCTGGGCGGAAAGTGTACCAGAAAGACCAAAACCTACCTGCCATGTTCTAAGAACAGCAAGAAGGCCAGTATTGCTGAGACCAAGTGAAGGAGCACAAGAGTAGGAAGAGAGGATGCTAAGTAGCAGAGTAGCCAGATCCTGTAGATGTTAGTAGACAGTGGTGAAGCCTTTACCTTTGTTAGGAAAAATAATTTTCCTTCTGGCCTTCTAAATTCTTGGCTGAGGACACATTCCCTCACCCCATAATAAAAGACAGATGAACCGGAGAAAAACAAGTTTAATAACATGTATACCTCCATTCTGCTTGGGAAAGACCCAGGAAATCTGAATAACTCTCTGAAATGGCCCTAGCCATCATCTTAAGTAGCATCTTCAGCTAACCACAAAAGAAAAATGTTGGGATGGGGGAGTCCATTATGGGAGGGGAGCAGGCGATGTACAGGAAACAAGGGTAAGGTTGTTATGCAGATTTAAGTAATTACCTTCTCCATTGATAAGAGTTTCTAGAGAGTTAGAGTCACCCTCTTCCTGGTCAGCAGAGGGAGACACCCTAACGAATGGATAGTCCCTTATAAATGTTAATGTGTCTTATGAAAAGGCAACTTCTACTTGGGTTTTTAGAGCGTCTCCTGGGTTTGGAGTTCTTAAAAATAATCATCTTAAAATAACCCTTTTGCCAAAGAGGCATATTTGGGGGCGGCAAATTCTGCTCCTTCACCTTTTACTGGGATTGAAATCAAGAGCCACTGGTGAGCCGCGAGTGGAGGAGTGACTTACCTGCCTTACCCCCAACAGTATCGCATTGGCTGCTCCGTTCGGGATTCGCTCTAGGGAGCGAGGGCGAAAGCAGGGAGACCAAAGAGAAGACTACCGTGATAGGGCCTGGGGTGGAGGAGACAGCAGTGGGGGTGGTGAGAAGTTACTATGTTCTGGATATGTTTTGAAGGTTGAAGCAAAAGGACTTGGTGACACAAAATCCCGATGGCATGAATGAAAAGACTGATTGATTGGACTGTAGGAGCATTCATTTATTCTCAAACGTCTTTGACGGGCTCATTCTTTTCCAATAGGTCTTTAAATATTGGAGTTTCTTCGGTCTTGTTGCTAGACCTTCTCTTCTTTTCATTCTATTCTCACTCCTTAGGCAATTGTATCCATTACCAGAGTGTCCACTACAATAAATGCCCTTCCATCTCCTGGATTTCTATTTCCACACCAGATCTCTCACTTGAGCTCCTCAACCTGCATGTCCAACTTCCTGTCACACATTACCCCTTAGCTGCCTCAAGTTTATTAATTCATTCCCTTGCTGAATATTTATCGGCTACCTACTGCTGTGCATTAGTCACCAAGATTGGACCTGTATTGTTGGGGAGGAAAAATTGCCTCTGTTCTTCAAGGTTTTTCTGGCTGGTCCAAGAATTAAATTGACATGAGACAGATTAACAGGAGAAAATCGAATTTAATTATGTGCCTACAGGGAATCCACAAAAAACACGAGAGATTCCAAAGACAGTCAGGAAAAGTGAAGTAGGTATGTCATTCTAGACTAAGGAGAAGGTGGTAGGGGTCTGGGGCTTCAAAGGGAAGGCGGGCAGTTCACAAGAAGATGAAAAAGAGCAAATGTTTGGTAAACAAATGTTTGCCAGGCTATACAGAAACAGTGGGACACAGAAGAATTCCAACAGACTTTGCTAAATTTTTTCCTGTCTACACCTAGTTCATGTTATACTACAGTTACCTACGGTGATAGCCCCCTCTCTGGAGCAAGTCCTCTAGATTCTTTTAGGCAGTTAAGGGGCAAAAAGAAAAACTTCCTAAGTCCTCTGCTTTTTCAAAAATGATCAGCCTGGGGTACCTGGCTGGCTCAGTCTGTAGAGCATGTGACTCTTGATCTCAGGGTCCTGAGTTCAAGCCCCACATTGGACATATTTTTTTACTTAAAAAAAAATTATCAGCCTAAAGTAACCCACATGCCAGAGAGACACATTTTGGGGTGGCACATTTTGCTCCCCTACAGTATACAATGGTGAATAAAATGGACTTTGTCCCTGCCCTCGTGAAACTTATGTTTTAGTTGGGGTGTGTGTGTGTGTGAGAGAGAGAGAGAGAGAGAGAGAGAGAGAGAATAGACGAGAAAATAAAAAGTGAAAACCGCTATGAAGAACACAAATTGCAGTGATAGAGAATTTTTTTAAAAGTATGTGTGTGCAAGGGGAGGAAACCTACTTACAATAGCCAGGGAAGAGCTCTCTGAGGAAGAGACGTGGAAGCTGAGAGTTCTCAATGATGAGAAGCAACCACCCGGAGGAAGAACTGTAGGAAGGACAGTAGATAGCAGCCACAGCATGTGGAAAAGCCCTGCTGAGGAAAAGAATTTGATGTGTTTAAAGAACTTAAATGAAGTCACTTTGACTGGCACATGGGGATTAAGGAAACCAATGACAAGTGGCATCAGTTGGAAGACTGGGGAAGTGTCAGATCACCCAGGACCTTGCAAGTCCTGCCTGAGATTTGGGGGATTTATACTCAGAGCAATAGGAAGCTTTAATCCAGGAGAAAAACTTGAGCTGATTTGTATTTTTGAAAGATCACTCTGGCAGCTGAGGAGAGCATGAGTTATAAAGGGGGCAGGCACAGAACTGGAAAACCACTTAGGAGTTTAACGCAGGATTCGGAGCAAGACAGGACACAGCTTATGCTGGGGTAGTAGTTGTGGAGATAGAGAAACATGGATCGATGAGAAAGCTGGTTAGGAAGTAGAAGTAATGCAGAATAGCCTACCTAAGAACTAGACTCTGGTGCTGAGATGCCTGGTTTGAAGCCAGGCTTTGCCACTTCCAAGCTGTATGAATTTTTTTTTAAGATTTTCTTTATTTGACAGAGAGACACAGTGAGAGAGGGAACACAAGCAGGGGGAGTGGGAGAGGGAGAAGCAGGCTCCCCACTGAGCAGGGAGCCCGATGCTGGTCTCGATCCCAAGCCTCTGGGATCATGACCCGAGCCGAAGGCAGACGCCCAATGACGGAGTCACCCAGGCCCCCAAGCTGTATGAATTTGAGCAAATTACTCATTTCTCTGTACCTTGGTGTCTTCATTTCCAGAATGAAGCTAATAAGAGTACTTATAGGAAGAGCCAGGATTACATGAATTTAATATATACAACACATTTATAACATTTCCAAGAGAAGAGTAAGCACTATATTAAGTGTTAACTATTAACATTGTGACAGATTGGTTATGCGGAGGGACGGAGGAATCCACGGTGGTGCCAAGTTTCTGGCGTGAGCTACTAGATGTCTTTTTGAGACACTAGGGGGGCAAAACCTCAGTCTTGGGTGAAACCAGTAATTCACTTTCTCCATATCTACCGGAAAAACTGACACAATCGGGCAGATGGGGTCTGTTATAAAATTCCTGATCCCAGACCTCAAGTGAGACTTCAGTATTGCCCAGTAATTTTACCAGCTATCTTTAGTCAATTAACTGTTCTACATACTGCAATCATGTTTTAGAACCTTTTCCACTCTTCTCTAACCTCCTACCCCAGCATCACTGCCCTCCCGCCCCCAACTTAACAGTATTTGACCACAATTCTGTTTTTTAAGATTTTATTTATTTATTTGTCAGAGAGAGGAGAGAGAGAGCATAAGCAGGGGGAGTGGCAGGAAGAGGGAGAGGGAGAAACGGACTCAACCGCTAAACAAGGAGCCCGATGCGGGACTCGATCCCAGGACCCTGGACTGGGATCATGACCTGAGCTGAAGGCAGACGCTTAACCGACTGAGCCAGCCAGTAGTCTCCTCAATTCTTTTTCTTTTTTAAGATTTTATTTATTTATTTGACAGAGAGAGACACAGCCAGAGAGGGAACACAAGCGGGGGAGTGGGAGAGGGAGAAGCAGGCTTCCCACCGAGCAGGGAGCCCGATGCCGGGCTCGATCCCAGGACCCTGGGACCATGACCTGAGCCGAAGGCAGATGCTTAATGACTGAGCCACCCAGGCGCCCCCCCTCAATTCTTTTTTTTTAAATTTATTTTGAAGTTTTATTTATTTGAGAAGGAGAGAGCTCATGACTGGGGAGAGGGGCAGAGGGAGAGAATCCCAAGCAGACTCCCTGCCAAGCACGAAGCCCCACAAGGGGCTTGATGCCACAACATGAGATCATGACCAAGAGAGGGGTCGCTCAACCAACTGAGCCACCCAGGCACCCCAATATTTGACCTCAACTCTTATTTCATAGACAAACTGGAAGGCAGTAGATGGGAACTCCCTCATCTTCTGGTTACCAAACATGCATATCTCCACATCTCTACCCATCCCATCTCCCTTTCCTCCTGCTAGGTAGGACAGTGGCTCCCACAGCGTGGTTAGCCTCAACCCCCAATAGCAGCACTGACACTGCCTGGGAATCTGTTAGAAATGCGAATTTGCAGACTCCACCTCCAGACCTACCGAATCCCAAACTCTGGTGGAGGAAGGGGCAGCAATCTGTGTTTTGACATGCTCTCCAGGCAACTCTGCTGCACAATCAAGTTGGGGAACCAATGCAATGGAAGAATAATGTCTCTTCTCTTTTTTTTTTCTTTTTTTTCTTTTTTTTTTAAAAGATTTTATTTATTTATTTGAGAGAGAGAATGAGATAGAGAGAGAGAGCATGAGACGGGGGAGGGTCAGAGGGAGAAGCAGACTCCCTGCTGAGCAGGGAGCCCGATGTGGGACTCGATCCCGGGACTCCAGGATCATGACCTGAGCCGAAGGCAGTCACTTAACCAGCTGAGCCACCCAGGCGCCCCTGTCTCTTCTCCTTTAAGGCCAGTTCTTCTACCTGTGTTTTGGACAATGTCCTCCCCTGCTTTCTTGGGAATTTTATGTCATTAATTCTTCATCTTTTCTTGTGTATATTAAACCACTCCTTCTCAGCTGGAACTTTCTCTGGCCCATTAAAACATGCACAAGCCTTTCTCATATAGAAAATCCCCTCTGGGGTGCCTGACCGGCTCAGTCAGTGGAGAATTCGACTCTTGATCTCAGGGTTGTGAGCTCAAAGCCCTGCGTTGAGTGTAGAGCTTACTTAAAAAAAAAAAAAAAAAGAAAAGAACCTCCCCCACCTCGGTCTTTCATCCCCTTCTGGCTACCGCTTGATTGTTTTCCTCCCCTCTACAGCCGAACATCTCTAAAGAGCTGAGCGTGTGGGACAGTGGACCATCAGTATTTCTTGCTAGACTCCCACAGCTGGTGGGAAGAAAACTTGGTACAGCCATTTGGGAGGGCAGTTTGGTAGTCTCCGTGAAAATATCAAAAGGAGAAGTGGTGTCTATTACATTTAAATGAGCATACCCTTCTTGTTGCCTTCCCCGCCCAGGCCAGTGTGTATAAGGCAGTTTTTTGGGGGCAGAATTGTTAGTGACTGGGGAAAGAAGTGGAAACAACTGAAATGACTATCAGTAGAGGAATACTGAATAAACAATGATATACTTGTAGTATGTGATATCCACAGCACATCTGTTAAAAACACTGAAGTACATCATTCTATTCATCATGTTATACTATATGTAAAATAGGTACATGTAAAATATACCTAAGTATATGCATGTGTATATATGTATGCACACATGTAAAATTATACTAGAGATAACTATAACATGTTAGCACCTAGAAAAAGGCCAGGAAGGACACACCAAACAAATAACAGTGGTAACCTCCGGAAGGTGGAGAACACCAGGACTGGTGACGGTGGTCAGAGGATTTTAGTCTTCTCTGTAATGTTCTTCTTCTTTTTTTTTAATAAAGCACAATTTAAGGCAAGGATATTTAATATTCTTTTTTTTAAGATTTTATTTATTTATTTGAGAGAGAGAGAGTGAGCGAGAGAGAGCACAAGCCAGGGGAGAGGGAGGAGCAGGTTCCCTGCTGAGCAGGGAGCCTGGTGCAGGGGTTCGATCCCAGGACCCTGGGATCATGACCTGAGCCCAAGGCAGACGCTTAATCAACTGAGCCACCCAGGCGCCTCTGTAATGTTCTAATTTTTATAAAGGGGAAACATATTTCTGTATTACTTATGCAATTAAAAGTTAATCAAATAAAAGAAAGAGTTGTCTATACCAACTACCTTCATTTCATCACCTGTTAATCAATGCTTAATCTGCTCCAATCTGGCTTTTCTCCTGATAATTTTCCCTCAGATAGCTCTCTCTCATATCACCAATGACATCTGTGTCACCAAATCAAAAAGATAAGATGTTGTCTGCTATTTTATGGCCTTTTTTTGTTCTTGACCACTTTCTCTTGAATGCTCTCTTCCCCTGGCTTCCAAGGCCTTCTATATTGAGCATCACATAGTTCTGGTTTTCCACCCACCTCTCCGCCTGCTCCTTCTCTAGCAACTCTGTAGCTTATTGCTTTCTACTAGACCACAAATTGTTGACATTTTTCAAAGACTGGCCCTAGATCCTCTTCTGCTCTCATCCTGTACTCTCCCATTACGTGATTTCTTCTATCATAAGCCATCAATTCCCAAATTTGTGTCTCCATTCCGGAGTTATATATTCATGCTTGAAATCTCCATTTGTGAAATCTTGCCATTTGTAATGACATGGATGGAACTAGGGGGTATTATGCTAAGCGAAATAAGTCAGTCAGAGAAAGACAAATACCATATGATTTCACTCATATGTGGGATTTCAGAAATAAAACAGATGAACATAGGGGAAGGGAAGGAAAAATAAAATAAGACAAAATTAGAGAGGGAGACAAACCACAAGAGACTCTTAACTATAGAGAACAGACTGAAGGTTGCTGGAGGGGGGTGGGTGAAGGGATGGGGTAACTGGGGGGTGGGCATAAGGAGGGCATGTGATGGAATGAGCACTGGGTGTTCTATGCGACTGACGAATCACGAAATTCTACCCCTGAAACTAATAATACACTATATGTTAACTAAATTGAATTTAAATTTAAAAAAATCTCCATTTGTGGGGCGCCTGGGTGGCTCAGTTGGTTGAGTGACTGCCTTCGGCTCAGGTCATGATCCTGGAGTCCCGGGATCGAGTCCCACATCGGGCTCCCTGCTCGGCGGGGAGTCTGCTTCTCCCTCTGACCCTCTTCCCTCTGTGCTCTCTGTCTCTCATTCTCTCTCTCAAATAAATAAAATCTTTAAAAAAAAAATCTCCATTTGTAACTCTCAGGGTCTCCTCAGGTATAACAGTTCCAAAAAAACCAAAACAAAACAAAACAAAACACCCTCCTGATCTCTTTCTCTCTGTTGCCCTAAACCTGGTCCTCTTCCAATGCCATGCCTCAGGGAATGGCTCCACCACACAGCCACCTGTGCAAGTCAGCAGCCTATGAATTAGCCAGGGCACTTCTCTCCCTTAACCCCCAATATCATCCATCCATCACCAAATCCTATCAGTTTTAACTCCTAAATATCTCATTATGTCCATGGTTAACACTAGGTTAATGCTTTATTTTTTATTTTTTTTTTTTTTAAGATTTTATTTATTTATTTGAGAAAGAGAGAGTGAGAGACAGCACGAGAGGGAAGAGGGTCAGAGGGAGAAGCAGACTCCCCGCCGAGCAGGGAGCCCAATGCGGGACTCGATCCCAGGACTCCAGGATCATGACCTGAGCCGAAGGCAGTCGCTTAACCAACTGAGCCACCCAGGCGCCCTAGGTTAATGCTTTAGTCAAGCGGTTCTCAAAGTTTGGTTTGAGAACTCTGGAGGGATCCAGGGACACATCCAGTGCATTCACAAGATGAAATAAATTGCATAATGATACCAAGATATGATGTGCCTCTGTCACTCTTATTCTCTTTTGAATATGCAGTAGCCCTGAGGCTCTGTGACATGTGATATCACAACAAACTGAAGGCAGAAGCAAGTAGGAGAACCTGGCCATCTTCTATTAAGCCAGACATTAAAGAGATTGGCAAAAATGAAAAACAATACCACTCTTCGCACTGCTTTCTTTTGTTTTAGAGAATATAGGGTTTTTTTTTATAACCACTGAACAATAGAACAAACAATGCTAATATCTGCATGAAACCATAAAAGACCCAGAATAGCCAAAACAATCTTTTTTTAAACATATATTGTCTGCAGAATAATTTTTTAAAGATTTTATTTATTTATTTATTTATTTATTTGAGAGAGAGAGAGAGAGAGAGAGAGAGAGAGCACAAGCAGGGGGAGCTGCAGACAGAGACGGAGATGGAGACTCCATGCTGAGCAGAGGCTCCATCCCAGGACCCTGAAATCATGACCTGAGCCGAAGGCAGATGCTTAACCAACTGAACCACCCGGGTGCCCCCATTAGCTAAAGCAATCTTGAGAAAGAACAAAGCTCGAGGCCTCATGTTCCCTGATTTCAAACTATACTCCAAAGCTACAGTAATCAAAACAGTATAGTATTGGCATAAAAACAGACACTTAGATCAATGGAACAAAAGAGAGAGCCCAGAAATAAGCCAAAATATATGTAGTCAATTAATTTATGACAAGGGAGCCAAGAATAGAGAATGAAGAAAAGACAGTGTTTTCAGTAAATGGTGTTGGGAAAACAAAAACAGCCACATACTAAAGAATAAAAGTGGATCCTTATTTTACATCATGCACAGAAATTAACTCAAAACAGATCAAAGATCTGAATGTAAGATCTGAAACCATGAACCCCCTAGAAGAAAACATAGGCAGTAAGCTCCTTGGCGTTGGTCTTGGCAATGATTTTTTGGATCTGACACGAGAAACAAAGGCAACAAAAGCAAAAATACACAAATGGGACTCAATCAAACTAAAATGCTTCTGCACAGCAACAAACAAAACAAAACAAAACAAAAAAAACACCCACCAACAAAACGAAAAGGAAACTTACTGAATGAGAGAAAGTATTTGCAAATCATATATCGGATAAGGGGCTAATATTCAAAATATATAAAGAACTCACGCAACTTAATAGCAAACAAAATCACACAAAAAAATAATCTGATTAAAAATGGTTAGAGGAAGGGTGCCTGGGTGGCTCAGTCGGGGTTAAGTGTCTGCCTTCAGCTCAGGTCATGATCCCGGGGTCCTGGGATTGAGCCCCAGGGCTGGGCTCAGTGAGGAGTCTGCTTCTCTTCCTCTCCCTCTGCTCCCCCCGACCCCGTGTGTGTGCATTTTCTCTCTCTCTCAAATAAACAAATAAATCTTTTTAAAAAATCAGAATAAAAGTGGGCAGAGGACTTGAACAGACATTTTCCAAAGAAGATGTACAAATAGACAACAGACACATGAAAAGATGTTCAATATCACTCATCATCAGGGAAATGCAAATCAAAACCAAATGAGATAGTATCTTATACCTGTTAGAATGGATACTATCAAAAAGATAAGAAATAATAAGTGTGGGTGAGGATATAGAGAAAAGGGAACGCTTGTGCACTGTTGGTAGGGATGTAAATTGGTGCAGCCACTGTGGAAAATAGTATAGAGGTCCCTCAAAAAATTAAAAATAGAATGACCATATGATCTGCAATTTCGTTTCTAGGAGTTTATCCAAAGGAAATGAACACACTAATTTGAAAAGATATAGCTCCCCCTCTGATGTTCACTGAAGCATTATTTACAATAACCAAGATACAAAAGCAACCCAAATATCCATCAATGGATGAATGGATAAAGAAAATGTGGTATAATATATACAATGGAATATTATTTAGCCTTAATAAAGAAGGAAATCTTGCTGTTTGTAACAACATGGATGAATCTTGAGGGCTAAGTGAAGTAAGTCAGACAAGAAAGAAAACCATATCATCTCACTTATATGTGGAATGCAAAACAAAAAACAAAAAACAAACAAACAAAAAACCCCACACCAAAACAATGCAATAACAAAAAACTGAGCTCATGAATACAGAGGACATATTAGTGGTTGCCCGAGGTAGGAACGTGGGGGTGGGCAAAATGGGTGAAGGGGGTTAAAAAGTGCAAATTTGTAGCTATAAAATTAAAAAGCCATGGGGATGTAACTTACAGCATGGTGACTATAGTTAATACTGTATTGTATACTTGAAAGTTGCTAAACGAGTAAATCTAAAAGTTTTCATCATAAGAAAAAAATTTTTGCAAGGGGCCTGGTGGGCTCTTGATCTCGGGGTTGTGAGTTTGAGCCCCACATTGGCTGTGGAGATTACTTAAAAATAAAATTTAAAAAAATTAAAGAAAGAGAAAAAAGAAAAAAATTATAACTATGTATGGTGATGGATGTTAACTAGATTTATTGCGGTGATCATTTTGCAATGATTTCTGTAATACAGGGATCTATGTATCCTTCGATAACAAGTTGATAGTGCAAAAATATGATTGTCAGGTCAGAAATTCTGTAGTACAAAGGGAAAAACTAAAACTCTTCCCTTTCACTCTATGAGAGTATATGAATTACAAGAATAATTACTCAAAGGGGAAGCCTAACCTTCAAAGTGTTAAACCCGTGAAGTCAAGGTACTTTAATGGCGGTAGGTGTGGATAGAAGGGGAATATCCAGAGTTCACGATCCACCAGGTGGGGGGGTGAGGGGGGGAGACGGAACTGTAATACAGTGTGAAAGTGACACATCAGAAGTAATACATAGAGTACAGTGGGAACATATTCAAGGGACACTTAATCCAACTCTCTGTGTGGGTGTGAGGCGGTGGGATATGTGTAGTGTTGGGGGGCTGTCAGGGAACATACACTGGGAAAAGTAGCTTCCAAATTATGAGCTGAAATATAGGATCAAGATTTCAGCCAAGCAAAAGGTAGGAGAGGGGGGTGAGCATCCGCAGAGCGTACTAGACCTATGAACAGCAAGGATCAATTTGTTTAGAGGCTAGAGAGACTGGCCTCTTCACATAACTAAAAGTAATTCTCTGGAGCAGGATCAGAGTGATTGTGGGAGTGGAGCTCCATCCACACCAGAAGGTTGATGCCAGGGAGGTGTGTGTTGGGGGCTGCGGGTTAGGTGGAGCAGGCCATGCTAAGCAAAAATTGGACTTAACCCTTAGGGCAATGGAGAGCCAGCAGGAGAGTTTTTCAATTTTTTACTTCGAGATAATTTTAGATTTACAGAAGTGTTGCAAAAATAGTACATAGAGGTCTCATACACCTTTCGCTGAGCTTCACTTAATGTGAACACCTTACATAACTATGGTACAATGATCAAAGGAAGAAATAAGCATCTGTACAATGGTATTAAGCAAACTAAGACTCCATTTGGCTTTCACCAATTTTTTCACTAGTGTCCTTTTTCTGTGCCAGGATCCAATCTAGCCCCCCCCCGCCCTGCCACATTACATTTGATTTGTGCAGCAAAGGATTATTTATTTATCTATTTATGTTAAGGATTTTATTTATTTGTGCGCATGTGCGCGCGAGAGAGCTAGCAGGAGAGCACTAGCAGAGGGGAGCGGGAGAAGCAGGCTCCCCACTGAGCAGGGAGCCCAATGCAGGGCTCCATCCTGGGACCCCAGGATCATGACCTGAGCCGAAGGCAGACACTTCACCAGCTGAGCTACCCCAGCGTCCCAGCAAAGGATTTTTTTAATTTTAATTTTTGTGAAAGTAATCTCTACCCCCAATGTGGGGCTTGAACTCATGACCCTGAGACAAAGAGTGGGGTGCTCTACCAACTGAGAAGGCCAGGCACCCCTGTGCAGCAAAGGATTTTAAGGGGGAGTGTGAAATGATGAGATTTACACTACCAGTTTGAAAGAAACCTATTTAGATTTTGGGGGACCTGGGAAGGAAAAAGTAAGTCAAGGCCGGAGGCCCAAGGGAGAAGCTAGACTGATGCTGTCAGGACACTGTGAAAAATATGATGTCGCCTCTGGGGCTGGCACATTAGTTCTTTTTTTTGATGTTCCAATATGCTGATTTAGAAACATGGCTTAAATAGAGCATGATTTCACTGGGTCACAGTATTCCTTTGTTCTCCTACTGAATTTTGATACGTACATGTCGAAGTGAACTGGAAAGAGGATGGGAACTGTCACTTGGATATCTTTAACTCCAAATGGTTGGAATTGAGGGGGAAAATGTCACTATGAAAGACGAACCATTAAAGATCTAGTTGCTGTATTCATCCATCTTACGCATTGTCTGTAGTGCAGCCCAAGGCACCCACTTTTGTGAGGTGTCATTCCTCGCATTTCTCTCCTTTTTCAAAGTTGTTTGAGTGACGCTGCATATCACAAATTTCATGGTTGAATCTCTCTGTGCACCACTGCCAAAGTTAGCTCCTAACTTCAGGTTCATATGCTTCACTCAAGCTTTTACTTGCGTGTTTCATAGTTGATGTAGCTGTCGAGTTTCCAGCTACATAAAATGAGTTTCTTTTTTATTACCACTTGGTACTTCCTTTTATTTTTTTATAAGATTTTATTTATTTATTTGAGAGACAGAGCATGAGTGGGGGGAAAGAGAGAAGCAGACTCTCCGCTGAGCAGGGAGGTCCCCTTCCCCCCCCCCCCCCCCCCCCCGGCTCCCCCGCGGGGTTCGATCCCAGGACCCATGACCTGAGCCAAAGGCAGATGCTTTTTTTTTTTTTTTTTAAGATTTTATTTATTTATTTTACAGAGAGAGACACAGCAAAAGAGGGAACACAGGGCGCCTGGGTGGCTCAGTTGGTTAAGCGACTGCCTTCGGCTCAGGTCATGATCCTGGAGTCCCGGGATCGAGTCTCGCATCGGGCTCCCTGCTCGGCAGGGAGTCTGCTTCTCCCTCTGACCCTCTTCCCTCTCGTGCTCTCTATCTCTCATTCTCTCTCTCTCAAATAAATAAATAAGATCTTAAAAAAAAATAAAAATAAATAAATTATATGTGAAACGTGTGTTTAAAAAAAAAAAAAAAAAAGAAGGAACACAAGCAGGGGGGGTGGGAGAGGGAGAAGCAGGCTTCCTGCGGAGCAGGGAGCCCGATGCGGGGCTCCATCCCAGGACCCTGAGATCATGACCTGAGCCGAAGGCAGATGCTTAATGACTGAGCCACCCAGGTGCCCCTGGCACTTCCTTTTAATTCCATTATATTTCAGAACTAAATTAGACATCAGGGGACCTGCTTCCTAGCCTTGACTTGGTCCTCTATTACTGTGTGACCTTGGACAAGCAAACTCACTACTCTTGGCCTCGGTTATCTCACATAAAATAACTACCCTGCCTACCTTACATGGGCACTGGGAGGATCTATGCAGGAACTATGCAGACTCTACTGCTGTAAATAAAGGGGGATTATCCTGATTATCTACACTTACTCCCATCTTTTGATTGCATCCTCTTTTGACTTCTAAATGAAGTAAAATACGTAAAAATCCTGCGGCAGTGTAAGTTACATGGCATTCATTCTTCCCTCTTTTCATTTATTCTGAATCAATGTATTATGCTTGTTGGGGAGCAAAATTTGACACCCCAGAATGTGTCTCTTAGGCATGTGGATTATTTTAGTCTGATTCTTTTTTTCTTTTCAAAAATTTTTTTTAAATTTTATTTATTTAAATAATCTCTGCACCCAACATGATGGGGCTTGAACTCATGAGCCAGAGATCAAGAGTCGCAGGCTCCTCTGAATGAGCCAACCAGGCACCCCTAGGCTGATTATCAAGAAACAGAAGAGGGGCTCCTGGGTGGCTCAGTCGGTGAAGCGTCTGCCATTTGGCTCAGGTCATGATCCCAGGGTCCTGGGATCGAGCCCACGCATCGGGCTCCCTGCTCCACGGGAAGCCTGCTTCTCCCTCTCCCGCTCCCCCTGCTTGGGTTCCTGCTCTCGCTATCTCTCTCTGTCAAATAAATAAAAAATCTTTAAAAGAAACAGAAGATTGGGGAAAGTTTTCTTTTCTCCTTTTTTTCAGCTTATTTATTTAAGTAATCTTTACACCCAACATGGGGCTTGAATTCAGGACCCTGAGATCAAGAGTTGCATACTCTTCCATCTGAGCCAGCCAGGAGCCCCAGGAAGTTTTTCTTTTTCTTTTTATCTTCCCCTTAACTGCCTAAAAGAATCTTGGGGTGCCTAGGTGGCTCAGGCAGTGACTCTTGATTTTGGCTCAGGTCATGATCTCAGGGTCATGAGATAGAGCCCTGCATGTTGGGCTCTGCACCTGGGTGTGGAGCCTGCTTAAGATTCTCTCTCCCTCTGCACCCCCCCCAAAAGAATCTAGATAGAGGACCTGTTCTAGAAAGGGAGCTACAGTGACAGATAACTATAGTATAACATAATCTAGGTGTGACAGAGGAATTTAGCAAAATCTGTTAAAATTCTTTGTGTCCCATTGTTTCTGTATGGCCTGGCAAACATTTGTTTACAAAACATTTGCTCTTTTTCAATTTCTTGTGAATTGCCTGCCTTCCTTTTGAAGCCCCAGACCCCTACCCCCTTCTCCTTAGTCCAGAATGACACATATACGTCATTTTTCCTGTTTTTGAAATCTCTCGTTTTGTGGATTCCCCATATGTACGTAATTTAGATTTTTCTCCTGTTAATCTGTCTTATGTCAGTGTAATTCTTAGACCAATTAAAAAAATCTTGAAGCATAGAGAAAATTTTTCTTCTCCAATATGCTCTTACCAAGTGCTTGGGTCTGTGCTAGGAATATGAAGACAAAAAAAAGGATCTTGTGCTTAAGGAGCTTACTTTCTAGTAGGGGGCGAGAGACAAGTAAGGAAATAAAATGAATAATGTATTCTTCACTTTCCACTAAAATACTCCTAATGGCATAGAAGGGAAAACCCATGTCTCCCCGGAGTTTGGGGCATAACCTACATTAAGAGATTAATTTCTTTGAACTTCATCTCTTTTTAAAGTTTTTATTTTAATGGGTGCCTGGGTGGCTCAGTTGGTTAAGCGACTGCCTTCGGCTCAGGTCATGGTCCTGGAGTCTTGGGATCGAGTCCCGCATCGGGCTCCCTGCTCGGCAGGGAGTCTGTTTCTCCCTCTGACCCTCTTCCCTCTCGTGCTCTCTGTCTCTCATTCTCTCTCTCTCAAATAAATAAATAAAATCTTAAAAAAAAAAGTTTTTATTTTAAGTCCAATTAGTTAACAGTGTAATATGAGTTTCAGGTGTACAATATAGTGATCCAACACTTCCATACATCACCAGGTCCTCATCACAAGTGCACTCCTTAATCCCCATCACCTGTTTCCCCCACCCCCCACCCACTTCCCTTATAATCATCAGTTTGTTCTCTATAGTTAAGCCTGTCTCTTGGTTTGCCTCTCTCTTGAATTTTATCTTCTAAAAGCCTTGCAAATTTTGCATTCCACACTACAATATAGCCCCATTTGTTTTTTTGTTTGTTTGTTTTGTTTTTACATATTATCCAACCAAGTGGGGTTTATTCTGGAAATACATGACTGATTCAACATTTAAATACCAATGTAATGCATCATATTAATAACCTTAATAAGAAACACTGCCAAAAAATTGGATAAAATTCAATATCTAATCATGATAAAAACTCTCAACAAACTAGGAAGAGAAAGGAACTTCCTTAACCTGATAAAGGACAAGTATAAAAAACCTATAGTTTGGGGCCGCCTGTATGGCTCAGTCGGTTAAGCGTCTGCCTTCGGTTCAGGTCATGATCCCAGAGTCCTGGGAATGAGCCCCTATGTGGGCTCCTTGCTCAGCGGGGAACCTGCTTCTCCCTCTCCCTCTGCCTGCCACTCCCCCTGCTTGTGTGCTCATGTTCTCTGTCAAATAAATAAATAAAATCTTTAAGGAAAAAAAGCCTATAGCTGGTATCATACTGCATGGTTAAAAACTGAATGTTTTCCCATTGAGAAGGAGGACAGGTAAGGATGTCTCCTCTTATTCAATATCCTATTGGAAATCCTATTTAGTGCGACAAGGCAAGAACAAAAATAAAAGGCATAAGAATTGGAAAGGAAGAAATAAAACGGTCCCTAGTTACAGGTGCCAGTCAGGCCTCACTCTAGAAGAGGTCTTCAAATTGGCGCATGGGGCAGGGGGAGCCTTGGAGTTGGGCAAAGCCGGCCTGCCTAGTGAATGGCTTGCACATTGTGGGGGGGGGGGCTGGGGGGGGGGAACAGAAGACAACTTCTGGAGCACAAGGAGCACAGAGAATCCACCAGAAGGAGCCGCCTCCATTTCAGGCCCAGCAGGTGGATGGAGGTGGTGACAATCACTCAGTGGGGACACCCGGAGGGCTGTGTCTTATTGCTGAGAATGGGGACGTAGCCTTCGGTGCTGCTTCGCTTCTTGAGTTTAACAGACACGGCGCGGCGGGGAGCTTTAATGGAAGACCTCAGTCACAGTTGGAGCTGTAGATGAGGACGGGGATGGGGGCAAAACAGATCACGAACCGGCTGCTCCTTCCTGCTTCTTTGTCTCCTGCGTTTGCGGAGGGGCGGAGGCCGGCGTCCTGTAGGTGACCCGGGTGGCACACCGGCCCCGGGAAGCCCCGTCGCCCACGGTCCCCACACTCGGTGAGGCGCCTGTGCTCGCTCAGTAGGGCGCCGAGTCCCCGCTGCAGTCCCCGCCCGCAGGGCCCTAGCGTAGCCGCTAGACGCCCGCGCCCAGGCCTGGGAGGCTGGCCAAGCATCCCGTTTATTTAAACACGTACACTTTTTCAGCCACAGGCTGCCTGGAGAGGGGTGGTAATGTAGTGGTAAAACGCAAGATTTGTATTCAAGCTCTGGTGACTTCTAATCATGACCGCTCTACAGCTTCCCAGCTCCTCTTTCCTGTTCCTCTTCGCTAAAGTGGTGCCCCTTCTGATCACCTTCTCCTGTTCTCCAAATCTTTACAAGGGCTTCTCCAGTCCGCGTGGTTAAGTTCGTTCTCCCCTCTCTTACAACGCCCCGAATTCTGATCATTGGTACATTTTCTCCTGCAACTTTTCCTGCTTCTCTAGTTCAAGAGTTAACTCGCTAAATTCTACTAGGCCTCTGCTAACCGCCAGCTCTCTGCCTTTGTTCTGCCTGGAATCGCCGGCTGCCAATCAACAGAGGACGCAGACCTCTCGGAGCGAGGGAACTTGGACAGAATGGCCAGGCGCACTCGGCTCAGCGTAAACAAGCGACCTCTTGTTCTCCAAAGATCTTGACAGACCAGGAGGCAAAATGATCAGCTCTTCTACTATCTTTGTTGTATGATACCTACACTACTGCCTAGGTCCAAATACAAGCACTTTGCATTATAGGACAGCACAGGGAGCGGAAGGTGAGGGCGACGAGGGTTCTTACAGAGGTCGAAAAATAAGATCCCCGCCGCTAAGTGAAAGAAAACTTTCAAAGACTAAGAGCAGCACTTCCCTCTCCCTCCCTCTTCTGTAGCCTTTCCCCCTCCTTCCCCAGACTTGCGCTGTCCAATAGAAATGGAATGCCTTGTGGAATCACTGTTGTACACCTGAAATTGATGTAATATTGTGTGTCAACCACGCTTCAATGAACATATTTAGGATAAGTCCACCTGGCATTCTCTAGGATGTGATTATTGTGGTTTTCTTTGTGTGTGTGTGTGTGTGTGTGTGTGTGGTTTTAAGGTGAGTTTTAAAATTTTTCAGATTATCATTGAATCATAATAAACATATTCTGCTTAAGTCATGAATGTGAAATAAAAGTTGTGTCTCCCAGGTAGGAATGATGCTAGAACTTATTTCACATTGAGCGATACATGTATCATCACAGACAACATAAAAATACCGAATAGCTGAACTGGTTAATTGGTAACACTGCATGGCTTTGTTTTGCTGTAGTATTTTTGCAGAATTTATTTATATTAAAAATTGCTTTAACGAATAAAAAAGAAATATGATGCGAGCCACGTGTCATTTTAAATGTTCTAGTAGCCACGCTTTATTTTTATTTATTTATGTTAAAGTAGCGTCCACGCCCAACATGGGTTTGAACTCAGGATCCTGAGATCAAGAGGCCCGTGCTCTACGGACTGAGCCAGCCAGGCGCCCCTAGCAGCCACACTTTAATAAAAAGAAACAGGTGAAATTAATTTTAACAATGTTTTCTTTAACGCAACTAACCCAAAATATTACCATTTCGAAATGCAATCACTATAAAAATGCAGAGGTTTGCATTCCTTTTTCCAAACAGTCTCTGATACTGGGTGTGCATTTGACACTTACGGAACATTAATTTTGGACTGGCGGCATTTCAAGCGCCTAATACCCACCATCCTGGACGGCTTGGCCCCGGAATTCCCCCTCTTTCTCCTTCTTGTCCCACCACCCCGCAGGAAGAAGTGAAGATGGTGGGGGGGAGGTAACATTGCTACTTTGGGACTGAGGCAAGCGCGGGGAGGACACCTCACCCTGTGAAGTTGTGAGGTTGCGACGCTGAGACCTCTCAGCCAGCCTCCCCTGCCCCCCTCCCCCGCTCGGCGAGGAAGCTCCAACCGCAGGAAAGTGCCAGGCTGCGGGTGGGGGATGGGGGGAGTGGGAGAGATGGGTGGGGGGGAGGTGGAAGACGCCGCGCAGAGCCGCACGCATGCGTACTGCGCGCGCTCATAAACGCAGCCTGGCGCCCTAGCAACGTGTTCCAAGCCACTGTCTCGTCGGAATAAGTAGCTTTCCCCGGAGTTCTAGTCCCACCAGTCGATCTTGGCTCGTCCCCGTCCACGGTTCTTTCTTGTCATTTCCGTTTCTCCCCTCCACTGGTTCGATCTCGCCCGAGCCCAGAGCCGGGCTCCTGAAATGAGTACTCGTGGTTTCCGCGTGGGAACCAACCCTTGCAGCTTCAGGCTCGCCCTCCCCGGGCTGAGGTGGCTGCTGGGGCTGTTCCTGGGGCTTCACGCCACCCGCAGCGCGGCCTTCTACCTCCCCGGGTTGGCTCCAGTTAACTTCTGCGAGGCGGCCCGAGAGACTGCAACCTGCAAGGTGAGGACCAGTGGGAGAGGCAGAGATGTGAGGGGAAGGCTTTGGGTAGGGGTATGGGGCACACCGGGGGAGACCACGGTCTCGAGCTCTTTTGCCTCCGACCCAGAATGCCAAAGCCCTCTCTGTGGGTGTGGGTTTCGGCGTCTCTGTCTCTGAGCCTCGCACGTGGAGGATCCGGGCCTCTCTTTTTCTCAGATTCTCTTTCCCTCTCTTTTGGCTCCTCCCCTTACTCTCCGTTCGTCCAACTCCCGCGCAGCTCTTCCTTCGTCCTCATAGCTCCTCCTTCTCCCCCATTTCTCTTGGCTCCCTCCCTTTCATCTCAGCTTTTCCTCTTCTCCTCCCTCTCCGTTCCGCCCCTCCCTTCCCC